>NC_141141.1:2892307-3198076 GCF_053477565.2 Lygodium microphyllum | reverse complement strand
CTGATGCACTAGATCAGGAGCATCAGCTCGAACTATCACTATGTCAGACATGACATGCTTTTGGTGTGCAACTGAATGCCTTCTTCAAAGGTCTCATATTCAGATTTGATGTTGGTGTTGAATGTACATATTTCTTTACTGCAACAAATCGTGTTTGAAAGTAGTCTGAAGAGCTTAATGAAGCCCTAAGAAATGTTACTTAAGCTTCAGAAAAGTTGTTTAGCAAGTAGCACAGCCATATATACAACATCCTCCTACTTATTCACAACAATCTTTACAATATTTTCATCAAGGTTCAGCACAACAATAGCACTTTGCAATGCTTTAGTGTACAGCAGCAGCAGAAGCAGCAAATGGTACCTCATTTTGCTGTACAACAGCAAAGTGTTCCTACAGCTGATCAATGGTATCAATAGTAGTATCAAGAGTATTATCAATGGCATGAACAATATCAACAGGAATATGAACAAATGCAGATTCAACAATAGATGCCAGGTGATCGATACCATTGTTTGGACTGCACTGAAGATTATGAAGAATATGCAAGGTATCATGAGTACAATGAGCATTGGTATGAGCAACAACATGCATACGATAATGATGAGAACTCCATTGGATTGTAACATGCAAGTGAAAGCCATAATATTTTTGGACAGCAACAACATGTTGATCATTATGTTTATGATCAGCTTCAAAAGAGAGAACGCCCTTGCAGTCATTTTGGACACGCTTCCATGAATGGGAATCAAGTGGTAAGGCCACAAGGAATTGAGAAAGGTTTCAACTCTTTTGATATGCATTCAAATGGATAGTCATACATGAATGGGCAGCAACATATATATGATCATGATTTTGGTTATGAGCAGTTGCAATCAAATGCTCCTACAGAAATTCAGCCTTATGCAGTAAACCATGGACAACAAGCTCATGGTTATGGTTATCATTTCATAGATGGGGAAAATGTTTGTCAATTTTCTTTCAGTGGTGTACATGGCATCTACTTGTCAAGTCGTATCTTGGACAGCATAACTTCCAAGGGCCTAAGTTATAAATACAAGGAGAAGAACACTCTTGGGCATGACAATGTATGCAAGGAAAAGCATATTAATGTATCAGTTGTTCTTGAGTTCCATACTCCTCATGGCATTGGAAGAAAGCTTATTCCTCATCAACAACTGATGGAAATGCAAAGGCAATTGATATGCTACAAGTGTAATGAGCATTGGTTACCTCATCATGAGGGTTATTGCAGAATAAACATTTTGCTATAGCCCTTGTCTTGGAAGACCCAATGGAAGATGTATATGTTAGGCAAGGACATAACAGTCATGGGCAACAAGAAGATGATTACTATGCTGAAAATCAGGTTGAAGATGTGACTAGGCAGCAAGGGCAAATTGCTCTAAATGCCATACATGTAACTCATGTAGTTGATGAACAATCATTTATAGAAGAACAAGAATAAGAAAATGTTTTTAGTGACCAAGATGAAGATCCAAGAGATGCAGCTGTAAATGAAGAACAAAAGTATGTATATGTCAGTGAGGATCAAGAAGACTATGCAGTCAACCAAGATGGTGCATATGACAATGAATCCAATACTGAAGATGAAAGGGCTGAAGAAGATTCAATTGACCAAACAAGCATTGAGGATATGGAATCATTACATGATGACTTTCAGCAGCCTATTGATTATGATGATGATTCAACATGTTTTCTTCATGATTATGGGGATGATACCTTGGATTATGGAGATGTACGATAATGCTGATGATCTTTCATTCCCATATGATCCATGGATTTACATGAATGCATCTATGGATTATGGACGGGATTTATCATATCCTTTTGATCCTGGAGGTGATAATAACTTTTATGCAGAATACCTCACTTATGAAAGCTTTGATGATGGTTTATCATTTTATTTGGGTGAGGTTAGCAGTGCTTTGATGGATGACAACCATTTTTTGGGGATTCCTTATGATCCGGGTTGATTTTGGGATGATTTCATGTGTCTTGGAACAGGAGACAACTTGCTATATAGAAATTTTGTGATGAATTAAATTGCCCTGATGCAATCAAATATGGGTTTGAGGATATAAGTTGATGCTTTGGGTTACATATTTTGTATCTACACCTCAACCATTGAATTTGGACACTTTAGTCAAAAGTTATGGGCATTTTTACTTTAGCTACCCTATTTAGCCCTGCTCTCTGTTTCATGACAGTTACTCCTATCCCATGAAGACCATTTATTGAAGATCCACTTTTGGAGTTTATCATGGATTATGCAGCCTCTACTTTACCTTCTTACATGTTTCCATCCTTGTATTCAATGTAATTTCAGCTTTGAGGACAAAGCTCTTTTAGGTCGGGATGTCTTGTAATAAAGCATAAGTCACTTTAGTCTAGAGTAGGCTAGGGTTAACTATAAAAAGTGAAGATGTAACATGTGAGGTATCTTTTTGTCATTTTACAAACATTACTTGTTTGAGGTCTCAACCTCCCACCATCTAAGAGGGTGAATACTCTTGGCCACCATAGCTTGGGGTGCATACCTTGCTGTAGCCTCTCATCATTTGATTCTCAACCAACATTGGTAATATCATTTCTTGCTAAGCCACCTTGACTATGGCTTCTTGACATTTTATGTCTATTTCTTGTATTTTTAGTTTAAAAGCTTGCTGTGGAATTTAGCTTTATTACAGACTCTCAAATTTTTTATATTTTTAATTAAATAAAAATTGTTAGTTATTAATATTAGTTAGTTTTTACTTTAGTTAGTCTTTAGTTAGTAACCTTACTAACTTATTAATTGACTAACTAACTTTCAAACTAGCCAACTAACTTTTAATTGTGTGGAAGTATTACATCAGTCAATGTCCTTATAATATGGTTTATTAATTGAATTTTTCAGACTAGACATGAAACCTAATGCATCTCTTGCAACACATATGAATTACATGGAAAGTCTCTTAACCTAGCTTGCAAGGATCACCATTAAATTGGATGAAGATGTATATATTAGTGTTTTATTATAAATTCTACCTCCAAATTATGATAATGTCTTCACTATTTTGATCAATATGCCAAATCTTAAACTTGTTGAATTCAAGCCTCTTTGTTAGAAGAAGAAAAGAATATCAAAAATAAAGAAGAGCCAAGTACTTCTAAGGATGAACAAGTGTTGTATGTTAGTAATAACAAATACAAAGGCAATAGGGGCCGGTTAGCTTGTGACTTCTGCAAAAAGACCAAACATACTAAAAAGTTATGTCATGCCAAAAAGACGCATCAAAAGGCCTATCTCACAGTTGTGAAAGAAGAAGAAGGTCATGGATACGAAGAAGCAGAAGAAGAAGAAGAAGAAGACCATCACTACTTTGATAAACTCTTTTAAAGCCTTGTATGACCTTACTCCAATGCTCCTTTCATAAGCTTGTAAATTCCTCATGTAACCTGGCACTATAGCCTATGTACACTTTGTGAAGCCCATGTTACACCCTCTAGATATCCACCATGTTTTTGGTATCCACACTTAGCTTTGTTTGCGACAGCCTTTGGATGATTACCATGTTTGTGTATGCCCACACATTACAAGTGGTTTCTCACTAAAGCCTCTACACACTGTGCCTTTCTGGTTGTGATTGAAGAGGAGTGTTGAGAATTTAGGCAATCATGCCTAGTGTAAGCTCTTTGTATGGAGCAATTGGGCCAAGGAAAATTCAAGCAATCTAGGAAAAGGAACTGAATCCCATAAGCATAGTGGTGGAAAGTGCTACCTACCCAAATGATTATAAAGCATTATATTTGCCTATCATTTGAATGAAATGTCATTGTACTTTTTGTCCTTTCAGTGTCAGTGTCATTGTCTACATACACAAGATTGTATTTATGAGTCCAAGCTTCCATCTTGAAACTTAATTCACTTGTGTGAAAGTCATTATCTCCAAGCCAATGTTATCATGAGTCTTCTCATTCTCTTCTATCCACCATAGCCATGCTCTAGATCCATGCATTTCAATAGAGAATAATATCTCAAGAGAGATGGGAGGGCCAAGAAGCATGGACAAATCAGTTAATGGAGTTGGAATGCCTATCTGAGACTCATCTCATTTTGCAACCCATGCTCTAATCTGTGAAAAGGCATGACATGAGAGTTGGTTTGACAAACACGTCAAACAATGAGACTTTGTCCAAGGAGACCTAGTCTTTGTACTTTGTCAAGGGACACAAGCAGAAAATGAAATTCATGGGATTGGGACCTTTCAAGATACACAATATCAGTAGAATGGGAAATGTGGAACTTGGAACCCTAGAAGAAGAGGGTATAGGTTTTTTTAAACAGAAGTTGCATAAAAAAATATTACCGTCCATCACATCCACTTCACAAACTTCTGATTATAGATCCACTAACAAATGTGAGGGTTGCAACCATCACTAAACTAGAGGAGGAGTATGAGGAAGTAGTAGTACCAGCCTACCTGTGAATAACCGTCAAATCCCAAAACGCATACACCCTTGATGCGCTAATTGATAAGGAAGCTGACTCAAAAATATTAAAGCATGAACACTGAACCACCATGGGTCAACCTCAATTGTAACCAATCAATTTGAAACTTGGCCTGTTTAGGGGGCAATCCTATCCACTCTTAGGAAAATGCAAACAAATGGTTTTTATCAAGACTAAGAGCCTACCCATCATCTTTTATGTGCTACCTAACAAGCGAAGCGTGGGTAAAGAATCACTATTGGGGTACGTGTTCAAAAAACAAGCTCATTGTAATGTTGAGTATGTGTCATATCATATCCACTTTGCCATCGATAATATTAGAATAGTAACAACTTTTAGTAAGGGCACCACAGCTATCCAAAAGCTTGTAGTGGCACCAATAGCTAAACCTAGTGTCAACACTAAGGAGGGGGTAGTACACCGCACTATACACCCATTACAAAGTACCACCACCCTTTAGAATGGAAAAAAGATTAGTACAAGGTTTTATTATTTGAATTTAGATTTAATTTTCATTATCATACAGTCCCAAATGTGTCATTAATGTAAAGTAATCCAACACCTCATGCCATTAATGTAAAGGATCCCATAATCACAATTACAAGGGACTTAAAATAGATATTCATAATGAAAATTTGCAATAGTGTTATTTAATATATATTTATAAAATAATTTTGTGTTTTCAAAAATAAAAGCTCCATTACAAAGGTTTTGATCCCACTAGTCTAGAGTATGCTCTATATATCCTAAAAGGCACTTTTTTGAGATCTCAAAACTCCCCTGATGGTTAAATTACATTTTTTCGATTGTAGCCCCGCAAGTAGTTTCGAAAGTCAGAGCAGCAGGAGGGTCACAACAGCCAAATTGGATTGGATTTGAAGAGTTCGAGAATGGGATTCAATGCTAGTAGCTGTCCGAACATGTGACATTGACCTGATAGAGGGAGTAGTGACGGGAGCCAAGATGGAGGGTACAAGAGTCATAAATGCAAGAACTTTTGGAGCCAAGAGACCCCTAGGCAAAAGATTTTGGTGGTAGGACTCCACATGAGCATCCAAATTCTTCATCATGTGAGGGAATAGAAGGGAGTAGAGAAACAAGGATCCTATAATCCAGCATGAAATTATTGCATCACCTCATCCCAAAATCCACCCTTGAAGGGACTATTGCAAAGGCTCTAGAGAATCCGAAGAGATGGGCATAGCACGATTGTCTATCCTCCACTCTAGCCAACTACAAGCGCAACATGATAGATAGCCTTGGTGTGGCTGCTCCTGAATAAAATCTGCAAAATCCACTAACAAGCTAAGAGCCGCTACCATTGCTCCTAGAACTCCACATGCTATCAGCGCACCTGCTGCTCTAAAAGCCTGCAAAGGCATCCAAGCTCTGGAGCTAAATATGCCAGACAATGATGGGCATACTTCGAGTCAAATTCTTCTAGAAATGTAGCACAGGGGCCAGAACTAGCCACCATAGATCTATGGTGTGCTAATGTCTATGCAGTTGTGGTTGTCACACTAGGCAATGTGCCAAAAATCTAGGATGTCGATTTCTCCTAAGACCATCTAAGACCCATGCAAAGCTCTTTAGCATTGCTAGGCAGGTCTCGAAATTGAGCTTGTCGGTCGCAAACTTCATCCCAATGGGGTGCTAATATGTCAGAGTTGATCCATCCACTAAGCAGAATCCTGGTGCAGTACATGCTGCTCCTTTGCTCCTTTATGCTCTTCTAGTCACTGTTCTACTACAAATATTTTCTTGTTCGAAGATATTATTCTCTCCAAGTTCTGTTCCCCAACTAGTATTGGAACTTTCAGGACATAGTCTCAAAATCGAAGGTAGTTGGCAATTTGTAAGAGCCTAATGAGTTTGTGACTAGAGCCCCTTGGTACCATCACCTCCTCCTGCTGACTAGAGTTCCCTACCAATAGACCTTTTGCATCATGATTGGTCTATTCTCACTAATACAAAACAAAAGAGAGAAACCCCTTAGAGTAGGTTTTATTCACGCTAGATGTGGGAGGTCTAGCGCCATGAGGAACACTGCCTCAATTGAAGTTTTGTGCTCATCAGAATACTGTCTCCGTCGATCAGTTGGTGCTCTCTATACTGAGTCATCCATCTTTTAGCTTGATGATTTTAGAAAAGATCGGTACCTAGCTTGCAATCACAAACATCTTTATTTCAAACTGCATTATACTTAAACTCCTAACAAGTTTGTTTGCAAGACAAATCTTTTCTTTCCAAAAATTAATAGCATCGGGAAAAATTAGCATAAGTGGAAAAATTAGCGTAAGTGGCAAGACTTAATAACATCGAGACAAATTAGCATAAGTGGCAATACCTTCCAATAGTCTTCTTGGAATTCCTCTTCATTGGGTATTAGTTTAGACTGAATTTAAGCAAGAATTTCATACTTGAGGATAACTTCTTTGGAGTTTTGTGGGTCTTTTCCTACAATAAAAGAAAATATTAGTTAGTTTAATTATGAACAATATCATTTGGCATTCGTATCTCAAGTTCTCTTATATATTGAGGATTAGCATCCGTGTTTACCCATCAGAGATTTTGTTTGATCAACACAAAAATCAGAAATATTAAATCTTTTAGGGACACAGTACCTTCCTTCTACTCGCTTAGGTTCATCTTGTACATACCCACATTACCCCTTGGAATTTGCAGATAAGAATTCCTCAAAGAAATTATATGCAGGAATCGAATAAAGTCTTATTTTACGCATGTAGCTTTTGTTGCATGTTCATGGGATAAAGGCTTGCGAGCTCTTTTTATTTAAGAAAAATAGTACCTGAGGATCCGGGTGCTTGGTTGATAGTATTTGCGGCTTCATTTGTAATCCTCGTATTCACCATTATGTTTGTAGTAGTTGTGTCCGTAGCATTATTAGCAACTCCTGCCTCTATAACCTTCGTAGCATTCTTCTTCGGGGCCATGGTCTTTAATCGCAAGATCGTAAAAAGGGGAATTTGGCAAAGGAGCTTGCAGGTAATTAGATAGACATAATTTTGGTTGCTCGGTTACCTTGTCCTGGGGTGCATCACTTGGGCTTCCTGCACCATCCACCACTGTCTGGCTACCGTATCAATGGAAACAGGGCTCTCAGAAATCATGCCCTGTGGTGGCTAGGATTGTTACTTTGCCACATTAGGCATCATCTGGTCCTGCGCCTTCCAAGCCAGTGACTCTAGATGATGTTGGAGCCTCTAGTGGAACCAACCCCCAACCCAATTTGTGGCTCCTCAGCACCAAGAAGAAGGAACATAAAAGTTAAATGTTATACATCCATCACCCGCATGGATTTAATATAGTGGCTACTCAAGCAGCCACCCGCTTACATTCATGGACTATCCTCTTCTATAGAAATTATGTCCAATCGATGCAAGGATGGCCATCAAGGAAGAACATGGAGGATATCTTGTTAAACACATTGAAGGTCTTCACCTACTCATCAAACTCATTCGATAGAGGGAACAGGCACACCAACTGATCCGCATGATAACGCCATAATCAGAATCTATTAATAGTGTGGAGAATAAGATTGCCGTAAAGATCTAAAAGATAGAAAGTGTTTCATCTGATACTGCAAATAACCGAGAACAAGCAGCTCCATTTAAATTTTAACTTTCTCAAAAGCTTTCCCATGATCTATGTGTCAAACACTAGAACTGCTTGGCCACATTCAAATAAACACTTCTTTGAGATGTGATCAATATGATGGATGCTTTTGTCGCAATTGAGCCTCTAATAGAAGGTAAGCACTATGGTTCTCATCCTCGATTCTTGATCAGCACATTGGGTACCAGAAACTCCAATGAAATGATACCTTCTAGCCCAAAGGCCAATTCATATGAATAGAGACTAGTAGCCACTTTGTAAGAGGTCTAATAGGCCCATAATGCAACCAAAATTTTACTATTCCAATCTTTTTTATGATGTTCCACTAGCTTGGTAAGAATTTTACACTGTGTTTGATTAGTAGATTTGGCCAATCCATTAAATTGAGGGTAGTAGGGGGAAAATTGCTTAGGGATCACTAGAAAAAAAGCCATTGGCACTTTATTATCTTGTTGATAAGGTGACCTCCCCAATCACTCACTGGCTCAACCAAGTAGCCCTATGGGTAGGAATGTCTTTTTAAAAAAAAAAGTGACTAAATTGGCGGAATTAGGTTTTATTATCTATGCTTCTACCCACTTCATACAATAATCCATAGCCATCAAAATATCTCTATTCTTGGCATGGGCTAGAATGCATTCAAACCTCCTGCTCCTATCGAACACCAAGCACTTAAGCTAATCCATTGGAAGGTGATCCGAGACTTCACACATAATCAAAAAATTGAGCATTTCTTCATACCAATCCCTGGAGGATTCTGGAGCCCCGAGAGGAACACCAAGGAAAAGGGAATTCTCTTGCAAGAAAATCTATCTTGTAACATCAACAAGCTTGTTTATCATGTTTCATATGATCACAATGAAGAAAAGAACACCAGGCACAACAAATCTTCATGCAGCATCATGTAAATCTCCCACGGTTTTTAATAGAATCAACCATATTCTTCAACATCTTCACAAAATCCATCAATAGAACAAAAAAAGCAAAGAAATACACCATCTTTGAATGGAAATACATCACATAGTATTCATCTTCAATATCTTCATAGTCTTCTCTCTCAATCTCTCATATACAATCACTCTGTTTGAGTAGAATTGGCTATCTCTGACTCTCTCTCTCTCACTCTATCAATAATACATCATGTCCTCACTACAATCTCTCAAAATCACTCTCAATAATCCTTCTTAGGTCGTGGATACCCCTCCCAAGAGGTATGTCTGATATGAAGAGTCACCAGAGCCACTACAGTGTCCTTTCATAGCTCACTACTGTCACTTTAGTCTAGTCTTCACTTGAATCTTCAGCAGCTACTTCTTCCACTTCCTTCAGCTCTTTTGCACTTGTATTCACCTCTTTCCAAGGCTAGAAAACTTTCCCAAAGTCACACATACATTCCACAGAACACTTACAGAAGCATACAGAACAGTCTACAGAACAGTACCAGAACAGCTACAGTACAGAAACAGAAACAGAACAGAACTGAAACAGAAGCTCTACAGAAGACCTACAGAAGGTTACAGAAGGTCATCAAAACTACATAACTCATTCTCAAACCATTCCAAACTCTCACAAACCATTCAATAAACTTTCACAATATCTCATTCTTCATCAATCAATACTCCATCCCTCCTTACAGAAGACAATCAGAACAAAATAGACCAAAACAGAGCAAAACAGAAGGTATACATAACCATTCAGAACCTATCAGAACATCACAGAACCACCAACAAACATCATGAACTTCCAAAACACCATCATTATCATCCAAAACACTCTCAAACCACTTCCAAATCAATCAATTATCTCATAAAATCAACCATTCAGCTCTCAAAAACAACAAAAATCAGCCAAAAAACAAGTCATTTCAACACTCAACATATCCCCACACTTAATAAGAAAGCGTCCTCACGACCCAGGAAAAAGGGAATACAAGTTCAGGGAAAAGCTCAACTTTGATCTTCAATATCGTCTCAAAAAGAATCCATCCACCACGACCCCAACTTATAACCTGTTTCTGATAGAAAAATACAAAGAAAGGAAAACTCTTTATACATTAATACCTCTTATCAAACAAGAAAATCACAATAAATTTGTAAAGGATATAAAAGTTTGCTTCTTCTGCATCTGCATCTTCTTCAATTCTCCAACCACGACCCCATCACCACAATTTTCCAAAACGTAGCTCGTACACGAAATTCCATAGGAAACCACCACGTTCGTTTGACATAAATGAACTCACAACACAAACACTAATACACAACACAACCATCTGAATGACTCCTTCAAAAAGAGAGTTTTTCATTAAAAGCTTCCACCATACATTGGAAAGGTATCAATGAAGATGATCCCTCTTAAAAGATTGATGTTGTCGGAATCGATCCATAGATAAGGATTCATCTACAAAGTTTTTAGGAGGATTTTGAAAAAATTGGAGACAGCACATCCTTTCCAACAGGACCAGGTATCTGCTAGGCAAACAGAGGGCATGAAAATACAGTATCTCCAACTGTTGGGAATTAATGCTAACATTGACATTCATGCACAACTTTGGAATAGGCTTAGAATCAGTATGAGAGTGCCTATGCATATACGCCAGGTACCAAGCAAAGTGAGCAGTTAATCTCACTGAGGGGTCTGCAGACTGTGAATATTGTTGGGCAAAATGATCATAATTCTGATAAGCTTGACTGGAAGCTGTCCATTCTCCTGGAATTACTGGCCAATTGATCTGCGGTCCTGTAAGGCAATCATCCGAACTCCATCCCCTTCTTCTGGAAATCTGAGTATCAAACCCGTCACAGTCACTAACCAACTGAGGTGGTTGAGATATGGAAGTGTTAGGAGAGGGTAGTGGAATAAGGGAAAGTGGATGAAGGGAAGGATAGGAAAAATCATAAAAGGAAGAAAAGGTTAAAGAAGGAATGGCAGAAATTTGTAGGGAATCACTAAGGAACGGTGTTAACTGATAAATAGGAAATGTGGAGGGTACATTAATGGAGGGAGAAAGACAGGGTGAAGAAGGGGAAAATACCCTATCCTCAATAAAGGAACAATAAGTGAAAATGGAAATTTGAGGGAAAGATGAAGGTTGGAAAAGAAGTGGTAAAATAGTGGTGGAATTAGATTGACAAAGGGAAAGATATATAGCATAGCGGTGAGCCATTTGTTGGTAATAAAGGAGGGTAGGAACAGAAGGTCCTAAGAGAGATCGTCGATGATAGGCATCAAAGAAGATAGCATCAAACGGATTATGTTTGGAAAGATAGGTTAAGAGATCCATCCTCAGTTGGTTAGTACTCTGGGCAAAGGCCTATAGGAGCTGTGTTTTGTCTTTGATTTAGGACCACCGAATCAATCATGGGATGCCACGAATTATCATGACAATCAGCCACTTTGGAGGAATAACTCTGGAACATGTCAGCTATGCGCAACTCCAAATGAGTGACATACAAAACAGCCTGTAAGACCACATCCCCCACATACCATGCCATATCTACCTCATCTGGAATTAACAAATCTCCTCGGAGATACATGTATGACATCAACATGGTATCTGGCGTGACAGAATCTTCAAAGACCATTCTGACTACCTCTGTCAACAACTCAGCAGACCAAGCCCCACTCCAGCCATCCTCTGGAAAAGGTAAATCCATCGTGGAAAGCTTCATGTAGAAGACCAACTTCTGTAAGTGGTAGTGGACAAAGAAAGAATGGTCTGGTAAGACATATTCCTAAAACTGCTCAAAGGTAGACCATAACAAGTCTATTCTGGACTGCAATCTTTCCACTTTATCTTGGAATAGAGGGCACAAAGTAGCCTGTCTCTGAAGAGCAGCCAAGTCCTGCTGTGAAAAAGAAGGAATTAATGGAATAGGAGGGCTTGGAGGAACAGAGCGGGACTTTGCAAGCTGATCTTGCAACTGCTGGATTTGGCAGGCTTGGTTGGCCACTGTGTCATTAGCCATCTGTAAAGCTGACAGTTTGTCATCTAAGATAACGTGGAATTCCGTCGCTTCTCTGGACATTTTCTCCTTCTCTGCTGAAAGGCTAGTAACCTGGGATTGAGCCTCGAATAACTGGGTCTTCAAAGAAGAAATCTCATCACTTTGGGTGGCAACCAGTTGGGTTTGTTGTTCCATTTGCTTAAATAAATCTGCTAGGGTATCCTTAGCAGAAGCTAACTCAGATGTTGCCTTATGCAACTGGTCCTTGGACTGCATGAGCTCCTCATAAAAAGATGCGTACAGCTGTTGAACACAGGCTGTCACTGACAACTCAATGGAACTTTGAATATCCTTGCAGAGGAAAGGAATGGCATCTCCTGAGACGAGACTGTTCAGGGAAGGAACTGAGATCTCCAAGGATCCTTCTCGATGTGCTCTGAACAGGTTATTACAAGTGAGATACCCAGGGAGTTCACTGCCAGAGGTAGCAGGGATAGGCACTGAGGGAAGTACAGAAGGGGCTTTATCCGCTACCCTCTTCAAGCGTTTGCACTGTATGACCAGGGGAGGCGGAGAATCATCATCCTCTATGTCAATGGGTTCTGACTCTTCTGAAGGTGGAGGAGGAGGTACTGGATCTGATGGAGGAGGTGGAGGCACAATCTTCTGTAAACCTGAATAGGTCAAGAAGACAGACAAATATGATCCATATGTAACATTGGTAACATTACCCCTGGTGACTTTAATAAAATGCTGATCCATTTTAGTGAGGAGGTAAGTGCTCCAATCAATAGCAACTCCTTTCAGCGCCATCCTGGAAGCGGTAAAAAGCTCCTTGGACAAATAGTGGGATGGCGTTTTGGGAGGCATAAACCTGTCCTGAAGGAACTGACAGATCGTCTTCCATACGGGATCAGTGATCATAGAAAAGGAAACTCCTGAAGAGTTTATCACCTTCTTAACATCGAGGATTTCCCTTGTCTGCTTCTGCAACAGCTTGAGAATCTCTTCATTAGAGAAGAGCTGACGAGTGGTCACAAAAGGTTCACCTTTGAAGGGTAAAGACAGAGCCTTCCCTAAGCCTCGAGGTGTCAAAGTCATAGACATTCCTTGGACTAATCCTGTCTTCTTGCTGTAAGAGGCCAGGAACTCATCACATAATGACGGATCCTCCGGAAGCAATGGAAAAGGAGTGGCCACAAAAGCAGCAAGTCCTGCCTTCGTGAGAGGCTCAAAAGTAAGTAGGGAAGAGTAATCCCTACTAACTAATGGGATGTACTGGATAGGGGGAGGAGCATGAGAAGGCGCCATTCAGATGGTTACACACACACCACAAACACAGACAATCAAGGAGAATGCCTGCAAAGCAACAGACAAAAACCAAGGATAAGAGAATAACCAAACAAGAAAACGTGGCTCGACCAACTAACCCCAAGCAAACCACATCCTAGAAAAAAAATTTGACATGACCTTGAGACAAATGCGATCGAAAGCTTCATGCGATGCATCAGACAAACACCCACAACCCCGTATCAGGCAACAAAAGAAAAAAAAAACTGCATACCGTACCCGTAACCGTAACAAAAACAGGAAACCAAAACAATACCATATCCGACACATATCAAGACTACATCGTGGATAAACCAAGACTGGACCATGGAAAAATAACGCTAATGACTGCGCATACCCATCCCACGAAATGGTTCATTAAAAAGGGGAAGTAAGTGCAGTGAGGGGGGAATTAATTTAATGAAGGGTTGATTTTAATCAATTATTAAAAATGGGTGAATTTTTATTAGGTGATAAACCTTAACAAGAAAACGGCGGTTCCTTATTAGAAATTAAATTACCAATTATTAGGTGAAGCGGTGCAGTTATTCGATTCCCGGACTTCAATTCCCGACTGGGTCTCTAAATGCAATTCATTGATTACAAATTAAGGTGATGTGGAGCGCTTTTTTGCCAGCGCGTGCTCATGTGACGGCTGGTTCTTTTTAATAAAAATTTTAAAGTGCCTCTGTAGCGCACGTAGCGCGTGCTAAGTGAACGGCTAGTTTATTTTATTTTAAAAAGTATGTGTATATAGCGCGAATGCGCGTGGAAACTGTGGGTGAATTAAAGAGTTCATTTTAACAATTAATTTGTGATTAAGGGGGAAATGAAAATAAATAAAGCACATAAAATAAATACCTGGAAGGGGTGTGTATGTAATGCAGAAATGCGCACGGAAGAGTCCCCCAAAAGAAGTGAATCCAGTAAGGAAAAAGTAAAGATCACTGATGAAACAACAAAGACAACACCTGAGCAGATGTGTGGATTTGATTGTTGTTGGTTTTTGATTTTTTTATTTTTATTTTTATTATTTTTTAGTATATTTAGATTTTATTTTTATTTTTGGTGTTAAGTTGTGATTATTTATGGTTGAATAAATGGAAAATGATCAAGGGAGGTGAGGGAAATTTTTTAGAATTTTTTGAGAATTTTGTACTATTTTTAAATGAATTTTCTACATTTATTGGCAATTTGGGGGTTAAATGAGGAAATATGTAATTTTCAGAAATTGTAGGGTAGGTAATGGCCAGCGGACAAACTCCCAAAAATTGGCAAAAAACAAAAGGAATTTTTAGAAATTTTTCTGAATTTTTTTAATGGAAAATTTAATTTAGAAATTAATTAAATCACATAAATCATATTAATCAAATAAGTCAGGTAGGAATAAGTCAGTTAAGTCTGGTTAGTCTGGGTAAGTCATGTTAGTCTAACTAAGTCAAGTCAGGTTAGATAAGTCAGGTTAGGTTAGTCAGGGTAGTAAACTAAGTTAGGTCTGTGGGGACTAACCTAAGGGGGGTTAGTGTAACTAGGCTACAATTAGTTTAACTAGGGTAGGGTTAGTGTAACTAACTTAGGGTTAGAGTAACCTAACTAGGGTTAGTAACTAGGGGTGGGGTTAGGGTTAGTAACTAACCTGACTATGGTTAGTTAGAACTAACCTAGCTAGGGTTAGGGTAGGGGTAGCTAACTAGGCTTAGGTGGTTAGTGGGTGGGGTTAGGTTAGGGTGAACTAACTTGGGTTAGTTGGTTAAGGGGTGGGGTTAGGGTAACTAGGGGGGTGTTAGACTAACTACATTAGGGTTAGTTTAAGTTAATTAGGGTTAGATTAACTTAATTAGGGTTAACCTAAGTAACTAAGGTTAGTAGAACTAACCTAAGGAGGGTTAGTGAGGAAGAGGAGGAGGAAGGTGGCGGGCTGGCGGCAACCTGGAGGAGGAGACGGCGGCGACGACTGGCAGGAGGCGGCGGCGGCGACTCCACACGGCGGCGACGAAGAGGGTGTCCGCAGGCGGCGCTCCGACGAAGGCGGCGGCCGCGGCAACGAGGGTGTCTGCAGGCGGCGCGGCGAGGAGGGTGGCTGCAGGCGGCGCGACTTCAGGCGGCTGGCACGGAGGGAGAGGAAGGAGGGGAAGGAGAGGGGAGGAAGGAGGAGAAAAGGAGGAGGGGGGAAGATGGAGAAACGGATTGGAGAGGGAGGGAAGATAGAGAAACGGGTTGGAGAGGGAGGAGGAGGAAAGGAGGAAGAAAGGGAGGGAGGGAATGGAGGAGGGAGATGGAGGAGGAGGGTAGGAGGAAGAAAGGGAGGGAGGGAATGGAGGAGTACGCAGGGAGAAGAGGGAGAAGGAGGGGGTTGGAGGGAAGGGGTCGGGCGGTTGGGGGGAAGGGGTGGGCAGGGGCAATGGGCGGGCGGGGTGGTTGGGTAGGGACAAGGTTACCTACCCCCGTCCCGCGCACATGCGCGGGGCGGGGTAAAAAAATTTGCCGTGACGGGATTGAAAGGACGTTGGGATGACGGTACGGGTTATGCAGACACGACCGGGGCGCGGGGAGACGCGTAAAATCGAAAAAGGGCGCGTTCATGCGCAAAACGGGCGCGTGAATACACGTAAAAATAAAGAAAAATTAATAACTCCCAATCCGGACGTCAAAACGAAGAAGCGTAAAAACAAAAAGTGGGCAGGACGACAGGGGTAAAACAAGGAAAATACGAGACTCAGGTTCCGGGGGGGGAAAGGGCGGTCACGTGCAAAAAACACAAAAAACGAACCAAAAAGAGCAATTAAAAATTAATATCGAAAAATCCGTGCATCGGAACGAGGTGCAGAAAAAAGGAAAACTGTACAGAAAGATATGCCCGACAATCCTATCACCTCAAAACATAATTCCGACGGAAATAACATGCGTTCACATGGAAAAAACCCAAAAAACAAACCCGAAAATGGGATCGAAAATTAATATCAGACGAACCGTTCACCGGAAAGACATGCAGTAAGAAGGAAAAATGTCCACAAGAAGGAGTGGCATAGGGTTATCACGTTAAACCACAGTTCTGGTGGAAATAGGAGGGGTTCACATGCAAAAAACTCCAAAAATACTCCCGAAAACACATTTAAAAATTAATAATAATAAATCCGGAAGTCAAAAGAGGGGAGAGGAAAAAGGAAAAAGGTAAGGGAAGGCACAGGGGACACGGCTGTCAAATCAAATTGGAATTCCGATGCAAATAGGGCAGGTTCACATGGAAAAATGTCAAAAATACACACGAAAAAGTCGTGAAAACCCGGAAAATTAATAACGAACAAACCGTGTAGCGGAATGATGCGGAATAAAAAGGAAAAATGTCAGGGGAAAAGTGGTTGGCAGGGCTATGACATCATATCACGGTTCCGAAGCAAGAAAAGCGTGTTCACATGGAAAACCGACTAAATTACGCAAAATGCTTCAAAAATTAATAACTCAAAAACCGTGGACCGGAATAGGGATAGGTAAAAAGGAAAAATGGTCAATTCAAAGGGAAGAACAGGGCTATAGGGTTGGATTTGGACTTCGGTGAACGTAGGGTGCATTCACATGGAAGGACCTCAAAATCAGAAAATGAAGGAAAACTGCAGGGGAACAGCCCCAAGGGTGGGTGGAACATAACCGGATGGGTGGAAAGGGATCCCCATCAGGGTAACAGCAAGGCAAGGCATTCATGCATGAACAGGTTAAGGCATATGCAAAGGGGTATGCAATATAGACGCGCAGGGATGCGTCCCCACACTTAAGACCTTAACGGATAGGGTTAACCAAGCAACAGGGACCTAGGACCACTCCACAGACCATCCACTAACGTCCCCACACTTAAAACATGACCGTCATGAAGAAACCAAAGTGTAGGGTTAGAAAAACTTGGCCCGTTTCGTCAAGAATCAAGGTTGAGTGTCGACGGCACGTCCAGTGTGGTTGTCGGCGTCTGGAGGTACCAAGGCATCTTCTCAGCACACGTTCGTCATGGTAGGGACCACGCGGCAGTACCCAGGGAGGTAGCTGGTCGAAGGAATCGCAGGAAATTCGTCGATGATGAGGGATATTGTACTCAACTCACAGTCACTCAATTGAAATGAAAGAACAGTCACTCGCCCCATGACTAATATCTCTTGAGAAATAAGGATTGAAACCCATATCGCATACCCGGTTGAGGAATTGACAAGGGGGAAATGGTGCAGAAGGAGTATGCCAGGGTGCACAGTTGATGGTGCATTAGTGCGTCCAACCCGTCTGGCATAAGTGCAAGGAGGAAGGCAAGGGAGCCTTACAGTGCAGTGTACAGAACAGGGTGACGTGTCTTGTGTTGACGGTAAAGACCCATCCCGTGGGTGCATAGGGGAATGGGAACATACCTGACTCCAAGTGTCGTAGCGTCCCTCAATCTCACCTCTCGGTAATTGATTGAAGAAACTCCAGTCACACTCATCCCACCCTCTGTCTCACTCGCTATTGATAGATACAGGAGGGCAACCTTTTCCTGAAACTCATTGATATAATCCTCACAGTCACTTGTGCAAAGGTTGTATGCCTTGTGCGCATTTGATGGTGCAACAGTGCATCCCGCCTGGTGCCGGCATACAGTGCGAGAAGGAAGGCAAGGGAGCCTTATAGTGCAGTGCACAGAAACAAATTGTGCTTTGTGCATTGAGAGGCCTATCCCGTGCGTGCAACACTTCATTCACACTACTCACCTCTCATTTGATTTGAAGGGAAAAGATTGGTCGCTCACCCCACCCTCTGTCTCATTCTCTGTTGATAGATACAGAGGGCAACCCATACGCACTTCCCCATCCGGTTAGGATGAAAGCTCACGTCACTCAAGGGGTTGTCGATGAAGATCGCATCGTCAATTGTTAAAGAGGCGTACCCAGGGAGGTAGCCATCAAATCGAATATTGTATTGGACAGGAACATGTCATCTGCTGGAGGACAGGTAGTCACTTTGCAGAGAGACCCAAGACACAGTGTACCAAGGGAGGCAGCTTCGGAATTGGATCCTAGGGAATATCAATTAATGAATCCACTTTCTGGACTGCTGGGTGTTACCACCTTTTCCACAGCCAGCTTCCCGTCCAAGGGTGTTTACCACCTTTTCTTGGAACGAGGCCTACTATGATAGGGAATTTCTTCCTTTTCTCTCATAACAGATTTGTTTTTTTTTTTCTTTTTCTTTTTCTTGTTTTCCCCTATTCCCGAGGGTGTTTCCACCTTTTCTCAAAGAATAGGTCGGCATGACAGGGACCTAAGTCCTTTTCTCCCATGACCGATATGTTTTGTTTTTTTTTCTCTCTTTTTTTTTTCTCTCTGCAAATTGAGCAAGGGAATGGTAGAACTACCATTTGTCAGAACCAACCTCGCCACTGATGCTGGTGGAAAATAGAGGATAAGAGATCAAGGCTGAAAGGGGGTTTTGAGGGGACAGAGGGTTGCGTCCACTTCATCAGGACTGACTGAAGAATGGCTATCAAAAATAGCATCATAACAAGTACAGTGCCGTGCCAACAAGGGAAAGGATCAAGTGTCCATAATTGTCAAGATCCCCAAGGAGGGAAATACTTCTTCAGGCGATATCCATTGATCAGAAAGGGATCATCAGAGGCATCAACGGTCTGCACTTGGACAGAACCATTAGGGTTGACGGCAAGTACCTTATAGGGGCCCATCCACCGCTGTTGGAGCTTGCCAGGATACTTGCCAAAGCGTGAATCATAGGCTAGGACCAAATCACCTTCTGTGAACTCCTTGTGCTTGATGAAACTGTCATGGTAAGCCTTACGTCGGGCTTGCGTGGCTTCCATGCACTGTAGAGCCATCCTGCAAATTTCGTCCCAACATTCCAAATGCAGAAGACAGAGTTGCAGTGAATCATCGTCCCCCAAACGCTCTTTGATAGCCACTCTCAAAGAGGGTAGTTCCAGTTCAACAGGAAAAACAGCTTCTGTACCATACACCAGCTGGAAGGGTGTTTGTCCTGTTGCGGCTTTATGGGAGGTTCAGTATGCCCAGAGGGCCTCTATAAGTCGATCGTCCCAATCACGACGATGTGCGGCAATTGTTCTTGTCAGAATCGAGCAGAGGATGCGATTGGTGACTTCGACTTGGCCGTTGGCTCTGGGGTAATAAGGAGTGGACTTGCGATGGCGGATCTTATACAACTCTGTCAACTCTTCCATGACTTTCTTGAGGAAATGAGTGCCTCTATCACTTACCAGCTCTAAGGGACTGCCAAAACGGGTGATGATATTCTCGTACATGAACAGGGCCACGCTGTTACCATCGTCCCGCTTTAGGGCTTTAGCTTCACACCACTTTGTGACATAATCCGTACATACTAGGATGTATCTGTTTTGTTTCCTTCTAGTAGGAGGATCGATGGGACCGACGAAGTCAATGCCCCACTTCTCAAACGGCTTCAAAGGAAGGATAGGTTGCAGTGGCATGGCACTTGTCTTCGTGGGTTTCCCCATTCTTTGACAAGCATCACATCTTTTACAGTAATCATAGGCATCCTTATGAATGGTAGGCCACCAATAACCTGCTAGCAGAGCCTTCCTGGCTATAGCTTCTCTTGCAAAGTGACCTCCGCATGGCTCGTCGTGGCAAGCCTTCAGAACAATCCCAATCTCCTCTCCTGCAACACATCTTCTGAGCACTTCATCTTTGCCTTTCTTGTACAGTGCACCGCCTAGCAAGGTGTAGGGGGCTGATTCTAGCATGAGCTTCTTCCTTTCCCGACTAGAAATGCCAAGAGGATACTGTTGGGTTGCTAGCAGATTGGCAATGTCTGCATACCAGGGAGTTACAGTTTCTACCAAGAATAGGGAAGCATCAGGGAGGTCTGGATCATCATGCTCCTCGTCTGCAGTTTGTGGAATACGCGACAGATGATCAGCCAGAACATGGTAACGACCAGGCTTAGTAATCACCTCAAAGTCGAACTCTTGGAATAGAAGGAGCCATCTCATCATTCGTCCTTTCACATCTGCTTTGTTCATCAGGAAGGACAGGGCCTCATGATCCACATAAAATTTAAAGTGGGTGGATAGGAGGTAGTGGCGGAACTTCTCTAGGGCAAACACCATTGCCAAGCACTCCAGCTCTGTCACTGTATAGTTCCGTTCCCTATCAGTGACTTTTCGGCTTGCATAATAGATCGGTTGATCCAACTTCGAGGAGCCCTTTTGGCAGAGGACAGCACCTAAACCTTCAATTGATGCATCAGTGTGTACATGGAACTCTTTCGTCCAATCAGGAGGTTGCAGAATGGGTGCCTCAATCAGACACTGCTTCAGAGTGTGGAAGGCTTTGTCACATTCTTTCGTCCAAGTAAACTCTGCATCTTTCCTCAGAAGCTTGTGCAAGGAAGTTGCCTTTGTCGCAAAATGGGCTATAAACCTTCTGTAGTAACCCACATGGCCTAGGAATCCCCTCAACTGTTTGAGGTTGGTGGGTGCTGCCAGAGCTGCGATCTTTTCGATCTTTGCAGGGTCTGTTGATATCCCTTGTGCAGAGACAATGTGGCCCAACAGGACTCTAGAAGAGACCCCAAAGATGCATTTGTCGGGGTTGAGAGAAATCCCATACTCCCGGCATCGGTCAAAGCATTGTTCCAGGTGTTCCCAGTGTTCACGGATCAAACTATAGACATAGAAGTCATCCAAATATACTTCGATAAAGTCGTGTAGATGATTTTGAAATGAAGCCATCATGACTCGTTGGAAAGTAGCACGGGCATTGCAGAGCCTAAATGGCATCACTCAGTAAGCGTAGGTCCCCCATTCTGTGGTGAAGGTTGTTTTGGATTGGTCTTCTTCTGCAATTTGAACTTGGTTATACCCACTAAATCCATCCAAAAGAGAATAAAGTCCATGTCCTGCCACTGTGTCCAACAGTTGATCTGTGAAAGGGATAGGAAAGTGATCTTTCTTTGTTTTGGAATTAAGCTTTCGGAAATCCACACATATTCGCAATTTGCCATTTTTCTTGGGTACAACCACGATGGGTGAAACCCATTCACTATTTGCCACTGGATAGATGAACTCGGCTTCCAAAAGCTTCAGTAGCTCCGCTTTCACCAATGTGGAATAATTCGAGTTCATTCGCCTCTGTCGTTGCCGTACTGGCTTGGCATCAGGCTCCAAGTCAATATGATGTTGACATATCGTGGGATCAATCCCCTTTAGGTCTTTGTAGGACCATGCAAACACGTCCAAATTTTCTTTCAACAAGTTGTACAAGGTTGACAATTCCTCTTCTGGGAGGCTACTACCCACCTTCAAGTGGCGTTCAGTGCCTTCTGCATCCACAAAGGTTAACTGCCTTTCACCTTCTACTTCACGGATGAAGGTCCCACGGACTGCTTCTGGATACAGATCCGACTCCTTCAAGGGAGTGATGTCCTCTTCTGATGTCCCACTAGAACCAACTTCTTCTTTTGGTGGAGACTTAGGTTGCTCCTTAAGATGTTGGAATGGGATAAGAGCCGTTTCGGGTTTGGTTTCAAGATTAATTACCTCTTGACTTGAAGACTCCTCTTCTAAAGATGACACATCCAGGAACGTCACATAACAGGGACCCTCTGATGCCTGTTGGGTTTGTGGGACTGGTGCTTGTTGGCACGGTGCATCATCATCATCTTTCTTCGGCAAGGATGGGTTAGGACGACATGAGCCACTGCTGAAAGACGGCTTGCTCTTCTTAATCCATCCCTTATAAAGGTTTTGCATATGAGAAGATCCATTTACCAGACCAAATGGTACCATCACCATACTGTCCCATAGCATGAGCTCGTCGGCTTCTGATGCTTCTGGAACTTCTTCCTCAAATGTATCCTCTTCAGGTGGGATAGACTCTTCCGTTTCACTTTCATAATTCTCTTCGTCCATATCATATCCATCCTCTTCTATCTCTATCTCTGCTTCTGCTTCTGTCTCTGCTTCTGTCTCTGCTTCTGTTTCTGTCTCTGCTTCTGCTTCTGTCTCTGCTTCTATCTCTGTAGGAGCTCTGTAACAGAAGAACAGATTCTCCGTTTCCTCTTCTGCCTCTGTCTCTGCTCTGGCCATGTAACAGGGAGAGCAGTACATCCATGCTTCTATCTCACTGTCAGAAGTGATTTCAGAAGTCATTCCCGGTTCAGGCAGGAAGTATTCACCCATTGATAATGGCTTTCCATCTTTTGGAAGTCGGCTTACAGTATCCACTGTTAAGGAATGTGCCACTGTTTTCTTGGGAAGGATCTGTTCGACAGCATCTTCATCTGCTGATGTTCCATCTGTAGCCTCATTAGGGGAGTCAGAAGATAATTCCAAGGAGGTGGATCCATGTCCTTTTTTAGAACCATACAGTTTCAGCACCACTTTGTTGGGTCCTCTACCCAAGGTCAAGGTTCCTTTGAACCAATCCGTCCTTGCTCTGGCT
This sequence comes from Lygodium microphyllum, assembly GCF_053477565.2. NCBI lineage: Eukaryota > Viridiplantae > Streptophyta > Polypodiopsida > Schizaeales > Lygodiaceae > Lygodium > Lygodium microphyllum. The sequence continues at coordinate 3,175,205 of NC_141141.1, read as the reverse complement.
TCAAAAAGCCATGGTCTGCCCAGTAACAGAGGATAAGATGTACCATAAGAGTTTGGCTTCACCACCAAATAGGTTAGCCAATAATCTTTTCCAACCACTGTAGTCTTCACATATGGGAGAATGCCCAAAGGCTTGATTCTACTCTGATCCGCCAGTCTGATGAGCCATTGGGTGGGTTGCACACCTTGTAGGCCTAGATCCTTCATTGTCACATCCGTCATAATGTTTACTGATGAACCACCATCAATCAGTGCATTTGCAATGAAGCAGCCTTCTATCCACACACCAGTCTCTGGAGTACCTGGATCTAGGAAAGCATTAGCTACATCCACTTCTTTTACAGGCTCTGGAGCCTTGTTGGACTTTGTTGCTATTGAGGGAGCAATCCTTAAACCACGTCGTCTTGTCAGTATACTTTTGAACCTTTTCCGGCAACTGGGAGACAACATCAATAATTGTCGGAATGTAAGGTTTGGTTTAAAGGTATCTAGATCTCTGACCAGATCGTATTCCTTAACAGGATCCACTGGCTTCTCTAACCGGTTAGGGAATGGGGCAACACCCATTTTCATTTTCCCTCTTTCTTCCAACAAAGGAATCATGGGAACTTCTTCTGCCACTTGTGGCACGTCCTCCTCTTCTGTATCCTGGACCTCTGGTCCTGTTTCTGTAACTGTCTCTGTAACTCTCTGTGGCACTGTAGGGCTCTGTATGGCACTGTTAGGCTCTGTTCTGTTCTGTTCTTCTAGTGGAAGACTGAACTTCACTGTTCTGGCAGGAGGGTTATTTTCTTTCTGGATAGGTGGTTCCTTCTGCTTTGCACGCGTGATGGTAGCAACTTCCAATTCCACTAAATTGGAGGTAGGCTCTTGGGCCTTGAACAGACTATCAGTAGCACTGTTTTTCACTGGGGCTGGACTTGGACAGTCTTTTGCAGTGTGGCCTTCTCCTTTGCATCGACTGCATAAGGGCTTGTAATCCACTGACCTTCGAGGATTTGGACAATTTGGTGAAATGTGTCCCTTTTCTCCGCATCTGTAGCATTCCACTTCTAATCTCTGACCACCGCCAGACTATCTTCCTCTGTAACTTTGAGAGGGAAATCTTCTGGGTCCGAAATTAGGACCAAACTCTCTAGGCTTGGGTCCAATATCCTGTGTTGTCATTTTGGATTCCAGCAGGTTGAATCTTGCGTCTTCTTCCTTCCTTCTCCTATCATGCATCTCCTTCAGAGAGCAAATGTCCTCTGTATGGTTCTTCCGCAAACAGTAGGAACAGAAGGCTCCAGGGATGGTTGGTTTTCGTGTACATTCAGTGGCTAAATGGCCTGCTTGATGACACTTACCACACCAAGTGTTTGACCGCATCACATCTCTTCCTGCTCCTGCAACGTTGGATATGCTAGCGGTATTCACTTTCAATGTCTGTAGTTGTTCTGTAATCACATCCATCAACTCCTTTTTTATGTTGGCAACTGAGTTGGATAAGTAATCCTTCAAGCTTTCTCCTCCGGACATACTGGCAGGAGGGTTTTGAGGAGTTTCTGTAATCACTGCATAAACTGGTTGGGCTGGTACAGAGGGGTCTCTGTTCTGGTTCTGATTCAGAGCTCCTGTTTGAACTGTTGGCTGTTGGCTCCAGTTGGTAGGATTCCACTGTTGCTACTGATTTGGCATTGAGGAAATTGGTTGGGACCATTGTTGTTGTGGTTGAACCACCATTTGAGGCATGGATTGTGGCCACTGTGGATTTGGTGCACTGTACTGTGATACCGGGGACATTTGTTGGTAAGGGTAGGGAACAATCCCTGGAACTGCATTTGGTGGGTACATCATTCCTGGCATCAGAGGAGGTAGGACTCCTCTTCCTGTATTCATCGCCAATCTAGCTTCCACTTCATCGTACAGTCTTGCACCTTCTGTTGCAGCTTGCAGGGTGGCTGGTCTTTGCAGCTCCACAAACTTACGGACTTCTGGTTGTAATCCTCTGAGAAACACTCCATCCTGAATGCCATCATCTAGATTATGGTTAGTCCATCTCTTCAGGATGGATTCCATTCGTGAGACATAAGCTTTCACTCTTTCTCCAGAAGACTGACTTAGGTTCATAAATTCCTCTCTCATCCGCTCTTCAAAATTTTCGCGCCTGAATTTAGTGAGGAAGGCCAACTTCAGGTCGTCCCATGTGCCAAAAGTTCCTGCTGCTTGTCTCTCATACCACTGAAACGCCGCGCCCTTGAAAGTGGCGGGGAATATCGCTAACCAATGCTCAGGGGTTCTGGCATTGTTAGCCACACATGCTACCATAAACTCTGCTACATGAAGATCGGGGTCTTCATTGTACTCTCCCTTAAAAACTGGCAATGGGACTACATTCACTGGCCTGTCATCAATATTTCCAGGACGGATCTGGCTTGGAAGTGGACCTCCAGCAGGAGGAGGAAGGGCTTGATGTGCCATTGGGACTTCTGTAAAGAGTTCCGCAAGGGCGTCAAAGGCGGCTTCTGCTGCTAGCTCGTTCTCAGCCTTGATTTTTGCTTTCTCTCTTCTCACATACCTCTGGACTCGTTCTAACGCTTGCCTTTTTATTGTGTCATTCATCAGGGGGTTGGCTCCACTATGTTGTTAGTGCTCCACAGAGGGTTAACAGAAGGCTTCAGTCTCTGGAGGACTCTCTTGCCAACATTTCTTCTACTTCTTTCTTTTCAACGTCCCTGAATTCTGCTTCCATGCCACTGCACAGAGGAAGGTATTCGGTTCTGAAGGTGTCAAAATGCATACGTCTGAGCATTGTGGAGGTGCCATCATCATAGTAATGCCAACTTCTGATGGTTTCAACAGTGTATGTTGTGAAAAACACTCTGTCTACCAGCTTCCAGTGGGTTGCTAATTGAATAAACAGAAGATTATCAATACACCAAGCATCCCATGTATCTTGCTGTTGAGCGTCCACGAACAAATTCCAACTCTTTTCCTTCTTGTCCCTATGAACCTCTACAGACCAAGACTCCTGAAACTTCTTCACAATCTCCCATTTGATGTTGTTTGGAAACTTTTCAATGAATGCCAAATCTTCCATGGATGGTCATTCTCTCTGTTTCTGCTCTTCAGTTTGTTCCCAAACAGTTTGCCACCAAGATGCAAGTTTCTGCTGCTTCAACAGGAAGAGGAAACTGTCCACCACATAAAGCATACATCATGATGGTGATGTGTTTCCGCCATTGTGGGATGAACTTCTTGTGGAAAGTGGCTTTGATTATGAGGAATTCTAACTCTTCAGTGGAAGAAGGAACTTTACAAACATCCATTGAATTCTTCTCTTCTTGGCAATGCCATTTCCTTCATTTTCAGCCTCTTCTGGTGCTTGTTGATGGCAAGTTTCCCCGGCTGCGCACCAAAAACATGGAGCCCCGAGAGGAACACCAAGGAAAAGGAAATTCTCTTGCAAGAAAATCTATCTTGTAACATCAACAAGCTTGTTTATCATGTTTCATATGATCACAATGAAGAAAAGAACACCAAGCACAACAAATCTTCATGCAGCATCATGTAAATCTCCCACGGTTTTTAATAGAATCAACCATATTCTTCAACATCTTCACAAAATCCATCAATAGAACAAAAAAAGCAAAGAAATACACCATCTTTGAATGGAAATACATCACATAGTATTCATCTTCAATATCTTCATAGTCTTCTCTCTCAATCTCTCATATACAATCACTCTGTTTGAGTAGAATTGGCTATCTCTGACTCTCTCTCTCTCACTCTATCAATAATACATCATGTCCTCACTACAATCTCTCAAAATCACTCTCAATAATCCTTCTTAGGTCATGGATACCCCTCCCAAGAGGTATGTCTGATATGAAGAGTCACCAAAGCCACTACAGTGTCCTTTCATAGCTCACTACTGTCACTTTACTCTAGTCTTCACTTGAATCTTCAGCAGCTACTTCTTCCACTTCCTTCAGCTCTTTTGCACTTGTATTCACCTCTTTCCAAGGCTAGAAAACTTTCCCAAAGTCACACATACATTCCACAGAACACTTACAGAAGCATACAGAACAGTCTACAGAACAGTACCAAAATAGCTACAGTACAGAAACAGAAACAGAACAGAACAGAAATAGAAGCTCTACAGAAGACCTACAGAAGGTTACAGAAGGTCATCAAAACTACATAACTCATTCTCAAACCATTCCAAACTCTCACAAACCATTCAATAAACTTTCACAATATCTCATTCTTCATCAATCAATACTCCATCCCTCCTTACAGAAGACAATCAGAACAAAACAGACCAAAACTGAGCAAAACAGAAGGTATACAGAACCATTCAGAACCTATCAGAACATCACATTACCACCAACAAACATCATGATCTTCCAAAACACCATCATTATCATCCAAAACACTCTCAAACCACTTCCAAATCAATCAATCATCTCATAAAATCAACCATTCAGCTCTCAAAAACAACAAAAATCAGCCAAAAAACAAGTCATTTCAACACTCAACAGATTCCTAGGGCCACTCATCAGATTCTTGGCCATCATGATCATCACAAAGAGCTGAGCATCATGGAAGTCATCATCCACTCCTATTGGTACTTCACCAAAATCCAACCATGCCAAGAAAGGAAATCTTCCACCACATGGTGGACATTGAGCTAATGCAAAATTTGAAAAATCTTGAAGTAGAAGAAAGCAAACGACCTGTGACATTCTGCTACTTGACCAAATACACTAGGGCTAAGTGATCCACATGAAAAACATAGGGATTCCCCAAAAGAGAATACTTAAACTTCTAAACAAAGTAGATCATTCCTAAGCGTTCCCTTTTTGTAACAGAGTATTTCTTTTCTACTGCAAATGACCACCATGATTGGAATAATATGTAGGGCACTAAAGCCATCCTTTGGCATCTTCCTCCATCAACATGTAGCCCTGGCATTATCAAAAGCATCCACAAAGACATGGAATTCCTTGTTCTAGTCTAAAGGCATTTTAGATTGGAGTCTTTGAGACAACATCAAACCAAAACCATCGAAATCTCAAGTTAACTGCATCATCCCACTTTAATGATGGCTTCGAAACATGGGCCAACTTATTGAGAGGAATGGCCACATTGGCCAAAATCCAAAGGTGTCGTCTATGCCAACATACTTTCTCAATGGATCTCAATATAGACAATGGAGAATTATGGACCTCCTTTTGCATAAAAATTGTCACCTTTCAATGAGTCAACAACAATCCCATCTCTCCTGAGTAACATGTCTCCCTTTGCAGCAAAGATATATTTCATGGGGTTGAGACTAACCTCTGACATCAAGTAAGGCATAGCCAAAAATGTAATAGATGTAGGAGAACAATCCCAAAGACATTGATATAATCTAGATAAACCCTCATGAATGTTGTTAGGTCAAACCCAAATATTTCCTACATATCGTGCTCGAAGGAAGCCAGAGTATTCTTAAGACCAAACCACATTATTGTACAAACAAACACCCCCCATGCTATAATAAACATTGTCTCCAACCGGTCTTCTGCAGCAAGTCAACGAGCCTGGTTGTACCTACTAAAGCCATCACGGAAGGACTACATCTCATGATCAACTACCTCATCTAGGGTACTATCCAAATATGGCAAGGGAAAGGGATCTCAAATGGTTGATTTATTAAGCTTCTGATAATCTAAGTAGATTCTAAGTCTATTATTCTTTTTTGAGACAATGACTAGGGGAGAGATCCATTCTGCTGCACAATCAACTGGAGCAATGAGCCCCACACAAAGCAATATGTTCAGCTCCTCTTTCATTAGCTTACCCATGTGTGGATACATTATATATATCTGCATTGTGATCAGGACTGCATCTGACTTCACGAAAATGCAATGCTAATAGAAACAAGGATCTAGACCCTTCATGTCAGAATAGCCCCATGCAAACACATCCTTAAATTCCTTTAGCAGAGCGATCAGTAGCTCACAAAACTCTAAATCCAAATAAGCATTGACTTTTACTAGCTTGATTTCATCAACTGTAGATAATTCATCTTCCGTGACCCTTGTCACCTTTTGAAGCTAGGCCTCAAATTCTCACTCTTGCCACAACACTTTTTCTGTATCTGAATTTGCAATGGCCATAGCTTTTGCTTCTTCCTCTCGGATTTTGAAACGGTCGAATCCTCTAGTACCTGTACTAATGCTATCTCTACAACCTTTGGAATCTCATTCGAAGGAGAGGTGCTAATGACTGCAAATTGAGATATTGCTAACTTACATGTAAGACATCGATAAGGCAAAAGCATTCCAAATCAGTATTTCTTGCCAAAAACGTTTCTTCCTCAGCATCATCTAAGCCTTCCACCATATTAACAATCTCTTCCACCACTAGTCTGCCTCGACATTTGATGAAATTACCGAAATGGTCAGATCAGATAGAGCACCTAGTGGAACCCACTCACGCTATACTTTTCACACTTCCTCATAGAGGACTTCTACAGTCATGGTTGCTACCTCCCACATCAGTTGAACAAGGTGATCCAATTGAATTATCTTTAAAAGATAATCTTTGAATGCTAGAATGATATTTAAAAGCTGACCCAAAGGAATTGTAATTGGAAACAGCAAACATCCAAACTCTGCCAATGTTAACATTGAAATAGCCCCACACTGTGCGGTGATTGAATTTCCAAGCATTAGTAGATTCCCCATGTTTGCATGTTGTTATCCGAGCCTCGGAATAGGGACTAGTTGCGCATCCTCCATTGTGACTAACTCTACTAGTGAACCATCCTACAACTCAATGGCATACTTCCTCCAACTTCTCCCATGGAGAAATAGGTTTGGTTGGTGCAAGTTTGAGTTGCTTTTTAAAGCATGTTACTACATTCACTTCTGGATCCAAAATTACTTCTATTCCATGGTACTCAAAAGGCATGGATCCTTTATTATGCCTTTTCTAATGTTAAGCATCATAAGCTTGGGCATCAGGGCATTCCACCCACTAGCGCACTTCTCGGATGTAGAAGAAACATTGTCTTCTAGAGGGGCTGGGGAGCGCCACCCTGACCACCTGGGACCACATTCACATCCTCCATGACCCATGCCAAAATATTGATAATCTTGCTAAGTGTAAGACATTGCATGTGCCAATGCCACTAATGGTCCCAAAGCACTCTGATTGGCAAGTTAATTTCCTCCAATGCCTTGCCACCCCTCTGTGCGTGCCATTGGACTAGAAAAATTATATCAAAAGACCTTGCTACTATGAGTAGAAGTATTGGAAATCACACACCATCGCTAACTTAAGCCACAATTTGCCCACCAAGTGACCTAGATTGTTACAAGTACACTAGAGGGTTTTTGTTGTAGACTTGCAAGCACCCTCTAAGGATTTGCAACCCTTGTCCTTCTTCTAAGACTTTATAGGCTTCTTTCCTTTCTTCTTCTCAGCGTCTTCATCATTGCTATTGTCTCCCTTGAAGTCCTTATCCAAATCAGAGTCACTATCATCCTAGTTGCAGCTTTTATGAGTGGACTTGCTAGACTTCTTTCTTTCCCTTTCCTATTCTTGGAAAGAACCAATTCCATCCGCAGGGTTTGTTGAACAAAATGGTTCAAATTATTGTCTTCCGTAGCCAATGCTCTACGGATGTCACACTGTAGTCCTCAGGCATACATGGAATGTGACATCTCTCCCGCAGGCTTACTAGCCAGAATAGTAATTCTACACACCAAGTGCCAAGATACTAGCACTCTTCTAGTAGGGAGGCAATGTTGACCTCAAAAGGCAAAAGGCAAAACACAATGAAAGATACAAAGACAAGTTCAAAGTGATTCGGAAGCAAAAGTATGTGTCAAAAATGATTTCAAGGAGAGACCATTTTTGGGGTCTAAAATGTGTTAATTTAGGCACTATCCATCCATGTGTGCATATTTCAATTTATTCCATCTATTACTATCGTCAAGTGGACAATATATCTTTGTAACATTTTGTGAGAGCTTAGCTCACTCCCATGCAAGTTGTAATATCTCTCGGTGTCAAATTAAAATAGGGTTACATGCAACCTCTATCTTTTTATATTTGGACTAGGGTTAGTTAGGCTAAGCTATATGTAAATTAAGAGGAGAATCAAGCAAAAGCCACAAAAGATGGTAGAGCATCCAACTTTTAATGGAAACCCTAACGTATAAAAGATGAAAAAGTGAATAGAGAGTTTATTCTTATGCGTACAAACTTTGGGCTTCGTGAGGAAATAGTGACAGTGAAACTCCTTGCTTCTTGCATTCATTTCCTCTTTTCCTCTAGCTTCAATAGTTTGTTGGGTAAGAGATTGAGTGAGAAGTCGTGTGTAAGGGAGGGATTCTGAGAGAACATGAGGGATCATGAGGAGAAGCTCTTCTCATTCTTCTTTCACCCGTTCATCTTGTCTAGCTTCTTGTCTGGATGGCAAATGTACTTGATGTGGATACGAAGGAGTTGAGGTGATGGCTTAAGGAGTGGATCACTTGAATCGTAAGACCATCTACAAGCCTTCAAGCTTTTGAGCTACAATACTAGAAGGTAAGTGGGTGAGTCTACTACACCTTTGAATTTTCTCTACTTTCATGGGATTGAGAGGGAGAGGCTTGGTTGATTTGGAGCCAGAGTATGAGCCAACTAGGTGAGATATCATTAAGCCAAGGCATGATGACGCTCTGAAGGAATAAGAGTTGTGTCCAATGTCCCATTGTTGAGCACTCGTTGAGGCCAACATGTTTATTTACATGTACCTAAGGAAATGAGGGCAAAGTCAAACTCTATAAGTCGAATCTTCACATCTTCACTAGCTACAACTAAACCACCTAAGGCTATCACCTTTATAATCCCATCTCTAGTATGGTCACAATCGGCCAGGATGATGTCCATTGTCCCACTCTATTAAGTGGTTCCTCTACTTCTAGTATTACTTGTATGGAATCAACTCTCACTATATTTAGGAGCCACCCCTTCAACCTCATCTTTCATCATTGCTTCCTACTCATAGAGGCTCCCTATGCCACTCCCACCAACACCCCAGGTTACCCCATAGGTTCCCTCTAGGCTTCCCCTCAAGTTAGCTAGTAGGGATCCCCTCAAGTTTCACTTCCCTCTCCATTGAAGCATGAGCTTCAATTTCCAAAGTTATAGATTTGTCAGTGCTACCAAAAGGGGGATGTTGAGAAGAGTGAACAAGAGGTACAGGGTTCATGTGCCCAAGAGGAGCCATAGAGTTTATAGTAGTCATGCTTTCAAATCTCCCAATGATCCTTCCTTTCTAGAGATTAATCAAGGTGCCTTTGCAAATCCCAAAGGATTAAACGTGTACATGGAGAGTAGCAACATATTGGTTCATTTAGTATAAACTAGGCCTTATGCATTAGATTATGCTAGAATAGTGAGCCTACTTCTATAGAGGAGGCTTTGACACAAGATACATGGTGTTGGGCTATGTAGGATGAGCTCGATTCCATTGAGAGGAATTAGACTTGGTACTTAGTTCCACATTATCTTCAAAGGAAGATGATTGGGGGGGCAGTTGGATCTCCAACACCAACTGGGTCTCCAAGACCAAGTACTGGATTGATGGCACCTTGGACAAGCACAAAGCCAAGCTTGTTGCCTAGGGTCTTTCTCAAAAACTTGTTTAGGATTATGTAGAGACCTCCACCCCAACAACCCTCATGTCTACCATCCATTTAATTTTGGCATTGACAACACATCATAGATGGTGTATTTATGAGATGGATGTCAAATCCACCTTCTCAAATTATGTTCAAGAGGAGATTTATGTGGAGTTACCACCTAGTGTCTATACCCTAGGATCAAAGGATCATATTTTTACCTCTTACAAAAGGCCCCCTATGGCCTAAAGCAAGTCCCTCAAAGCTTGGTATTAATGGATAGACAACTTCTTTCTTGGCCATGGCTTTTGGGCATGAGCCCAATCTCTATCTCAATTTATATGATGGGTTGGAAGCATATATCATTTTGTATGGTGATGCTTTGATCATTACTAAGAGGCATTGTGAGCACATTGCACACACTAGAGAGATGTTGAGCACTAAGTTTGAGATGATAGATCTTGGACTTGTTCCTTGGGCTAGAGGTGTTTTACACTCCCATTGGCATTTTCGTCTCACACAAATATGTGGTTAAGTTGCTAATAGCCTTTAGCTTGATTGTTTGTAGGATGATTTCAATGCCCCATGAAACCGAATTTCAACTTGTCCCAACATTCCTCACGTGCAATGGCAAACATCACTAGGTGCGTGCATTTGCTTGGGTCCTTGATATGGCCCATTCATACTAAACCAAATGTTTCTTTGGTAGTTACCATCTTGAGTTCCTTCATACAAAGACTTCTTCAACCTCATTGGCAAGCCACTTTGCGGATTTTCTAGTACTTGTTGGGCACCTCAACCAATGGGAGTTTATATGGAAAGGAGGTCTTACTAATAGGTTGGACACATTCAAATGAGACTTGTGACATGGACCCCCAAAGATTCACTACATGTTTTGGTTTTACCTTAGAATTAGGAGCTATTTCTTAACAACCTACTATTGCTCTTTCTTTCACATAGGCTGAGTATCGAGCTATTTATGTGACTACCCAAGATGTTATTTGGTTGAGAAGGATGCCTAAGATTGGGTCTCCATAGTAATCCATGGGGATAGAGTTTCTTGGCCATAGCCAATGATCCTATATTTCATGCTCGCATGAAGCATATTGAGATCCAAGATCACTATGTTCAAGAGCACATCTAAACGGAGCTAGAGTTGGTTTACTATCCCACAATAAACAATATGTCGAATATCCTCACGAAGGTTCTTCCATTGCCTTTGATTCATCTTTTGTGTCCCTTGCTAATTTAGACACGCCTAGGATTTGAGAGTGTGGATATTAGCGGACATGGTCATCTCCTAGTTGGTGAGCCCTACACTAAGTCAAGCCCACATTGTCCCTATTTTTGGCCTTATCCATCTTTTTGGCCCTCAACAATTATTTTTTGGATTTCTTTAGGGTTACGCCACCCAAGAGTAGTTCTAGGGTTTCTTGCCTATTTATAGGCACACCTATCAATTGGTCGCTATCCCTTTTTGCCTTCACTTCTAGCACCCTCACTACACCTACACATTGTAGCACAAGGGACTGATCATTGTGTTCAACTTTCATCTAGTATTCAATTGAGTTCTAATTCATTGCCTTCATTGTTTCTTCTTGCTCAAATGTTTCTCTTTCATTATTGTCTCTCACAAAAAGAGCACGAACAAAGCAACATGAGTTTAACATTTCAATAAGCTATAGTTCAATCACAAACCACCAAAATGCAAACGTACCATAAGACTACGAACAACAATGCACAAAGCCAAGTGTTAGCATTGAATCAAACACAGAAGACCCTCTCTTAAGCATGAAAACTCTAAATGCGAATTGTGAAAATGTGAAAAACTTAGTTTGACATGTGCAAGTAGTAGTCATCATCAAGGAAAACTCCAACATCAACATTTAAATATCCAAAACAACAATCAAAGCATTAGAACATCAATATAGAACAATAAAATATCAATTAGATCAACAAGGCGCCAACATGAGCAAACCAAAACACAAGTTCGTGGCTAGTTTGAGAAGGGAAGACAAGTGAATATGTTGTTACCACCTCCAACACAAGTTCCCTGAACCGTTAACAAGCCACCTAACCTATTAATAGGTTGTGTAGTGTTTTTATATGCCACCCAATATTTAATGATGCAAGGAGAAAATAAAACACAATGACCTAGAAGCCAATACACTCAAATACAATAACACCTTCAAATAATTCAACAATAATGAAGCACATGCAATCAATCAAACATGAGCACAAAAGCACCAAGATCTAGGAAGATAAATGTTTGATACCATGTGAGTGCATAACAAAGGCCCAAACAGAAAACACAACACAAATGTGAACAAGATGAACAATAAACTCGAGAAAACTTAGGAGTGGACAATGAAACCCATAGATGAAAGCACGAGTATAATATGAACAGTTTACCCAACACTTTAATGATCAACTATCGAATACCATATGAGTGCACAAAAATGCTAGTCGTTTCCCTACAAGGTATTGTCAGTGAACACAAATGGCTCTATCCAAATCCAAGCCATGAGTGCCTTTAAAGATCCCTTCCTAATTAACATTTATCACCTAAAGCAATCTCTCCCTAGGGATCTTGACAATCAAAGCAACATGTACCTTTCCTCTTTGATTCTTTGAACACTGCTAACAATGGCCATCATGCCCATTCTAACAATGTGATATAGTGCTTTTGTCCCCTCATCTCTAGCATCCACAACAATTTCATTATATTCTTTAACGTGGCGTAGTTGACTTATTCCCCAATAGATGAAAGCACAAGAATGAATACAATATCAACGGTTTCCCCAACACTCTTAGTAACAAGCTACAATGCCTCCAATTTCCCTCTCCAAGGATGCAAGAAGATTCAATATTGACAATATAGGAATGGAGGCACATACATGAGCAACAATTGAGCTGCTCAGAAAGAAATGTTCTCCCCAACTGCCTAAGATGCTCCCCACTAAGCCCGTGAAATGAAATTCAAAACAAATTGAATGTTCTCCCCAACTGCCTAAGATGCTCCCCACTAACTGCCTATAAATAGACTCAACTCAATGCTCTAGAAGGCTCTCGTGATCTAAGTCACTAAAAAGGAGATACTCAACAAGATGACCATTCTTCCTTTGTGCCTATGTTGTAGAAGGAAGGAGAATCAACCTCACTGTTTCTGGAAGTGCAGCATGGGTAAAGTTGATCAGAGAAACTGGCTTTGCATATAGCATAAGCATGAGGACAGCCCTCTTCATAGATAGATATGGAATCTCTTGATGAAGAATCGCTCTGTATAGCAGTGATTTTGAGACAGATGTGGCTTTTTCACAATGCTGAGATGTTAAGAGAATGCCTTACTCTATGGGTATGATGGATGAGGTGAGTCTCTCAAGAAAGAGGCGTTCACAGTGTTTGAAGGTTCTCAATCCCAAGGCTCAAATCTCAAGTTGTATAAAGGAAGTTAGCTGCAGTGGTTCAAAAGAGGTCATGTGACCTCTCTAGATTTTTGGATACGCCAGCTTGCATCTCTAGAAAATGCTGTGTAGATTCCTTCACTACTGTCAATTTCACATTATAAACTTTCTGGTAATATAAACCTAAGACCTCAGCAACCTGAATTGATCTATTAAGAACTGGGCATAAAATATCACCTTCCATGATGATGGATGATCCAAACTCATGTTTATGTACCGTCAAAAAGTATACTCGAACTCAAATCACCATAAATTACAGATTCACTGCAACTTGAATGGTGCAAGTAAATGTATAGCACCTGACCTGACTTTTTTTGCTTCAGCACAAAATCTTTACAGTGAGTTGTCAGACATGATAGTAAAAACAGTCGGAAAGCTGAAAACTGCTTTCCTGCAATTCTTTACGTTACAAAGGCATCAAAGCCTATTTACAATGCTATTCTTACAAAGCTTCCCATAATAGGAAGGGAAGAGCTGCAAAGTAGTGAATGCCAGTGTTTAAAAAAGGTGTAGGTAATGGTGTGCAAATCAAAGATAGCACACCACATCAATGGGAACAGGCAAGCCAAAATGTGATCCTTTTCAATGCGTCGGGATAGGGTGCCCTCGTAAAGGCCTGAAGCACCAAAAGATGGAAATATTAGAGCTTCTTGCAGAAACATAAAGCACACATCTACTTGAAAGATCCTGTCACATTATTTACCTGTACACATGTATAGGCCCAGCAGTTGCAGCTTGTGTCAGGCCTCCAAAATGTCCTTCTAATTGCCTTTGCAACAAGAGTGAAACTTGGCACAATGTTTACCTGCACATCTGTATAGGGCTCCAGCATTGCGACTTCTGTCAGGCCTCCAAAAATGTCCTGCTCTTGCCATTCGACCCTAGACTAGAACTTGGCATAGACTCAAGTCAACCACTCTCACTAGCACAGCCATCTAATATTCCAGCTTCAGGCATCCCTTGTTCATCGGACCTAGATTGATTATGCACTGAGTGGACACGAGAGGCCTCTAAGTTGGAAGTATTTTGAGAATCACCTGAACACAAGTGACTAATACCTCCTACACCAAGGGGAGCCTGTGAATACAGAGGACTATGACTCGGTTGTTGCAATGAGTCAGACCCTCCAGGATACATTTGAGAGAGAGGCACACTAGCTTTGCCAACTTCCAACAAAAAGCCAGGATCTCTACAAATGGCTTCCCATGAGTTGCTCAAAAACTCAGCAGCAGTCAATCTGCCCTCAACGATGGTTGAATTCTTCACTGGCCACTGAGTTAATGCCACCAAAGCATCTAAAACAGGAGGCAAACCCTGAGAAGCTGCCATCTGGCCTCCAGGCAGTACAGTGCTGAGTGGGTTGGACATGCTCATCCCCGACATCAATGCTTGACCAATACCAGGCTGATTAGATGTTATGAAGTCCTTATCAGACTGCCTTACTTCACCAACCGAATCACAAAGTGAATCTGCTTTTTCAAGGATGCCATGATCCAAATGAAAGTTCACATTCGATTCAGTATTCTCATCCTGCATTTGTCCCATGTCAGATATAGCAGCAAGAATATTGACACCACCATTCTGCAGCTCTGTAATCTGTCCATTCGAGCACTTGGGAAAATTGGTAACAGTTTCATGAGACTCTGCAACATTACCCACTGATTTCCCTGCAAAGTTACCTTGTAATATGTCAGCTTCTGTGCTATTAGGTCCTAAAATCCCAGAAGAATTCACTGACAAGGAGCCTTCCACAGATTTTGATGAACTGCCACTTGAAACACTCATCCCAATGTTGCTTGAAGTAATGCCCATTGTTTGCTGCGAGCATGGTGCTATCTGTGGAAGAAGCAACTGCCCAAAAAGCTTTAAATCGCTGGAACACTCCTGCACTTCAGAAGTCATTTGAGACCTCAACATAGATTCAGAACGTTGACGGACTACCACTGGCTGCCGGAACTCATCAGATATAACCTGTTGAAATGCAAGCAATGCCTGGGAGTCAGAGTTCCTCAGTCTTAAGAGATCCGATCCCATAGCTGCTAGCTGAATGATTCTAAGAGCAGCAAGCTGCCGCTGCTGCTGTTCTTGATTAGTATTAATCTCTTTTGGCAGCTGACAAGCTGCATAATTTTGCTTAGGAAGCTGTGAAAGATCAACTGCATGCTGTCTCTGAACCTGCGATTGAAATTGAACATGCTTCTGCAACTGTTGAAGCTGCTCTTGCTGCAGGGGCATATGAATCTGTTGAAGTAAAACCTGTAAGTTTGACTGCATCTGATCAATCTGGAATCGGAACAAATCTGTCTGTTGTTGCCACTGAGCATCATTTTTACTTTGACTTGGAGGGAGCCCCTGGTTCAGGAGGTTCAGAGACAGTGTCTTGTGCACCGATTGAGTCAGTGCTTGTAATCGAGATTGCTGATGTTGCTGCCAGTGAGGCCACTGAGGCTGCAATTGCTGCACCACAGCATCTGCTACTTGCTGCTGTAAATGTTGTTCAACAAGATGCTGCTGAAGGAGATTCTGTGCACTCGTTTCCTGTAGATGAGCAGTTTGCTTTATGAGATGCTGAGCAACAGGGGAGATAAGGTCCTGGTGAACAGCAACATGTTGCAACTCATGAAGCTGGTGAACAGCTGAAGTTGATGTTTGCAGTTGCAGAGGCAGAGCAGTCACAAGAGGACCTAAGGACTGCTGTAAATGTTGTTGATTGACTGCCTGTTGCATCTTAGAAGAGGAGCCTAAATGTGATTGTTGTGTAGGAACAACATTAACAGGACCAAAAAGAGAAGTGAAAACTGGCATAGTCCCTGGAATACTAGAGCTCTGAAGCAAACCCGTAGAAGGATATATCCTTTGTGTGTTGAGTGTGTCTATTAAAACCTGGCTTGAGTTCCCCCCTATATGACTCATATATGCCAGAGTGTCTACCATTACTTTACTTTCTACCCCTTCACTAGAGACCAGTGCAGTAGGGTTGAACTTGATAGTACTGCCATCTTTTTGCACACACAATTTCTGTGATGCAATCTGCATGTCAACATTACTCACATCAATATCTTCTGCCTTGCGTTTCTTTGATGAACCTCCTCTTCCACTGCCACTAACAATTCCTTCAGTTATCAAACTTAGCTTAGCCTTGGAGTTCTGATAATAAGTTTTGATTTGAGTTAGGGATTTTGCTGGTAAACTTTCACAGAGGCGGTCCCAGTTTTTCCCATGGATTTTAATTATATCTATGAACTTCTCTTTTTCTTCTGGAGTCCATGATGTAGGTTCTCTTCTGGTCTTTGTATCCAACAGTTTTGCAGCCTTGTCTTTTCCAAGCACAGTTTGTGTCTCACAGGCAACTGATACAGGACATGGTAGCACCACTACAGATGCAGTAGCTTCGGAAGCTGAAGGACATGTGCCATTAACAAAAGCAATTGATTCCATCCCACTTACTGGCTCCGCGATCCTTTGTTGAAACCTTGAATGGTCCAGACTCTCTTGATCAACTGTAAAATGATTCTTTGGACTATTACCAGTATCCGCATCGTAGGTCGTTCTCACAGCATCACTGACAAAGCCTGATGTAGAACTACAACCCCCCTTCTGAGCTTTGACTTCAACATCCTGAGATGTCTGATCTTGCAGGGTTCTCACCAGATTATTCATTACCTCACAACTTGGATCTGGCACATTTTCCACTTTAACAGGCACAGAAACTTGAAATTTCTCCTCGGGCATCTCTATAAATGTAGCCATTTCCACAGCTTGCTGACAGAATGGTTCATAGACAGTACCATCTGAATCCCCAGTAGCAGCTTGTCCCTGTCTGTTATTATTCAAGTCCTCAATTGTTCCCTGACTTAACTGAATTTTGCTGCTTCCCTGAAAGCTTGACTTGTGGCTTTCCAGAAGCAGGTCTAGGCCCAACCGCTTTCGAGTTTTACTGAAAAAGGCTTTGCACTGACCCTGATTCTTTGTACCTACATGCAAAGAAATGCTTTTGAAATCTTTCCCAAAAAGGGCTACAGCATCTAAAAAGCGTTCCCTTTCACCATCTGTCCACAACAAATCCCCTTCTTCAGTAGGTCCCTTGAGAGAACGACAATGATTTATCCGACCTCCCCTCAATCCTAGAGGTTGATGCTCTCTGCTGAGCTTCCCTGCCCGTCCAGCGCTTTGACACTTGTAGCTCGGACTGCTTATCCAACATGAACTTGTACCTGTAAAAATGAAATTAGCATATGCTCTGCAAACACACAAATACACATTTGCCAAAAACGTGACACATACCTCCATTTGCTTTAGCTGTATTTCGAACCACCCTAGGGGACTCCTTTGCAGCAGAGACAACAGCAGCAGCAGCAGCAGCAACAAGTGACAATCCTTCAGCAGTTACACTTGCTTTCCGATGTTTATTATCTACTGAGGTGGTTGTTGCAAGATAAGCAGCACCCGACCGCAAACCATCCCTCCTCTTCCTCAGTTTATGTTTGCGGTGTATTATCTCAAAGTCCTCAGACTTCTGGTTTTGATAATAAAACTGTATGCAATCAGCAACTGTCTTGTGCTCAAAAAAGGAAGCAATTACTCTGAAATTTTTCCCAAACAAGGAAAATTTATCCAGAAACATCCTTCTTTCATCCTCTGCCCATGGGTTTAATGCTTTGCGCTCCTGCTCAGCAGCAATAGGATCCTCGACAAGAGCATTCTTGCTTGCAAACCTGTGAGCAACTCTATCTTTTTCCTCCAGTAGCATTGATGGCATCTTTATATAGACTCTTTCAGGCTCACAGAATAGAAAGTTCTTGCCCGATTGAACCCTCTGGTGTATGCCATCAGGGGTAGAAAAGCCTGTTACAAAAACATGGTGCAAAACTAAATACCGGAAATCTAGCATACACAGGAGCAGTTTCCTTTCTAAAAATACAATATGTGCTGTATTGTTAAATAAAATCCAGGGAACTTACACAATCGATGATGTAGCATTAGAGCAGCTTCCTGTTTTTCTAACACCTGCTCATCCTGTGTAATAACTTGTTGATTAAGAACAACCTGCTCTTGTTTCCAGGAATCCCTCAAAACCCGATACTTAATAGCCAAAACTCTCTCCTTGAATTTTGAAAATTGCTTCTCTTTGACAACCCTCATTGCTAAACATCTCCTCTTTGCTTCATTGTCTTCAACTTTGTACGCCCACACAGTGGGTTCTTGTGAGCTACAAAGGGGCCTTTCACATGCAGTAGAAGTATTACAGTTGAGCAACAAATGGGACAAAGCACCAAAAGACTGTTTGGCTCTCTCTTGGTTTGATGATACAATGGAAAACTTAGGGCCTTGTGTACTACCCACAGCACCATTTGCCTTCTCAGTTTTGCTTGGGACTGCATTTGATTGGAAAAATAACTTTTCATTGCACTCCTCATTTTCCTGAGTATCCTCACTCTTTTCATCTCCTAGAAGAATCCCATCATCCTTCACTTCATAGGTTGCATTTTGAAGTCTGACAGTAATTGGGACTAGGGAGCAAATGTCTTCTTCTCTAGTTTCAGGCACACTATCTACTTTTGAAGGACATTTCATTTCCCTTGTAAGTCCAACAGCTGCTTGGTCTTCAGAAAGCTGTACCTCAGCGCTTTTAGAGGGAAACTGTACGTTTGAATCATCTCCCAATTGCAAAATCTCTCTTTCAACCAAATCAATTTCATACTCCAATTTCTCCACTTGCTGCATGAGCAAAGTTTTTGAAAGACAGCAAGAATCATTATTGTATTTCAACAGAAATGCTTGCACTTCCTGAAGGATCATAGGAGTTTCTGGGGTGTGATCAGATTCAACTTCTTGTACAAGATCTAAGGTGCTATTGACCTTAGTAGACAACTCATCAGGTTCATGTAATGATTTTTCTCCAGCTGTCTCTTTTACAACTGTAGACAAACCTTTGATACTTCCTGGTCCAACTTGCATTTGGACAGAATCTGCTTAAAACAAATGAATGCATTTATATTAGTGCTGTTGATGGCAAATATAGGTATGGATCAACCATAACCCAGCCACATGGACAAGCTTATCTAAGGCATGAGAGTATCATCTACAATAAGGTCTAAAACAAATTAATACATTTATATTAGTGCTGTTGATAAGAGACCTTTATATCAAAGCAGATGACCTCCTCATGGAGAATTTTATTAAAAAAGTTGCACTGAAAGCCTTAATAAATTACAAAGATTTAGACAGTAAAGTATGTCACACACCAAAGCAAGTGAAAGAAGAAGTCTCCAACAACGAGACCCTAAGTAACAATCGGCACAGTGGACAGAATCGCCCCAAGCTAACAGAAATTACCACTGAAGGAAGCCAAAACTCCTTTGTAGTTCACAGCTTTCTCATCACCAAAAATGTCAAACACTAGAGGTAGAGGTTCAAAAAAGTATGTTTTCTTTATTTACACAGTCAGGAGCCTCCAAAGCAATCCAGGGTGAAGGTAACAACTGCCTAGAATCACCATCACTCCAGCTGACCACATTACCTGACAAGTTATATTGTGTTATGTCTGATCTAGCCACCTTTGTCCAGCTTAGACCAGGTCTATCCTTTACACCATCCAAGTGCAGCTCGGTGCTCTTATAGCAACTTGGAGGCTCTCCAATTCTCTCACACTGCACAGGGCATCTACCAGACAGGTCATAAAATAAGCCCTCAGCGATGTTATTTCACCCCAACGTATCTGTACCTCAGCATAACAAACCAAGTTCACAAACCTCTCAAACTATGATGGATCATAGGAGACCTCAATGTTGAATTGCAGTTGTCACAATTGGATATCAGTGAAGCTCTGTGCTCTTATAGCACTCCAATTCACTTGTACACCGCACAGGGCATCCACCAAACGGGTCACAAAATGAGCCCTCAGCTCGATGTTATTTCATCCCCACGTATCTGTACCTCAGCATACCAAACCAAGTTCACAAACCTCTCAAACTATGATGGATCATGGGAGACCTGAAGGCTGAATTGCAGTTGTCACGATCGAATATCAAAGAGATTTCAGAAAAAAGTAATCTAACAGAAATGGAACATTTTCCCAGAGCAACTGCTTAACTTTTGATAAGCTGCAAATTTATTATGTGATACACAGTTGCAATATAGAGAAGTCTGGTAACCTCTTTAGATACAAAATAACAGCCAACAAAGTACCTGCAAAATTCTGGAGTGGCTTGCAGTTAGGAGTAGCACAGCCACTATAACAAGGAGAACCTTTAATCTGACTCCCTCCAAATGGTCCATCAACCAAATCACCACCATCACTTGTATGTGCAGTCATTGGATCTTCCTCAACTTTAGCCTTTTCATACTTTGCAAGACCCTGACCCCAAGTTAATCGTGGTTTTTTATTCGGAAAAGCTTGTCCAACATTGTCACATGTTGAATCAGGAGAGAAGCAGCTCTTTACAATTGGTGATTCAGGAGGTGAGGAAGTTACAGGGAGCTCTGATGCAGGTCCACCTGAACTTGGCTCTCTAAACAAAAAACTAGGCAAGTGATTAGGACTCTCAATAGAATGCAGAATTCTTTTCCAGTTTACCAAATCCTCCCGCGAGCGGTGTCTGCCAGAACTTCTAACATCTGAAGATCTACTGTCTCTGCTTGAACCGTATCTGTCAATTCTTCCCTCCAAAAAACTCCACTCCCTAGTAGACTCAAGCTTGGGAAGTGAATAAGTTCGTCTGTGGTAATCTGACTTGTTCCAAGCCCTATCCCTGAAATCCAACTCCCTGTCAAACCTGTGAGAAGTGCTGTGCTTTGACCTTTCCCTGTACCGCGTACCCAACCCATCATGGCCATGTGGCTGTGCAACCGTGTCCAACCTGGGACTAGAGCCAGATCTTCTGTCAATAGGGGAAAGGCTAGATTCTCTGTAGTGGAGCCCACCTCCCAGGTCCCTGGCAGGTCGTTCTGTATTGGGACTTCTCCTGTACCTTGGGCTTGGACCAAACCCATTCCTTTCCATCTTCCCATTGCCATTATCAAAAGATTGTGCCTGCCACATACCATATTTTCCATAACCTGGGCCATGCTCATCCCACTTATCTACCTTGCCATCTTCAGCAGCTGAAGATGTAAAACGACCAGTATTTCCATCAACTGGCCGAGCCATGTTGGTGTTGTACCTGCCATACCTCGGACTTGGACTACATTCAACCCTTTCTGCTTTGCCACGCTCAGTGGGTGAAGTCATAAACCGGGGTGAGCTTGAGTCATAAGAGCACGCAAAACTGCTGTCATACCTGCAACTTTCCAAACCTGCTCCGTGCCGACCTGTGTACAAAAAGCAGTGAGGAAACTTATGACATAAGACTGGCATATTAGGTTTTCAAAAGAGGGTACGTACTCTTCACTGAAGGTTAAGATACAGTACCTAGAGGCCGCCTTCTGCTTGTAAAACTGGGACTTGAACAGAGCACAGAGGAGGATCTATGGGTAGAACGCCTGTCAAGAGACGGAGACAATTCGTTCTTGCCATACGAAGGATATCTGTATTCCCTGTCTGCCCTTTCATACCTGGTGTCGCCGGCGAATAGATGCCTTCCAAAGGCAGAGGAGGCATGGTCGACAGGAAGAGAAGGCGAGGCCGGCTCCCGCGCGTATGACGCTGCTGCGGATCGGGCATCCCCTCCGCCGGAACTGTACATCTGCTTTTTATCTCACAATTTCGCTCTCTGTGCCATGGTAAAACAGGAACCTGCAGCAAGAGGGGGCGAGGTCTCGGAGCTTGGAAGCGCCCATGCTCGTCGAGGAGACAAACAGAAAAAGCTAAGGAAGGGGGGATGTCTGCGTCCGAGGTCAAGGAAAGCACAGGGAAAACCCAGAACGCAGAGGGAAGCCAATCTCAGAGGGTATAGAGAGATAAGGGGACACAAGATCGACAGAAGGAGAAAGGGGGACGAGAAGGAGAGCGACAGGGTGAATGAAAGCAGCAGTTTTTTTTTTGTGGGTGTGTTGGATGTTGCAGAAAAGAGAATTAAGAGGCGACAAGATGATCAGAGAGAGATATGGAAAGAAGGGGGCGCCTTTGCCTCCATGAAAGGGCCTTATTACACTATAAAAACCACCGTGGGCTCCGGAGTCCGGACAACAACGAAACCGACGCCCTGTTTCCCAATCTCACAGACCTGGATTCCTCCACGTCATCATCCACCACATCAGCCCAATTTCGGGGGTCTAAGACTACTTCTACATGTGAGTTCTAGGTCCACTCCTAAGGGCTGGGTCACACCAACGTGCATAGGTACAGCAAAACATTTGCATGTGTGGAGTTCCGTGCCAGTCGCACCGAATTGTGCTTGCAAAAACAATATGCGAGATGCTGGAATGTGATGGCTTGCAATTGGATGTGCATTTAACGGTAGTGTGGCTAGAAGGTTGACGTATAAGCTTTTGGAGTTCGTCTTCAGATCAGATTGGTTAACTCCACCAATATCACCATGACACTACATATTTTCATGGTTTTAGTAGGGAGAGGGGAGGGTTTTGGTAGCCTCGATTCCCCCACTAATGTTGGGTACAACTAAGGGTTAGGGGGGTGAGCACCATCATTCAACTCTCCCCACTAATACTGGTGCAACCCAGCTCTAAGGGATGTGTCATGTGTGATTATTGTGCATAGAGGAAGATCCCATTGCCCCTACATATACAGCTTTACACCACAAAGGGGGGAAGGGTGAAAGGCCTCACACACAAGGCACCACATTGAACTATGATTTACACTTTTCAAACGTGCCACAGTGTAAATGAGGCCTCCTCTAACTAAATTTAATCTAGCATATTAATCCTAGAAGACAAGAAATTGAATAACAAAAATGTTGAAGCATGGCCATGCCATGGAAAATACTTCCATTAATCCACAACACTAGGTAGCCATGGCTACTGCAAGAAAGTACATTTAATAACAACTAATGCTAATGCTAAGTTGAGTTTTTGATTATTGACAAATGAGCAAAAAGTTCCTTACAACATCACCAAGTGCCCTTTCATACTCCTCCCTAAATCTCGTAATGTCACTCGTATTTTTTCCAACAATTGTTTCCTCCAAAAATTGATAATGGTTCCTTGAAACCATTTTCCATGAGCATATATCCTTTATTACAAACCATCTGAAAGGGATGCAAGAGACGCGGGAGAGAAGAGCACACACAATGTAGGTGTTGTCAACAATGTTATGACAGCCTTATTGCACTTTCATATATATATGAATAAAGAATATGGGCGGTCACTGTACATGGGTAGGCCCAAGGGCCTTTTACCCCAACAACCTCCCACTAAAATGCCAATGGGCCAGGGAGTGAAAAAACAAAGGAAAAGAAAAGAGACAAGGTGAGGAATCATGACATCTCACCCAACGCCCAATCGAAAAGTGAGCTGTGCAATAAGTGTCAGGAATCTCCGAGTCCAAGACATCCAAGAGGCAAGTGATCTCGCAGCTCCATACAACGGAGCAATCCAGTACAACTCATGAGTGCAAGGCTATACATCATCATCATCATCAAAGTAGCGCAGAGCATCAACGTGGCGCATACAAGACAGTGGAGAGCATCCAAACTCTCCGGAGTCAATCATGAAAGAGGGCCAGCATCCCGAACACAAGTCAAACAGGGTCTCAAGACAGTATGTGGCCTCAGCGAAGCGGAAGACTGACATACAGCTGTAGAATCAGCCATAAAGCGCATTGAACACGCATCAAGAGGCTTGAGAGGTGTCTGCGTCTCATAAAAGACAACATGACGGCTGGTAGAACCTACTGGGCATCCAAATCCCAAAACTTGTAAGCCGTAAAGTCACCATCTCCATAACCAAGGAGTATGTATCTACGTGACATAGGCTCATGTGGCATACTAACAATGGCCTGGTAGCCAAATATCCTCAAGTGATCATAGGAGGGTCTCATACCACTCCATGCCTCATGCGGTGTAATACCGTCCAAAGTCAAGTATGGCGTCATGTTAACCAAGTAGACTACCGTCATAAGAGCCTCAACCCAAAAGCCATAAGACAATCAAGTTTGGTAAGCATAGCAGCAACCTTCGCCTCTAAGGTCAGGCACATGCCATGAGCAATCCCATAATACCGCGGGCATAAGAAATCAATGCCATACTGCTGACAAGAGATCCCTAAGCTGGGAGAGATAGCATGGCTCTCATAATCCATTTGCAAGCACCTAGGCCTACAACCAGCTGAATCCATAAACCTGTCAAGCATAGTTGTGGCATCTTCAATCCGTACCAAAGGGTAAGCCCAAACATGGTGGGTAGCATGATCCATGAAGGTCACAAAATACGATGCTCCACCAAGTGACTGGTGGGAAGGCATAGGTCCATATACTATAACATGGACAAGATTTAGAGGAGCATGCCTCACATGATCGCCATAAGCCAGAGAGGCTCTGCAAGGACCAAGAGTACAAGAAGGGCAAGCATCAAGATTTGTAAGTGACATAGGAGGCAGCAATGAGTCTGAACGAGACAAGATCTCCATCTCTCTGTGGTGCATATGGCCTAGGCGATAATGCCATAACAATGCATGTGGTATCTGGATAATTGCAACAATAGAATCTCCCACATGAGAGACATGCACTAGGTAATGAGAACCAACTCTAGAACCTCTGGCCAAAACCAAGCAACTACGACATATCTTCTATGACCTATCTTGAAGAGAAATAGTATATCCTGCATTATGCGATAGACAGACAGAAATCAAGCTCTTATTGAGCATGGGAACATGTGAAACATCCCTAAGCATAAGAGAAGTCCCATTAGGCAAAGCTAGGTGTATGTCCCCTATACCAAGAATAGCATAAGTCTGCTCAAGGCCCAAAGAAATGCATCCATCAAACTCTCTATAAGTAGAGAACCATGCTCTATGTGGAGTAACATGAAAAGATGCCATAGAATCTAATAGCCAATCTAAGGCGTAGGCCGTATCACTGAGCAAGAAAGTTGTATGGAAACTAGATGACAGGAGTACATGCTAAACTGCATCATCATGCGTAACAACATGTACCTCACCGCTAGTAAGAGTGGTAATACTTGCTACATCCATTGTATCTCTGACTCTTTGCTCATGTCGAGTCCGTCTTTGTCTCTGTTGCTCTCTAATCCATCTAAAGCATTTTCTTTGAACATGCCCAAGCTTCCCACAATGAAAGCAAACAACATTTGAAGTAGAAGAACCTGTAGAATACGACAAGGAATCCAAGTCATCATGAATAGGGCTATCCATAGCATCCATGGAGCTCAAGCAGTCGAGGGACTGTCCCAACATAGGGAACTTGCTCATAAAGACAATCATCGGCTAGTACATCAGTGGTAGAAGCATGCTGCAAATGCTCATGAAACCTCAATGGATGGGAGGACATAAAGGCATCAATCAAGGATGCAAAAGCTCCCATATGAAGAAGAGTCGTAGCCAACTACATGACATAACCAACCACAGTACAGTAAAGCATAAGACATCTATCATAAGAGCATATGATATTTAGCCATGAAATCAACTCATAACCATATGCATACGCATAGCTCTGCAGTACATCACGCCACCAAGGAACATCCAAGTTAAGTAAAGACCGACAAGTGGCAAAGCATCCTGCAAGAGTCAAGCTCTAGGTGAAGCCCAAACATCTATACAACAACATCCAAATAAGTGGCTCTGTAAGGTATACAATAGTAGACTATGTGCATAGACGGGTAAGCATACATAGCATCTGCTCTTTGACATGGACGGGCAACAGTAGCCCAACTAGTATAGAAGCTGGACAATAGAGGAGCAAGAAAGTCATAACTATTTGCCAATCCCAAGCATTGTAAAGTCCAGGTATCCCGCAACAAATCCAAGAATCATTGAGCAATCAAAGCTCAATAGGCAACTGCCAAAACAAGGGAGCAGTTCACTTCTCAATACCTATAAGTGCATCCAAGTAATAGCCAAGATCCATAATCAGAGCATCAAATCCCGTATAGCATCCAAGGTTGTAACAGAAAAAGCCAAGTCATAATGGAAAAAGCCAAGTCAATGTCCAACTGCTCAAGGAAATACTCAAATAAATGTCAAGACGAGCTCAAACAACTGCCATCCATAGCCAAAGCATAAAGCATTCACCAAGACATCATAACTCGTATTGGGTATGGTGCGCAGATCGGTCGCAGATAGCTCACGTAGTGAATCACTGAAGGTCCCCAAGAACAATGAACTCTACCTTTTTGCACAAAAAACAATGTAAAAGCATGCACGACAAGAGGCAAGAGACAAATTGGGTTCAATCTCCCCCATGCCTTGTGTGAGCGCTTCACAAAGCATGTATTTTATGTATATTTCAATCTTCATGCTCAATAATAGCCCAATTACAAAAATATGACAAGCTTTTAGCTTTTGAGTTTGCTTTCTACAAAAATAGGGAAATAAAGCTAATGGACGGTGCCCATAGAGTCTAGCACGCCCAATCTCAATGTCCAAATAGAAATAACATATCCGTGCACATAGGCGCATACAAAATAATAATCAATAATCAATGTCTCAATAGACATAACAAAATATAGGCGTGGCACCTATCAAAATATAATCCAAAGGTCGAATACTCGCTAGACTCCTATGCTTTCCTCCGCCACTGCTGCTATCTCTACACATCAACTGAAGCATTCACAATCCTTAGTAAAATAAAACAATTAAACCGACAAAAGTGAATACCTAGCAGTCTTCAGCTACATAAATAAATCAACTGGTTAGAAATATATCCTAACCTTAATTTATTACGAGTGCGCACTCTAAACTCATAAACGTTTATTAATTTAATATGCATTTTGCGGAATCACCCGCTATGGAATCACCCATGTACACACTAAATTAATGAAACGCCTGAAAAGGACAGGCGTCCCCATCAACTTCTCGCACAAAGAATCCTCTTTGTGTATGAGGCCCGGTCATCTAAGTTTACGGAATCCACTGTAAAACCTCACGGAATCCACCGTGGCACGGAATCCACCGTGGAATATGCCTCCTGGCATCATACCCCCGGGGTGGGATAGCAATTAACCTCAATTGCTATTAGCTCAATGTGGAGCTAACAGAGTGGGGAAAGCATTTAAGTCTCTAGCGTGCATCCATTGTGCTTCCTCTACAGGATGGTTCTTAAATTTTACTAGGTATCTAGAATACCTTCGGCCAGTTCTAGTGCTCATGTAGTCAGTGTCTATGATGGCTTCTGGTTCAAGTATTTCAGTCTCTTCCTCTAATAAAGGTGGGTTTTCATAAACAGGGTGGATAGGTAATTGGCCTCCAAATGGTCTCAATAAACTAATATGAAATGTATTATGAATTTTCCAATGAGATGGCAATTCTAACTTAAATGCATTATCATTAATCTTATGAATGATTCTAAATGGTCCATAAAATCTAGGAGCTAATTTGACAACTGGATGTCTATCTATACTTTGCAGTCTACGCTTTTCTATTCTAAGCCAAACATAATCATCAACTTTGAAATTCATGGCTTGTCTTTTCTTGTTGGCTTGTTTGGTATATGATTGTTGGGCTTTAGCAATCATATCCTTAACCTCATCAAAAATACTATTATGCATAGTAGCAATATCATCAGCACTCTGAATTCTATTAGACAAAGATGCAACAGGTGTAGATAATCTATATCCATAAATGACTTCAAAAGGTGCTTTCTTTGTAGATGTGTGCGGTGTATTGTTATATGCAAACTGTAATAAATGCAAATGAGTATCCCATGTCTGAGGTTTAGAGATAGTGTATGCACGTAAAAGATCTAGAATGGTACTATTTGTGGCTTCTGTTTGTCCATTTGTTTCTGGATGAAATGCAGATGAGAAATCAATCTTTGTGCTTAGATTTGCAAACAGTGTAATCCAAAAATTGTTACAAAATCTAGAATCACGATCTGAAATAATCACTTTTGGCAATCCATGGTTAGTAAAAACAGTTTTCAAAAATAACTGTGCTGCTTGTGATGCTGTTAAAGTTTTCTTACATGCAATGAAATATGCTTGCTTACTAAATCTATCTACAATTGTCCAAATCATGTCATGGTTAGATTTAGTATTTGGTAAACCAGTAATGAAATCCATAGATATATGTTCCCAAGGTTTAGATGGAATAGACAAAGGCATTAATAATCCATACTGTTTACCATGACGTCTCTTTATTCTTTGACAAATCAAACATTCAGAAACGAAATTAGATACATCTACATCCATATGCGACCAATAAAAATCTTCAGTTAACATGAGTAATGTAGAAATGATACCTCTATGACCTTGATATGGGGGACAATGAATTTCATTCAAAACAAAAGATCGGAATGGAATAGTAACACACAGTCTCTTTTCAAAAAACATAAATCCATCATTATATGATAATGAATCAACAGGAATGAAATTATTTTGAACTAATTTTTGCCAATCAGAATGAAAAGTAATATCCTGGTGATATGTGTCTTTCATAGCATTCAAAGAATCAAAAGATATGATAGAAATATTATGAATTGCAGGTCTTCTACTCAATGCATCAGCAACTACATTTTCTTTTCCAGGTTGGTATTGAATGATAGGATGAAAACTTTGAATGAAGGAAGCCCATTTGATATGACGATCAGAAATTTGGGATTGGCTAAGTAGATGTCTAATGCTTTGCTGGTCAGTCTTTATCATGAATTCTGAACCCATTAAATAATGCTTCCACTGTTTTAATGCTTGTACAACTGCTAATAGTTCTTTGTCATAAGTGGAATATTTGAGCTCAGAGGGTTTCAGCTTAGAACTAGAATATGCTATTGGATGGTTGTCTTGCATTAATATGGCTCCTATTCCTGATCTGCTAGCATCGGTCACAACTAGAAAGAATGGTCTGTTAAAGTCAGGCAATTGTAGAACAGGGGCATTGGTTAATGCACGTTTCAGTAAATCAAATGATTTCTGATGAGTTTCAGTCCATTGATAAACAATTCCTTTCTTAAGAAGTTTGGTTAATGGTAAAGCAAGTAATGAGAAATTACATACAAACTTCCTATAGAAACTAGCAAGACCAAGGAATGAGCGTAATTCATGTACATTTTTAGGAACAGGCCAATGCAATATTGCATCAATTTTCTTAGGATCAACTTTAATTCCTTCTTTTGATACCATATGACCTAAATATTCTATTTCTGTCTTAAAGAATTCACTCTTTTCAGGATTTGCAAACAATTGATTTTCTTTCGGTAATTGAAAAACTAATGATAAATGCTCATAATGCTCTTTTTCACTTTGACTGAACACCAAAATATCATCAAAGAAAACAATCACACAATATTGATATTTCAGAAAGATATGGTTCATCATTCTACTGAAAGTAGCAGGTGCATTAGTTAATCCGAATGGCATGACTAAGAATTCGTAATGGCCAAATTGTGTCCTGAATGCAGTCTTAAATATGTCGGATCTATCTAGCCTCACCTGATGATATCCAGACTTAAGGTCAATTTTACTAAATATAGAAGATCCTTGCAGTTTGTCCATAAGGTCATCAACTCTAGGTATAGGATACCTATTCTTTACAGTGATCTTATTTAATGCTCGGTAGTCAATACACATACGATAGGTATTATTCTTTTTCTTGACTAAGAGTACAGGTGCACCGAATGGAGAACTGCTAGGTCGAATTAAGCCTCTATTTAGTAATTCTTCAACTTGACTCTGGATTTCTTTTTGCTCTATTTGATTGTGCTTATATGGTGCTTTGCAAGGTGGTTGTGTGCCAGGTATTAGATCAATCTTATGGTCTTCTGGACGTGAAGGTGGTAAACCTGGTGGTAGGTCTTCTGCAAAACAGTCCTTAAAATATGCAAGAAATTCCTTATGCCTAGGGTGCATATGATTTTCCTTTGCGTGCAATTCATTCACCCAAATGAGAGATGATTTAGTATTCTTGCGTAGTGCACGTTTTGCTTGAGTATGCGAAAGCAGTGGAAAAATATGAGATGCATGCATACCATATAATGTAATAGATTTTCCTTGAAAATTAATATTCATTGTGTGTGTGGAATAATCTATATTTGGATTATGCTGGTGTCTCCATGGCATTCCTAAAATAATGTCGCTTGACTGTAATGGAACAACTAAGAAATTTCTTCTTTCAATGTATGCACGAATTTGAATTTCTAAATCTTGTACTTCTTGTGTGCCATTGTACCTAGTGCCTAAAAATGCAGCTTTTATGCGATAATGCGTAGGTACAGTATGCAATTTTAATTCCTTTACCAATTTTGCTGAAATAAAGTCATGGGTACTACCGTCATCATGCAAGATAGTTCTTTCCTTTCCATGCACCATACATTTCATAGTTAATAATGAATGTGGAGTAGGCATACCTGGTAAAGTGTCGGAAGTAGTAGTAGGATCATCCTCATCTTCAGTGAAATCCGGCATATCCTCGTGCTCGTCTTCGTCCATGGCTCCAAGATAGTTGATATGTGCTGGTGGCTTCTTTGAATGACAATTTGCTGCGAGATGCCCTGGCTGGTGACACTTGTAGCATACTATTGGCTTGGCTTTGGTTACATTATTTGCAATGGCTGGAAGTTTGGGTACATTTGGATTTGCTTGTGGAATAGGCTTTGGATTTGGATTGACAGTGGATGGTAATGCAGGTGGTTTAGGCCAATTCTTGCGGAAAGATGGTGATGAGAAACAACCTGGATTAAACCTTCTAAAATTGGAATTGAATTGTTTAGATCCATAATTACCATTGGCTTGGAATTACTGTGGTCATCTGTCTCTTCCGTGTAACTTATCTTCAGTGTCGTGAGCTAAGGAGATGGTGTCTTCAAGGGTAGCAGGCTTGAACATGTTCACTTCAGCGTAGTAATGTCCAAGAAGTCCAGACATATACTTCCGCTTATGCGTCGTCTCTGGTACGTCTTCAAGCATGCGTAGCTGTAGGAGTGCATTCCAAAAACGCTCTGTATACTGTGGAATAGGCTCACGATCTCGCTGTTGAAGTAAATCCCATTGCTTGATAGCCTTCTCATGAAATTGCGGTGGAAGGAAATTCTGCATGAACTTCTTCTTGAAATCTTCCCAAGTAGCAGGACATTCTATGCTCTTGCGGACTACAGTCCACCAAAGTGATGCTCTGTCTATCAGATGATTAGTAACACACTTGATTTTATCTTTTTCGGGATAAGTTTCCTCATGGAAATAGTCATCAAACTGGCTAATAAATGATAAAACAGTCTTTCCTTCTCGTATGCCATTGAAAGTGCGAAACTTGAAACTTCGTTTACTTATCTTGGATTCCTTGCGAATGGTTTGTGCTTCAAGAGTGGCGTTGATGGTACGGCGAATCAAATCTTCAGCTTGAGGTTCTTCTTTGTCGGTAGACGCTCTTTGGAGTTTTGCCAATTGCGCTTGCAATGCTTGCCTAGCCCTTCGCTCTTCTTCCAGTTGTAACATGATTAGATCCAGCTTTTGTTCCATGGTAGGCTCAGGTAAGTCGTCTTCAGCCATAGGATCATCCATATGTGGGGTCATCATCCTGGAAAACTCAATAAACCTTTCTCACTCAAAATCAGGTTAGCAGGATGAGCGTAGCTCAAATTCGGGGTTACAAGGCTATGTATTTTTGGGTATTTCTTTGTATATTTTCAGAAAATCTGCAATATTTCTGTATCCGTTTGCTGAGAGTACTTCAACAAACTTGTAGATAAGTAGAACAGCTTGCTGCGAACAACTTTCCAGTTCAGAGTTTTTGCATACGAACAAGTCTTCTAGGAGTTTTAAGCACTAGTCAGTTCTGATTTAGTCTAACTTGCAGAGTTGCAGACTTAGCAGACTTGCAGAGTTGTTGACTTGCTGAACTTAGGCCGACTTGCAGAACTTACAGGACTTGATTTCAATTGACTTGTTGAACTTGACTTCAGAAGTGCGGGACCAGGAGTTACTGAACTTGTCTGCCCTGTGTGATTTGCAGAAAGCCTTAAGCTTTAATTGATTTAAGAGATTAAGCTTAATAGCTTAATGGGCTACACACGGCGTCAAATTTGGTAGGGGGGGGAGGGGGGCCGTTTTTTGCGCCGTGATTTTCGGAATGATGCCGTCTGCCCACGATTTGATTATTGAAGCCTTCCTAAGCTTAAGATTAAGCTTTGATATAGTAATTAACTTGAATTTGAGAAGAGCTTATCTCTGTTTTCAACGACTTGTTGAAGGAGATAAATACGTGGTCCTCCGCCTGCAGAGCCTGGTCCTTCACGATCTGACAGTGGAAACAGGAGTTCTTGATCGCCAGAAGTCTGCCTGTATCGACGGTTCGCGATGAGATTGATTGCAGAGCCCGTTTGTTCTTGGAGCTCCGCCTTCGCCCGAGATTGGTAGCGATTGGAAGCTCTTGATCTCTGCTCCGCTCTGATACCACTGATGCGCAGATCGGTCGCAGATAGCTCACGTAGTGAATCGCTGAAGGTCCCCAAGAACAATGAACTCTACCTTTTTGCACAAAAAACAATGTAAAAGCATGCACGACAAGAGGCAAGAGACAAATTGGGTTCAATCTCCCCCATGCCTTGTGTGAGCGCTTCACAAAGCATGTATTTTATGTATATTTCAATCTTCATGCTCAATAATAGCCCAATTACAAAAATATGACAAGCTTTTAGCTTTTGAGTTTGCTTTCTACAAAAATAGGGAAATAAAGCTAATGGACGGTGCCCATAGAGTCTAGCACGCCCAATCTCAATGTCCAAATAGAAATAACATATCCGTGCACATAGGCGCATACAAAATAATAATCAATAATCAATGTCTCAATAGACATAACAAAATATAGGTGTGGCGCCTATCAAAATATAATCCAAAGGTCGAATACTTGCTAGACTCCAATGCTTTCCTCTGCCACTGCTGCTATCTCTACACATCAACTGAAGCATTCACAATCGTTAGTAAAATAAAACAATTAAACCGACAAAAGTGAATACCTAGCAGTCTTCAGCTACATAAATAAATCAACTGGTTAGAAATAAATCATAACCTTAATTTATTACGAGTGCGCACTCTAAACTCATAAACGTTTATTAATTTAATATGCATTTTGCGGAATCACCCGCTATGGAATCACCCATGTACACACTAAATTAATGAAACGCCCGAAAAGGACAGGCGTCCCCATCAACTTCTCGCACAAAGAATCCTCTTTGTGTATGAGCCCCGGTCATCTAAGTTTACAGAATCCACCGTAAAACCTCACGGAATCCACCGTGGCACGGAATCCACCGTGGAATATGCCTCCTGGCATCAGGGTAGCCTACGCATAAACCATGTCATAAATGAACTTCCAATTGCAAGGAAGTGACTGTCAAGCCCAAATCGAGCTCTAATTTTAGCTCAAAAGCATTCCGAAGCATAAACAAGACATGTGGCATAGTCCAAATACATCATGACATCATATCGAGTAGCTTGGAGCACCCCGTGACCAATAGGCATAACCCAACTGTAGCATAAATAGCTTCAGCCTTGAAGTTTCCAGCAGCAAATAATAGTCCAAAACTGAGTAAAATAATGCTCAAACCAAGCTCAAATCAAGTTTCAACTCATAGGCATACATTCCCAGACATGTAGGCACCAACCAGGCATAATCGGACATCAAATGCCAAGACCTGAAAGCATAAGATTGAAGTAATAGGTGGCTACCCTATTTTGGACAGATCTAAGACTATTCAAAATAGTCAATGGCTGAGCTAAATCAGCTCCAAATGCATCCCACATAAGAGGCATAACATCCACAAGTGATCCGGTATCAATAGACATCAGTAGAAGTATCACATAAGTCATACGCATACAAATACATGTTGTCTCAGACGTGAAACTATTGTAGAATATTCTATCATCAAAATTTGGCAAATTTGATATCACCATCACGTTCGGAGTGTGCCAAAACCCCAACTTAGACTCTTACCTTGCCTGAATCGGGTTTCGAATGCCTGAGATATGACAAAAAAAGTGATTTTTGAGCCATTTTTGCAAACATGCGCAAATAAAACGTGAGCATGCTGCTATACTTGAGGGGTCAAATCAGGGTGGGTAGGGGATAAGCAAGAGCCCAGTGAAGGTCTACAATAGGCCTACACAAGTCTAGGACAAGTCCAAGCAAGAGGTGAAGAGAACAAGCTTCAATGATGGAAGCTATGGCTGCCTCTTCATGAAACCTTGCTGTTCATGTCAAAGAATGGTTGAGAACTGAGTGAGAAGCAAGCTCTCATACCTCGTGTAGATGCCGGGAAGAGGTTGCGAAGGAGTGGCTCTGATACCAGTTGAAAGGGATGCAGGAGACGTGGGAGAGAAGAGCACACACAATGTAGGTGCTGTCAACAATGTCATAATAGCCTTATTGCACTTACATATATATATAAATAAAGAATATGGGCGGTCACTGTACACGGGCATGCCCAAGGGCCTTTTACCCTAACACCATCTCCTCTTGAAGAAGCTTTGTTCTCAAAGCTTTGAGAGGGAAGAAGATAAAAAAGAGTAGATCTCTTAAAGAACTTGATCATTAAGGAAGGCTTCTAAATGCTCCATAATGCAGTGGGTATCTCCTGTAAGAATAAGACATCACACTTTGGCAAAACTGTAGGAATCAAAGTGTTGTCTAAAATAGAGTTGTGATGGGAAAAAGGCTATAACTTTGAATAGATGCCTCCAAATAAGGCTTCAAATGTATAGGACACTATACTATACCTATTCAAAACACAAAAATCTAATTTTAATACAATTAGGCCAATTATTTTTAATGCTGAAATTTTATACATAATGTTGTTTTCATGTCCTGTTGGTCAAGAATATTCTTGAAGAAGCCATGGAAAGTTATCCAAATAAGTAGATAACTGCCAAGTAAACTCCTTTGATGGCAGACCCTCCCATTTGATGAGTTACTCCATAATAGAACAGTTTCTAAGAGCCTTCTCATGTTGACCAATGATCTTTCCGAGCTCATAAACAATCAATCCATCCTCATCAATGGGCCATAACTCCTCAAACACTTGAATAATAGGTCCAATATATTGCTTTAGAGCTGAGAAACATGAAATACATTATGTATATGGGTGGTAAAAAGTAGTTGAAGTCTATAATCAAGATCTTCAACTCTTTGCAGCACTTGATAGGGACCATAAAATCTACGAGTGAGCTTGTTGTGACCTCCTTTGAGATATGTATATCAGGTCTTTGAGACCTTCAAAAATACCCAATCTCCCATAATCTTAGTAGCTTTATCTACAATTTCTACATCAATACCTACCAAACTTGGCTCTTCCGATAGGCATAATTCATACCATCAAGCTTAATGATGTTGAAGATAGCATTGTTAGTCGAAGAAAATGCCATACTATAAGCTGAAACAGTGCAAATAGTTCAAAACTGCTTGGTGTATATTGCAAAAAAAAGACAAAAAAACCACCAAAACCAAGGCAAAATGGCAAGAAACAAGTATATAATGATGCTACCCACCAAGTTCCATCAAAAGTACATTAAACCAGGATGATTTAGCATGAAAAATACATATCAGTCCGGAGATATATGCTTGATGTAATTTTTGACAGCAATGTATAATGAGAGCTGACAGTAGGCAAAACCCAATATTCAAAGTCAATCACTGATTATCAATGCAAAAACAGCATCAAGCAGGTATAAACAAGCATGTAATAGTCAAACTGACATGAGCCAACACCCAAGCATGTCAGACAAAGTCTATCAATAAAGTTGGTACACCCCCTAATCAACTAGGCAAAATGTACATACTACTGCCAAGACCTAAGACAAGTCGGTGTCTGCTCATTGAATACAAAGTCGAATCGGCCCAAGTACATCTACATGGACCAAGATATATCAACCATACATCATCCATGAGGAGATCCAGGTCAAAGATCCAAAAGCTCAATATGCATAAATTGCACTGCTCAATGTCTGATAAGCATACAAAGACGCTCCCACTGGCACAAAAGCCATAAGTGTCAATCAAATAAGCTCAAACAAAGCATGTAAGAGCACCGATGACGGAGTATCCAAGATCATACATCAATAAGACATCCAGAGCATATGAGCGGTCAAGTATCCAATGATAGCATCAAATTTCACGAAGACAATCCCAATCAATCTCTGACGAGCCAAAGCAAGACCAAAATAAGCTCCAGAATATCCAAAGTCAAGCCCAAACAAAGCTCTAGTAGCATTCAAGTCCAAACAATGTAACTAGCATGTGTAGGTAACATAAGCGCCAAGTATGTACCAACGG
The DNA here is from genome assembly GCF_053477565.2 of Lygodium microphyllum. Taxonomy (NCBI): domain Eukaryota; kingdom Viridiplantae; phylum Streptophyta; class Polypodiopsida; order Schizaeales; family Lygodiaceae; genus Lygodium; species Lygodium microphyllum. Next base: position 3,138,770 of record NC_141141.1, on the reverse strand, counting down.
GTCATACAAAGACCATAAGTATTATCTCTATCACAAAGCATGACAGTGTAGACCAATGTCAAGTAGATGGCAATCAATACGGAGCTCAAACAAGGCTCAAAATACATTCCGGAACCATCCAAAGCATTTGCTAACCTTCATTCGCATCCCAATAGGCATATGAAACACTCGTGAAGCACCCGTGTGACCAATAGGCAAAGCATAAAGTGACTAAATAAGCTTCATCCATGGAGTGTACAATAGTGATTTACTATGTAAAACTGAGTATTTCAGGCCATTAAATCAGCTCCAAATGATGGTCAATCAATAGGCATACATTCTCCTAACATTCGGGGACCATTTGGGACCAATTGGGCATCAAATGTCAATGCCAACCAAGCATAAACATAAAGTGTTGATGCAACATTGTTTGTGGTTGGATGTGGACTGTGGAAAATAGTCTTAGACTAAGGTAAATTAGTCCACAAATCAATGCCAATGATAACCACCAATGTCGAGTATCAAGGGAGTGTTCTCAAGTTTCAAATGAAATGTTTTCAAGCTACCAATGAGTGCCAAGGGAGGGCTAAAGTAAAAAATGAAAATTTTTTACACGTCTTCAAGAAAAAACAGATATGGGGCTTGTGGAAGGGCTAGGCAAGGTCAAGGCAAGGCTGGAGGAGTAGTCAAGGACCCCCAAGAGCTCCCTCTTGAAGAGCAAAGTCACTAGTAGGGTGTAGGTGTCACAAGAAGCAAGAGGACATGGCTGCCCTGCTTCACAAAACCTATGGACAAAAGTAAAATAACAAAAGAGAACTCCAATACCTCTAAAATAATGTCTTGAGGGTGCCCAAATGGGCCTGGTAGGTGCTCGAGAAGTCGGAGCTCGAAGGAGTCGGATATGGCTGTCAAGAGTGAGAACCAATGGTGTAGGGATTTGAATGAATGCTGGAGGAGTCACAGACCAAGCTCGAATGCTCAAGAAACCATGCTCTGATACCGGTTGAAAGGTGAGAAGGATCAAAGCTTGCACGAGAGAGCTATGGCCGGAGAGCAAGAGCAAGAGAGAGAGAGAGACTCACAATGTGGAAACTCCAACAGTCACAATGTGTGACCGGTCTTCCCTTTATTCATCTATCACAAAAAGAATAAAGAATAAAGTGACGGTGATGGGTGCCCATCACCTGTAGTGTGCAGGCATGGGTATTGTCATTGTAGTAATACATGGGCGGCTAGGCAGATGTGCCTTTATCCCCAACACGCCTTCTCGGATGGGTAGAAAAGTAAAATTGCCACTCTTACTTTTGGGAGTAAATGAAGGCTTCTCAAGCCATCTTATTGCCTTTTGGGATAGGGTAACACCATTTTGGTAGTCCTTGCCATACTTCCCTAGGCTTCAATTTAGGTATCTTCCCCTGCTTCTTTAAACTCTATAGCAATTTTGACAAGCTTCCACATCTATAGATTCTGGCCACTTTGCAACAATGTTTTTAGTTATTTGTATGATCAACCATACAATGTGTAATGGGAGTGGCTTCCTAAATGTGCTCTTCTCATTTACCTTGAAATCAAACTTTATAGCATGGATGTTCTCCTACTTCTCCTAGTATTTGTACATTGTCTCTTCAAGGTTATTATCCTCAACCTATGGTAGGAGATTAGGGGGAATGGGATACTCTATTACTTTATGTGGTTGAGCTTGTAAGGTTTGGATCATAGTCTTGTAGGTCTCCTTCTACTCAGGATCTTCCACTTCATTTATTAGGTGCTCTTCTAACTCACTTGTGTTAAAATCTAGTAAATTTGGTACATCCATGGGGGCATCATAAGGTGATTGAAAAGGTTGACCGTGGGGTGTTTTACGTCTCATTGGATCTATTGCCTTGAGTTCATGCTCTTCATAGCTCTTCTGCCTCAACTAGTGAATTAGGTCCTTCTAAGTTGGCCCTTCTGTCGTTAGATTGATTCCTTGAATCCTCTCCATACTTTCCAAGGTGTTTGAGAGCAATCCAAGTCTACCTTTAAGTTCTCTTGGATAATTAGATTGAGGGATTCAGGGTTGTCATCACAACTTCATTGAGTAGTATTGAAGTTGTTGCACTTAGCATTGTCTAAGCTAGTAAACCAAGTTCGTCCCTTGTTTCCTTGGCAAAGTCCAAAAGCTTGAGCACGCTGAGCAGGGTCCATGAGACTATTTGCCTTAGACACCTTCTCGAACTACTCAACGAAGCTTTAAGGATCGTTACCTATTTGATACTTCTCAAGTTGCTTTGTAGCTATAGGTACCTTGGTCTGGCTTCTAGTATTTGGGGCGATTCCCAATCCAGCTAGCTACCAAACAAAGTTGTGAGGGCTGCTTTGCTTTGCTTTGCAGTCAGCAGTGTTGTCTAATAGTCACTTCCTGAGGAGCTCACTCAATGTAAGATTAGCCTCTAACGCTCTTTCCCTATCGACATTTCCTCCGGCTCTATTCTTGCCTATGATGGCTAGAACTCATTGGACCTTGTTAAGCTCTATTTCCTGGCGTAGCCTTTGAGCATATTGCTCCTAGTTGTAGCTGGCTAAGTGTTGCAGGGAAACTCTTCCTAGCCTCCTCTCCTCCTTGAGATCGGCTATGATTTCATCTATGAGTCTCCCCTAGTGTGCTATTTTTGTTTGACAATCGTATCATGATATGAGTTGCTATATGTCGACTGGAAAATCGTCTAGGTCAAGATATTGGCTATCTATATCCGCGCTAGCACCTGCCATGTTGGTGGTCTCTTTAACCACTAAGGTGTCAATGAGGGTAATTAGGTCGGTTCTCTAATTGTGGTCCATTCCTTTCTTCACTTGGTTATTAGGTGGTTTAAGGATGTTCATTTCTTAGTGTTGGGATTCTTGGTTTGTCCCCATGGTCCCAGGGATGTTGCAAGTCCTAATGGTGGGTTCGTTTTTTAGCTTAATTCCCCTTTAGTGTATTCCTTGTTAATGGAATCACTTTGCAAGTTTACGCTTACTCACACACTTGGATAGTGCAATGCAAGGTGAGTTATGCACAATCAGGCTTTCAACTTTTTCTTATGCACCTAAGTGCCTACATTGCAATGTGCAACCTTCAATGAAATCATTCACACACACACTAGCTAGTCAAATAGTGTCTCTACTAGAAAGTAAGTTGCAAGTGATTGGTTGATTTGGTTTGACCATGGTAAATTTTGGTGTTGGTTAGCTCTATGGTCACACTCGTAGGTTTGGGATCGAGCTACAGTCATTTAGTATTTAGCTCGTAGCCTCTGTATGTTTGGGAGGTCTGGATGATCCCTAAGAATGTGTTTTGGTTCAGGTAGTCTCTCAATTTGGACGTCTAAGTTGCAGGTCTTTGACTATTCGAGTTCTAGACTCAGTAGTCCGAGTGGTGAATTAGGCATGTCTGAATGGTTGAGTGGTCTAACTCGGACAAGGTGCCTATCTGAGTTCGAGAAGGCGTGTCCTAGTGGACAATTTGGCCATCCAAGTATCCAAGCAGGGTTGCTTGAGTGGAAATTTTAAGCTTTTGAGAGTGGACTAACTCAGATGTTCGAGTGTGGACTGGTTTGAGTCCAAGAAGGGCTATTTGAGTGGAGTTGGGTGACTCAATTGTTCAAGAGGCCGATTATGATTCGACCATCCGAGGCCTAAGGCACCATTCGAGTAGTGGGAAAAGACACATTGAATGACACAAATCTCTGACGAATGAATCACTAAATCACATGCGCATCTAGCTATGATATTGTCCTTATTCTTCAATCAGCATAAGGAGGGTTTTAAGCATACTTGGAACCACTGAGGGTGATGACACAATGGATTTCTACTGCACTCTTGGCCTGTTGCTCTCTCTCTCAATCTCTCACAAGCTCAAATGATCTCTTCCTCCCCTTTTTCCTCCTTTTAATGCTCTCTCTTTCTTACCTTACTCTTTATTTTCCTTCTAAGATATTCAATATCTCTTTTCTTTTCTTTCCTTGCTCCCTTGTTTTCCTAGTTGTTATAGAAACTTATATTTTCTTTCTATTTCCTTATTTCCTCAACCTCATGAATGCATCCTACTAATGAAAAACATCCTACCACTAATCTAACTAACGTTCCTAAATCTTCCAAAATGTAAACTATATGGCAAAGGAGATCAAACACCTTTTGACTCCCTTGCTTCCTACTTAAAGCAAGTACCATTTTGGAGACGAACTCCTACTTCGTCACTCGATTTGGAGAGTGCAAGCACTCAAGCTTGTATTCATTGGTCTCGGCAAACAGAACCAAAATGTCATCGCTATTAGAACCATGAAGACCCTACGGACCACTTAGTCAAGTATTTCAAGGGAGTGGCAGTGGCTACCTCTCATATAGACGTGCATGCTCTCTCACAAGGATGTAGTGAGCTTACCGTTAAATCCAATCATTGTAGTCCTATTTCTTGAATTCTTCGATGGCTCCATGATTCAAGGTGCTAGCTTAAGCAAGCTCCATCCCCATGCTCCAAGATCCAACCTCCATAGCCGTGCACGAAGAAAAGAAAAGAGATGAAGGAGAAGAAAAGCTTCTCCAAGTCCCTCACACACACTCTCTCTCTCTCTCACACACACTCCCTCTCTCCCTCTCTTATTCATAAGAAGGAAGCAAGAGCAAGAACAATAAGAGAGCTAATTTGCACACACACACCAAGGAATGAGCTTATCCATTCACTTTTTAACTTTAATACATGCCCTTCTCTCCTTGGACACCCAACCCATTTCCATGACTGACCGTCTGTGGCCTTGGTCCTCTTTTCTCACTTTTTTCCTATTATTTCATATTCTCATGGCTCTTTTACATGCACCTTTTGTTGAGATATCGAGCTCCACTCGTGATACGCCAGGGTGACCGTTGTGTATTTATGTCACCGACTTGTCAGTTTTTGCAGATGCAGTTGGTACACCGCCCATGAATAATAGCTACATGATAGCTATCCTTATCTACTCTAGTTCGTGGCTCAGTTAGTATGCCACCTTAGTTAGTTGAGTTTGGTTTGAGACCCATATATAGGGTTCTTCTATTTCTTTGTACTTGAGTTTTTTTGGCTTACACAACTAAGAAGAGGAAAACTGTTTTCAGTCTCCACCCTTGTGTGTCTTCCCCCATTGTGCAAGCAAGAAAGCTTCAAGCGAGACTCCTTCCTTCTCTTCCACAATCTTGACATGGTATCAGAGCCTTGTTCGTGGTAAGGAGCTCAAGAAAGCAAGCCAAGCTCGCGGTGTTCTGGTAAGAGGAGCAGTGTTGCTTTCATTTTCTGTTTTGGGAGCAGATCTCTGCAGGTAGCACAGCCGGAAAGTGCAGGAGTGCATTGTCTCAGGTTGAGACGCCCTTCGCGGTGAAGCAAGAGGACAGTATATGCTGCGGGGCAGGGCTTTAGCCCTAGGCGACCTTGTTTTTTTGATTTGAGGCCATTTCGGGGCTTGTTTTGGAGGTGGAAGTTTTCTGCACGCACTCAGGAAAAGGCCCAGTTTTATGCTGTGCAGCCACTGTTCTACAGGTCGGTGAATAGTTACTGTAAAAATTGCATTGTATGCTTGTGCACAGAGACATTGGGAGTTACAGAATCATCCATGTTGCCTGTTGATGCAAAATCGTCACTAGGAAGTGATTGTGTGGTCAAATACCACTTTCGCCAGTTTTGCAGATTTTCCCTTGTGAGGGTGAAGCTGTGGTTTTTGCAGTGACAGAATTTTTTGCAGTCTTCTGTAATGGCATCTGATTCTCTTTCACAGATTGTCACTGAAAAGCTTGACAAGAACAACTTCCAAGCATGGAAGTTTAGAATGACGAATTTCCTTATGGGAAAAGGATATTGGGAATTTGTTGCAGGAAATGAAGAAGAACCAGTTCTTCCTGATGTTCCCAATCAATAGCAAATGCAGGCATTTAAAGCATGGCATGAGAGAGCCAGGAAAGTTATGTATTGGCTGTCTATCAGCATTTCAGACTCTATGATTATGCATATTCAGGATGCAAGTACGCCAAAGGAGGCATGGGATACTTTGTCAAAAATGTATAGCACAAATACGCAAGCCAGGAAAATGCAGCTCAAGCAAGAGTTGCACAATGTGCAAAGAGAAAATATGAGCATCAACGACTACCACATGAAGGTGAAGAAGATTGCAGATGCACTTGCTTCCATTGGGTCACCAGTGGAAGATGATGATTTAGTTTCTGTGACCTTGAATGGTCTAGGAAAGGATTATGCACAGTTTCGGACATCCATTTCAGTTCGTGAAAGATTTCCTGATTTTGAGGAGCTGGTTGCTCTTCTAATTTCTGAGGAGCAAAGAAATGGTGGTGCATCTTCTTCAGGAGGAACTTCAAAAGAAGCTGTCTTCTACTCAAATGCTGGAAGAGGTAGAGGCAGAGGTAGAGGAGGCCGATATGGAGGCCGTGGTAGAAATCAGAATATGCAGCAAACTCAAGAAAACCAGTCCTATGGAGGAGGACGTGGTAACTCTAGAGGCAGGGGGAGCCAAAGAGGTCGTGGTGGATGGCAAAGAGGCCAAAATGCAAACAGTAATGTTGAATGCTACTATTGTGGTAAAATGGGTCATATGGCTAAAGACTGCTATAAAAAGTAGAATGACATCATGAATGGAAAACTGCAACAAGGAAATTATGCATCATCTAGTAGACAGGGTGATGACAGAAATGAGCATATGTTTATGGTGCAGCACATGAACAATTCTATGACAAGTGCAGAAGAAAGCAAGGATGTATGGTATGTTGACTTAGGTGCATCAAACCATATGACAGGTCATGCAGAATGGATGGAGGATGCAAGGAAAATGGAAAAACCAGGATTTGTGGAGACTGGTGATGATACTGCACATCCTATTGTGCAGATTGGAAAATTTCCTTTGTCTATGCAGGATGGGAAAAAGAAATACCTGTCCGATGTATTTCATGTCCCGAATATCACCAAGAATCTGGTTTCTGTTGGTCAAATGGTTGAGCAGGGCTTGCAGGTCAGATTTAATCCTCATGGATGCTTTGTTGAGGATATGAAAAATAAAGGTCGCTTGATAGCAAAAGGAAAGAAGAAGGGCAGAATGTTTACATTGGATGCAGACATGTCTGAATTGAGTGCAGCAATGTTTGCACATGGGACCGGTGTAGTTGCAGATATTGATATCTGGCATAAATGCATTGGTCATGTTAATGTACAACGACTTAAATCAATGCAGGCCCAAAATATTGTTGCAGGTTTGTCGAAATTCAAGGTTGTAGAAATGCATAAGGTATGTGAAGCCTGTTAGTTTGGAAAACAGGCAAGGAAACCATTTCCTAGACATGTTCAAGAGAGTAAGAAGCCATTGGAATTAATCCACTCTGATGGGTGGACAACTAAAGCTGCATCTCTTGGAGGCTGTCATTATTTTGTCAGTTTTATTGATGACTATAGCAGAAAAGTTTGGGTGTATTTTATGAAAAAGAAAAGTGAAGTTTTTGGGCATTTCAAAACTCTTAAAGCTATGGTTCAAAAAGAAACAGGCTTGCAGATAAAATGCCTAAGGTCAGATGGAGGGGGAGAGTACCTCTCAAATGAGTTTGCAAGGTTCCTGCAGGAGCATGGCATAAAGCAACAATATTCATGCAGTCATACCCCACAACAAAATGGAATTGCAGAAAGAAAAAACATGCATATTGGAGAGGTATCTCGTGCCATGCTCAATGAAAAAGACTTGCCAGATTTTTATTGGGCTGAAGCAGTTGCTACAGCAGTCTACATAATGAACATGACTCCCACTGCAGCAATACATGGAATGACTCCAGAGGAGAGGTATACTGGTAGGAAACCAGATATTTCTCATTTGAAAATTTTTGGTTGCATTGCCTATGTACATGTGCCAGATGAGTTGAGATCCAAGTTGGATCCAAAAGCTGAGAAGTGCATCTTTATTGGTTACTCTCTGCAGCAAAAAGGGTATAGATGCTATAACCCTTCTACTCGTAAGTTTACAGTGAGCAGAGATGTTGTTTTTGATGAGATGAGTAGCTGGTATAAACCAGTAAATGTGATTGATGATGTAGATGCACAAAATGGTAATGCTGCACAAAATTCACAGCAGCAGTCACAAAATATTAGTGGACCTGGAGCGTCCTCTAGTAGTGGTTCACATTCTTCGCCATGGACAGGCAGATTGAGATCAGGAGAATCTTCTCAAAGTAATGCAGATAGTGGTATGCAGGTATCACGAAAAGGAAAGGAGAAGGTTGATCAGCCCATGTTTGATGTGAATGGAGGTCACTCTTATGTGGATGGTGAATCCAGTGGCTCAGAATAGAGCATTGATGATGAGTTGGGTATTCCTTCTATTGTTACACCTGGAGTAAGGAAGACCAGGGATGTTTTGAGAGCACCTGGGAGTGAACCTACTTTGCGCAGGTCTACGAGAGCTAGGTATCCTGTGGATAGGCTGAAATATGATGGATTTACAGCCATTCACTATGCATATATGGTTAAAGTGATACATGAACCAGAACCCACTTCTTTTGAGGAAGCCATGGGAAAAGAAAAATGGGAGAAAGCCATGGATGAAGAAATGGATGCCTTGGAAGCAAATGCTACATGGGAATTGGTACCTTTGCCTAAAGGTAAAAATGCAATTGGCTGTAAGTGGGTTTATAAGGTGAAGCACAATGCAGATGGTTTTGTGAATAGATACAAGGCAAGATTAGTAGTCAAGGGGTATGCACAAACATATGGCATTGACTATGAAGAAACATTCAGTCCGTTTGCAAGGATGGCAACTGTAAGAGCAGTCATTGCTATGGCTGCATCAAAGGGATGGTCTTTACATCAGATGGATGTAAAGAATGCCTTCTTGCATGGTGATTTGCAAGAAGAGGTCTATATGGAGCAGCCACCAGGTTATGTGCATGCTATTCATCCTGAGTTTGTTTGCAGGTTGAAGAAAGCCTTGTATGGCTTGAAGCAAGCATCTAGAGCATGGTCTGACAAGATAGGACAGTATCTTGTCACTATTGGCTTTCAGATTTCCAAGGCAGATTTCTCAATTTATGTGAGAAAAACAGAGAAAGGTATTATGCTACTTGTCATTTATGTTGATGATTTGATTATGACAGGTGACAGTGATGAAGATATCCTTCATGTGAAAATGCTATTGAAGCAGAAGTTTGAGATGAAGGATTTGGGAGAGCTGCGTTATTTCTTGGGCATTGAGGTGATTAGATCACCAAGTGGGATTCAGATCTTGCAGAGGCAGTATGGATTGGACATGCTGTCCAAATATGGGATGACAGGCTGTAAGCCTATTTCAGTTCCTTTGGAGCAGAATGTGAAGCTGAGCACAGATGCAGGTGAGCTTCTAGAAGACCCTACTATGTACAGACGCATAGTAGGAAGTTTGATTTATATGACTATTACCAGGCCAGATTTGAGCTATGCTGTTGGATTGGTAAGTCAGTTTATGCAGGCTCCAAGGAAACCGCATTTGGATGCGGCTAGACGCATACTCAGGTATGTGAAGTCCACATTGCAGTATGGACTATTTTATGAGACTGGGGTTTAGATACAGTTGCATGGATACACTGATGCTGATTGGGCTGGTAGTATTTCTGATAGACGATCTACCAGTGGATATGTGTTCTCTTTTGGGAGTGCTGCAGTCACTTGGAGCAGCAAGAAAGAGCCTACAGTTGCCTTGTCGAGCACAGAGGCTGAGTACAGGGGTGCAGCAATGGCTGCATGTGAGGTAGCTTGGTTGCATAAGCTACTTTATGATATGCATCAGTCTACAGATGGGCCAGTTGTCATTTATTGTGACAACATGAGTAGTATACACTTGGCAAATAACCCAGTCTATCATGCTAGAACAAAGCACATTGAGGTGCATTATCACTATGTGCGAGAGAGGGTTTTACTAGGTCTTATTGATCTAGTTTATGTCAGCACAGAGGATCAGATAGCTGACATATTCACGAAGGCATTGGGCGCAGAGAAGCTGCGGAAGTTCAGAGACCTGCTTGGTGTGCAGGAATTGGGATTGAGCTCGAGGGGGAGTGTTGAGATATCGAGCTCCACTCATGATACGCCAGGGTGACCGTTGTGTATTTATGTCACCGACTTGTCAGTTTTTGCAGATGGAGTTGGTACACCGCCCATGAATAATAGCTACATGATAGCTATCCTTATCTACTCTAGTTCGTGGCTCAGTTAGTATGCCACCTTAGTTAGTTGAGTTTGGTTTGAGACCCATATATAGGGTTCTTCTATTTCTTTATACTTGAGTTTTTTTGGCTTACACAACTAAGAAGAGGAAAACTGTTTTCAGCCTCCACCCTTGTGTGTCTTCCCCCATTGTGCAAGCAAGAAAGCTTCAAGCGAGACTCCTTCCTTCTCTCCCACAATCTTGACACCTTTTCATTTACACTCTCTTAGTGTTAGCTACTTGATTCAGGGGCTTCATTCCATGTTATCTTATATTGGGATTGGTTTCATACCTATCCTAATATTACAAGTTCTATGAGATTGGATAATGATACTACATTGGATATAGTATTTGGGATGTTAGACTACAATTTGCTTCAAGCAACTCTTTTGTTTTGCATAACATACAACATGTACCAACTTTGATTAAAAGCCTACTCAATTAGATGATGCAAGATATCATGTCTCTTTTACTGATTTTACATGGAAGATAACTCATGGTTGCCTTGTTTTTGCTTGAAGTGCCAAGGCTATCCTTTGTTTGTATCTAGGTCTATTGACCATGTATTGACTATGACTGATTTACCACACGTATCTTTATGTCATCATCACCTTTTGTACATATCTTTGAAAGGAATGAAAGTCTAGACTTGTTTGCAGTATCTTCTGCCTCTCAATTACCCACATATTGATTCATGTGATTAGTTTATTTATGGTAGATAAACTCATAACTCACATATGAAGTCTAGTTCTATGTGCAGCCTTTTTGCTCTTGTTATTTCTATGTATGTGGTCAAATGCCATCGTAGTCATTGGGTGGTGTGAAGTACTTTATGATATTTATTGATGATTATTTGCATAATATTTGTGCTTATCCTATTAAGTAAAAATCAAAAATTTTGGCTACATTTTAGTACTTTGTTGCTCTTGTTGAGAGCTAGTCTAAGTATAGATTGAAATACCTATGGTCTAATAATGGGAGTGAATATGCCTCTAAGGAATTTGAGCAATTTTGCAATCAATGGGGTTTTAAGTGTATGTTGACCACCCCATATATCCCACCCCAAAATGGTTTGTTGCAGTGTATGAACATGGCTATTCAAGAAAGAGTCAGTAGTATCCTTAGTAAGACAACGTTACCGCAATATTTTTGGGCTAAGGTAGTTACTACTCCTATGCATCTCATTAATAGATCACCATGCATTGCTCCTGGTTGTCAAGTTACAAAGGAGATATGGTTTGGGAAACCTCTGTCATATGCTCATTTGAGAGTCTTTGGATGTGAGGCTTTCTCCCATGCCAAGGATAAGCACAACATCACCTTTGGGATCCATAGGCTTGGAAGGTTATCCATAGCCGAGATGTTATGTTTCATGAAAAGAATATGCATAGGTAGCTTGAGTAGGTAGTTGAGGTATGTAGGGTGGTCTCTCAAGAGGAGTCTCGTATTACTGTACAACTAGCCCCAATGAGACAATTTGTTGTAGTTGATGATGTAGTAGTCTAGGGTCCCCCCATTGTGCAAGATCATGCTATCATGGAGAGAGGACATGCCATATAGGCCCCATAGTCAACTTCGAGGTGCTCTGCTATAGGTTCACATCCTCCGGATTGTTATGAGCCCTCAATAGATTATGTCATGGTGATAGACTTTGTTGAGACACTTGGCCTATGAGGAGGCTATGTGCAGAGATGATTCTCGTTCTTAGGAGACAACTATGGAGATTGAGTTTGATTCACCACAGAAGAATTGTACTTGGAACTTAGTTTCCTTACTTGATGGGTAACGTTTATTGCCATGTAAGTGGGTGTACAAGTTGAAGAGTACCCCTAGTCACCCTAAGGCATCATATAAGGCTAGATTGATTGCAAAGGGATTTAAGTAGGAGCACAGTGTTGACTACTATGAAGCCTTTTCTTCTCTATACAAGATGATTACCCTACGCTTGGTCTTGGCCTTGGTTGCTTAGTTGGATTTGGATCTTTATTAGATGGATCTTAAGCCAACTTTCTTACATGGGGACTTGCATGATGAGATTTATATGCAATAGCCTAAGGGCTTTGTGAAGAAAGGTAGGGAATACATAGTGTGCAAATTAAAGAAGAGTCTTCATAGGCTTAAGTAGAACCCTAGGAAGTGGTGCCATAAGTTTGATGCATTCATGCATTTTTAGGGGTATTCTTGTAGTGATATTGATTTGTGTTTATACACAAAGAAGGCCCATGATGGTAGCCTTATTATCTTAGTACTTTGTATTAATGATGTACTTATAGCTAGAAGTACTCATGTTGAGTTGGATGATTTAATAACTTAGCTCAAGAAAAGCTTTCAGATAAAGGACATGGGAGCATCACACATACTAGTATATGCATTACGTGCAATCACTCCAAGGGACTTCTTTACTTGTCCTAAAAGGAGTACATACACAAAGTATTTGGGCGGTTTTATATGCAGGATGGTAAGCCTATTGGTTGGCTTTATCTTCTCATATGAAGGTCAGTCAGGATGATTATCCATAGTTAGATTATGAGATGGCCAAGGTTCCATATGGATCTATAGTGGATAGTTTGACGTGTGTCGTGATAGCCACTCACCCTAACATAACATTTGTAGAGGAAGTTGTGGCATGTTATATAGCTACACCTAGTCAGCAACATTGGGATGTTATGAAGGGTATCATGAGGTACTGAAGGGGAACTGCATATATGTGTATTTGTTATGGTGGCTAAGATACTACAGTGGTGGGTTACATTGACTCCAATTATATAGGACATGTAGATAGTAGGAAGTCCACATCTAGATATATCTTCACTTTTGCTGGAGGTGTTGTTTCTTGGATATCCAAGGTGCACAAATATATGGTCTTATCTATTATTGAGGCAGAGTATATTGTAGCCACTAAGGCTTAGAAGGAGGCCCTATGGTTAGGCGATCTGGTCTCGATATTATTGATATTCCTACACTGCATTTAGATTCTATGAGTGTCATTCAATTGGCTAAGAATCCGGTCTTCCATGCAAAGATAAAGCACATTGAGGTGTGCTATTACTTCATCAGGGAGGTGGTAGAGGACAAGTCCATTGAGCTTGTCATAATCTTGACTAATGAGAATCATATAGATCTACTCACTAAAAGTTTGTTAGCAGAACATTTATCCTTCCTTAGGAAGATGATGGGCTAGGATGAGATGATGCTTTTCCTCATCCTATTGTACTCCATCTATATGTTGGACATTTTTTCTCTTTTTCTTTTACTCCTCATCACTGAGGCACATTTGCCTTTAAGTGGGAGATTATTGGGGATAAAGGTGAATGTGCCTAGTTATCCATGTCTACTCATTATACACTATACCTACACACCTATATACATTGCAGGTGGCAGGCATCCATCACTATCACTTTATTCTTTATTCTCTTAGTGACTATTGAATAAGGGAAGGCCAGTCACACATTGTGACTATGGGATTTCTCGCATACAATGTGTCTCTCTCTCTTGCTCTCTTGCTCCACCTTCCATAGCTCTTATATTGCTCTTGCTTCCATTTGTGTGCTTTCACTTGGGCTCTTCCTTTCAAATGCCAAAGGTGTAAGCAACATTTCAATGTTTTCTTGCTATGGTTGAGAACCAATCCATGCATAGGTTGAAATGCCTATTGCTGACAATGGGGGTTAATGTGTCTCTAAGGCATTTGAGTAGTTTTGTGATGAGAGGGGTGTTAAGCGTTAGTTGAGTTCCCTATATGCACCACCCCAAAATAATGTTGCAAAGCATATAAATATGACTATTCTAGGAAATACTCTACAGTATGCATAGTCAAGTAGTCTTATCACAATACTTTTGGGTTAAGATAGTTATTGATATAGTTCATTTGATTAATAGAATCCCATGCACTACTTTTGGTGATAGAGTTGCAAAGGAGTTATAGTCTAGTAAACCTTCCTGTTATATACATACTTGCGTGTCTTGTGAGGCTAAGCGAGAGAAGGAGGTTGACTTTTATGAGATCCTCATGACATGTTGATTGTTAGAAAGTCTTTCATTGATGTGAATGCTTTAAAGAAAAGGTTGCATGAAGTCGTTGATATGAAGGACTTAGGGAATGCTAGTCACATCCTTGATATGTACAATATGCAAGATCAAGATAAAAGTATACTCTATTTGTCTCAAAATGAAAACATTGGAAAGCTATTGGAGTGTTGCAATATGGAGAGGGGGAAGGCTATCAGTAATCCATTGCCTTCATATTTGAAACTTAGCCAAGAGAACATCTACAAGTCAAATGAGTAAAGGGATAAAATGGCCAAAGTTTCATATGTATCCATAGTTGGTATCTTGATGTATGCCATGGTTGCTACACATCTAGACATTGCCTATGTTGTGGGAGTTTTTAGTAGGTATATGACAAACCCTAGCAAAAAGCATTGGGAGGTAGAGAGTAAGTACCATGCAATACTCGAATGGCATAGATCTATGTGCATATACTTTGAAAGGAAGGATGCATCTGTTCCATAGATTCTAATTTTTAAGGCAATGTAGACTCTAAGAGATCTACAATAGGTTTTGTCTTTACATTTACATGTGGTGTAGTCTCTTGGGTCTCTTGATTGTAGCCATTTATAACATTATCTACTACTAAGGCAATGTATGTTGTAGCTACTGAGACCTACAAGGAAGCTATATGGATTGCATGTCTAGTATGAGACTTGAGCATTTCAAAAGAGATGCCTATATTATATTATGATAGTTAGGGTGCCATTTAGTTGGCACAGAATCTTATCTTAGTTGGCATAGAACCCTATCTTTCATGCATAGTCAAAATACATTGAGATGAACTATCACTTCATTAGGGAGGTGCTTGGGGATAAGTGTATTAAGCTTGTCAAGATCCATACAAATGATAACCTAGTAGAGCTTTTCATGAAGAGTTTACCTTCTATATGTTTTGTATACTTTAGAGTGCTGAAGGGCATTGGATAGTATCTTCACTTTCTTCTTATACTCCCACAAAAGACACATTGGCCTTTAAATGGGAGGTTGTTGTGGTAAAGGCCAATGGCCTATAATCAAGCACGTACCCCTTGTATAAGTATACACTATACATTCATACATAAGTGAAGGTAACAAAGTATAAGGGCACCGTTCATTTTGTACCCACATAACTCTCTTATGTTCTTCTCTCTCTCAATCTTTGTAGCTTCTACCTCGTATCCCACCATTGATTCCCTCTCAATTCTCTAGTTATGATGCTAAAAAGAGTGAATGTATCTATCTTGGAGATAGTTATGATTGCAATGTTGTTGTTGTGGGGGATATACACTTGTCATAGCCAAATGCAACTTCTTTTGCCTTACACAATGTATGGCATGCTCCACACTTTACTAAAATTCTAATTAGTACAAGCTAGATTGATTGATTTTCCTTACATGGTGATCTTTGATAATCATGTATGGAAGATTTGCAAGAGACCTCTTGCTATGGCCAAAGGGCCTAAATTTGGTACTTTGTGTCCTCTACATATTTCTAGAGTTAAATGTCATGTTATAGTTGTCTCTAGACAACCATTTATTTCTTTATGCCATCACCATTTGGGGCATATGTCAAACACTAGAATGAAATCCCTATGCCATTTGTGTTATCTTTCATCTATATATATGTATATATTTTTGATACTGGATTTGGTAAGCATTATCTCTTTGAAGATCAAACAAAAATGTCACATAAGAGAGGTAGTAGTAGTAGTAGAAGATCAAAATGTCTTGATTTGATTCATAGTGATTTGTGTGGGCTAATACTTACAATTTAATTGTCACTTTCATAGATGATGCCACTAGGAAGGTTTAGGGTTATGATCTTCATAAGAAGAGTGGTGCATTGGATGCATTTCAAAAGTTACTAGCCTTTACAAAGAATTAGTCAAGCAAAAATCTTTACAAACTTTTGTACAAGATGTAGTATCAAGCGAGAGTTGATAGCACTTGTGAATCCTACTCAAAATAATATGGTTTAGAAGATATGCATGACCATTTAGGAAGCCTATAGTAGTACACTCTATAATGCTAGTCTCACTAATGGATTTTGAGCTGAAGCACAATTGTGCATTTGATCAATTGGTCTTTGAGCAAGCCATTAGATGGCAAGATACCAAAGGTGTTATGGTTTGGAAAGAGACCTAGTCCTAATCACTTACATGTCTTTTGCTATGAGGCATTTATGTATATACCTAAGGACGAGCAGAGTAAGCTTGATCATAAGTCTAAAAAATATTTTGTTCTTGGCTATGGAGAGGCAGGTAATACAATGGGTTATCACTTGTGGAATCTTGAATCAAAGGAGGTAATATGTAGCTGTGATATATTTTTCAATGAGGATAAAATGTATAGTTGAATCTATTAAAATGGATGAGATCTATAGAGTATTGTTTCAAAAGGATGGGAAGCTAGCACATGAGCATAATGTACGGCTTGTTCCACATTATGCAAGGCTTGGATAACTAGCAAATGATGAGGTGGGAATGCAACAGGATGGTGGATAACCTAATGTCTTATAAGATAGACAAGTGGATAGCTACTTGCTCCTATTGAGCTAATCTTACACAAGTCTATGAGGGTCTCTAGATCGCCAAAGATATATATACTTCATCTCTACGCTATGATATGGTTATGGATTGTGATGGGCCTTCTTGTTATATTGATGTTAAGATTAGGGATGGAAATCATGAGTTGCAATCAGATAGATTCTTTGGAAAAGAATGCTAACTGGGAGGTAGTGAATTTGCTTAAGGAAAAACATGCATTGCCATATAAGTGGATCTACAAGCTAAAGATATCACCATCTAATGCTTACTTAAGTACAAAGCAAGATTGGTGGCTAAAGGATTTAAGTAGGAGAAGGAGAATGAATTTGATGAGATATTCTTACTAATAGTCAAGATGACCACCCTTCATATGGTCCTTGCTTCGGTTGGCTAGAGGGGATATGGAGTTGGTTGAGATAGATATAAATACCACTTTCTTGCATGAGGATATTTACATGTGGCAGCCTAAGTGATTTGTTGCGGAAGGCAAGGAGTAGTTGGTGTGTAAATTGCATAGTAACTTATACGGCTTAGAATAGACTCTAAGGAATGGTATGATAAGTTCAATCTCTTTATTCAATCTCAAGGATACACTCAGAGTGAGATCTATTATTATTGATATAGTAGAAATGCTATGGATGGTAGCCTTATTATCTTGATTCTTTAAATAGATGACATGCTGATTATTGGGAAGTATATTATGGATATGGATGCTTTTAAAACAATGTTGCATGAAACCTTTGACATAAAGGACTTAGGAAATGCTAATCACATTCTTAGTATGTGCATTATGTGAGTTTGAGATAAAAAGATGCTCTATTTTTCTAGGAAGAAATATATTGGGAAGGCATTGGAGCATTGCAATATGGAGAGGGGGAAGGCTATCAGTATTCTATTGCCTCCATATTTGAAACTTAGCTAAAATGATAGCCCCATGTTAAACAAGCATGTAACTAGTACCTTAATGTATGCCATGGTTGCTACACATCCAAACGTTGTTTATGAGGTAAGAGTAGTTAGTAAGTATATGGCAAATCGTGGCAACAAGCATTGGAAGACAATAAAGAATATCATACAATACTTGAACGACACTAGATTTATGTGTATATACTTAAGAAGAAAGGATGCATATATTCTTAGATATGTAGATGTTGATTCTACAAGGCGTGTAGACTCTAAAAGGTCTACTGGAGGTTTTGTCTTTACTTTCATAGGTGGTGCAGTTTCTTAGGTCTCTCAATTTTGTAGCCATGTACGACTTTATCTACCATTAAGGTAGAGTATCATTCAACCACACCATCGAGGCCTATAAGGAAGCCATATGGCTTACTTATCTAGTGGGAGACTTGGGTATTATAGGAGAAGTGCCTATATTACATTGTGATAGTCAAAGTGCCATTTATATTGCTTGATACCTTGCACATGAGTTGAAGTGGTCCTAACCATAATATTGTAATGAAGGAGACCTAGCTAGCCTAACTAGGGGAGAGAAGAGAGAGAAAGACTGTAGGAGAAGAAGAAGAGGAGAGAGAAATACATGAAGGAGAGAGAGAGAGAGAGAGAGAGAGAGAGAGAGAGAGAGAGAGAGAGAGGGGGGGGGGAGGAAGAAGGAGAAGCCATGAGAGCTGAAGAGAGGTGGAAGAGAGATTTCTTGATAATTTCCTCCATGCCTGAGGAAACCCTCTTACACCTTTTATATCGTCAATGTGATTGTATTTTCCTGTATGCCCGGCTCATTACAAACCATCCCGTCTCATGAAGTTTTTGTCCTAAAAATAAGGGAGGAACGGGAAGGGGAGGCTACAGAGTACTACTCTGCGCGTGATACAAGGGCAATAAGCAAGGGCATCCATGTCATGAAAACAAGGCCATGGATGGAGTGGACAGTGTGCAGTCCAAGATGGGTCTGCTATAGGAAGTCAGCCATAACTTTGGGTAGAAGATTTTGAACAGGATGAGTGAGGTGTCTTTGCAAAGCCACAAGATATATTTTAGCCCATGTGGGTAAGGTGGGGCTGAAAATAATTTAGGACCAAAACTGTTGCAAAACAGATGGTTGTCTAGAAGCAGACGAGTATGATGTCCAAGACAGGAATGCTGTAGGAGAACATCCATAACTTCCCGTAGGAAACTCCAATCGGGACAAGTGAGGTGTAGTTGTGGAACCCTTAAGGTGTACTTTTAGGTTGTGTAGGTAAGGTGGGACTGAGAATAGCTCAAGACCAAAACTGGTGCAAAACAAATGGCTGTCCACCAGAAGTAGGCTGTAGTCCAAACAGGGGCCAAGTGTGGTCAAGATCCAGCCAATGCAGCCTCCTTGAGGTGGGGAAACTCATCCAAAATAGAGGCTGGGTGCCAAGAAGTTTCCTTTAGAGGTAGGCCTTGGCATTTGATCAAGTATTCATGAATGGACCGAGTACAAAGTTGCTTTTCATGCTATCCTATGACCGTTTCAGGCACATACTGAATAAGGCCCTCTTCATCCATGGGGAGCAGTTCCTTGGCTTCAATTGGCTCACATGGAATACATTGTGTATCTTAGTGTTAGGGGGGAGTTGGAGGCGGTAGGCCAAGTCTTCGACTTTCTTAAGGATTGTGTAGGGCCTGTAGTAATGATGTGCCAACTTGTTGCAAGAGCCATCTTTAAGTGTAGCATAACAGGACTTGGGGATCTTGAGGAGTACCAATTCACCTTCTTGGAAGTCAAGAGGGCACCTCTTTGCATCCGCATGGAGCTTCATGTGCTCTTGAGCCTTTTTGAGATTGACCTTGCATTGCTGAAGCAAGGCATGCATGCGGTCCAACTCTTCTTTCCCAAGGGGGTTAATATTCTCACTGAAGACCACGGTGGGGAGGGGCACTTGATAACCATACAATGCCTCAAATGGGGATGCTTCAATACTCGAATGAGTGGAGTTGTTGTAAGCAAACTCAGCCAAATGCACCCACATATCCCAAGCATTCTGCACATCATGACAAAAATGCCTCAAGTAGGTCTCAAGCCACTTGTTAACCTTCTCGGTCTGCCCATCCGTTTAGGGATGATAGGCTGTAGACGGAGCTAGTTTGGTCCCCATGGATTTAAAAAATGACTACCAAAATTGACTCATAAATTTGGTATCTCAGTCATGCACTATGACATGTGGCAATCCATGCAACCTAAATACATGCTCCATAAATTGAGTGGCAACTTGAGATGTTGTAAACTGAGATTTTGTAGGGATGAAATGGGCTACTTTAGTGAGGTGGTCAATTACCACATAGGTGTTGTTCCAGCCCTTCTTGGTTGTAGGCAACCCGATGATAAAGTCCATCATAATGTGGGTCCATTTGCCCTCGGGTATAGTCAAAGGCTGTAGTAATCCACCCGGTTTAAGAGTGATGTCCTTATTTTGCTGACAAGGCATACATCTAGACACGAAGTCTTAAACATCTCGCCATAGGCCTTTCCAATGGAAGCTTTTTGCAATGCAGTCATACATCTTAAACACCCCTAAGTGACTAGCAATTGGAGAAGAATCCATCTCTTCAAGTATCCATTGAGTAAAAGGGGAGGCATGGGGAATCACAATACGTCCATATGTCCAAATAAGACCATTGTGGAGCTGATATTGGGAGTTGGCATCTATAATACCTTGCTGTAATTTTTGAAAAAGAGGGCTAAATTCAACATCAAGCAAGTAAGCCTCTTGGAGTTCTTCTATCCAATCATGATGGATTGCAGTGATAGATGAGACCTTACATTCCTACATGCGAGAGAGTGCATTAGCCACTACATTATCCTTGCCACGGGTGTGAGTAATCTCAAAGTCATAGTTTGCATTGCTTGGGAGTTAAGTTGGGCTAAGTCAAGAAGTATTTGAGCACACGGTGGTCACTTTTCACTTTAAATTTACTGCCATACAAGTAGTGATGCCACTTTTTGATAGCATGAATGACTGCCAACATCTCTTGATCATAGATATGCAACTGTCTCTCTTTATCATCAAATTTGCGGCTCTCAAAGGCTATCACACCATGTTCTTACATCAAGACATCACCAATACCCCGTCCACTAGCATCACACTGAATGGTAAATTCTTTTGAGAAGTTAGGGCACACAAGGATGGGGGCTAAGGTAAGCAATTCCTTCATCCCAAAAGAAGGCTTCTTTTTTCAGCCTATCAATCAATGGTGCTGCAATTATAGTATAATGGCAGATAAATCTCCGATAAAAGGAGGAGAGACCAAGAAAATCACGCAATGAGGTGGTGTTAGTGGGGGTGGGCCAGTCCTAAACACATTGCACTTTCTTAGGGTAAGCTTGGATGCCTTTCCCACTAATGATGTGTCCCAAGTACTCAACCTCAGTTTGCATTAAAATGCACTTGGTTTCCTTGGCAAACAATCAATGCTCTCTTAGTATATCAAAAACTTGCTTGACATGGTGTAAATGCTCATATTGTGACTTGTTGTAAATGAATATATCATCAAATAATACCAACACAAACTGGAAAAGCCATGGCTGCAATATCTTATGTCAAGATTGTGGGAGAGAAGGAAGGAGTCTCGCTTGAAGCTTTCTTGCTTGCACAATGGGGGAAGACACACAAGGGTGGAGGTTGAAAACAGTTTTCCTCTTCTTAGTTGTGTAAGCCAAAAGAACTCAAGTACAAAGAAATAGAAGGACCCTATATATGGGTCTCAAACCAAACTCAACTAACTAAGGTGGCATACTAATTGAGCCACAAACTAGAGTAGATAAGGATAGCTATCATGTAGCTATTATTCATGGGCGGTGTACCAACCGCGTCTGCAACTGACAAGTCGGTGACATAAATACACAACGGTCACCCTGGCGTATCACGAGTGGAGCTCGATATCTCAACACTCCCCCTCGAGCTCAATCCCAATTCCTGCACACCAAGCAGGTCTCTGAACTTGCGCAGCTTCTCTGCGCCCAATGCCTTCGTGAATATGTCAGCTATCTGATCCTCTGTGCTGACATAAACTAGATCAATAAGACCTAGTAAAACCCTCTCTCGCACATAGTGATAATGCACCTCAATGTGCTTTGTTCTAGCATGATAGACTGGGTTATTTGCCAAGTGTATACTACTCATGTTGTCACAATAAATGACAACTGGCCCATCTGTAGACTGATGCATATCATAAAGTAGCTTATGCAACCAAGCTACCTCACATGCAGCCATTGCTGCACCCCTGTACTCAGCCTCTGTGCTCGACAAGGCAACTGTAGGCTCTTTCTTGCTGCTCCAAGTGACTGCAGCACTCCCAAAAGAGAACACATATCCACTGGTAGATCGTCTATCAGAAATACTACCAGCCCAATCAGCATCAGTGTATCCATGCAACTGTATCTGAACCCCAGTCTCATAAAATAGTCCATACTACAATATGGACTTCACATACCTGAGTATGTGTCTAGCCGCATCCAAATGCGGTTTCCTTGGAGCCTGCATAAACTGACTTACCAATCCAACAGCATAGCTCAAATCTGGCCTGGTAATAGTCATATAAATCAAACTTCCTACCATGCGTCTGTACATAGTAGGGTCTTCTAGAAGCTCACCTGCATCTGTGCTCAGCTTCACATTCTGCTCCAAAGGAACTGAAATAGGCTTACAGCCTGTCATCCCATATTTGGACAGCATGTCCAATCCATACTGCCTCTGCAAGAGCTGAATCCCACTTGGTGATCTAATCACCTCAATGCCCAAGAAATAACGCAGCTCTCCCAAATCCTTCATCTCAAACTTCTGCTTCAATAGCATTTTCACATGAAGGATATCTTCATCACTGTCACCTGTCATAATCAAATCATCAACATAAATGACAAGTAGCATAATACATTTCTTTGTTTTTCTCACATAAAGTGAGAAATCTGCCTTGGAAATCTGAAAGCCAATAGTGACAAGATACTGTCCTATCTTGTCAGACCATGCTCTAGGTGCTTGCTTCAAGCCATACAAGGCTTTCTTCAACCTGCAAACAAACTCAGGATGAACAGCATGCACATAACCTGGTGGCTGCTCCATATAGACCTCTTCTTGCAAATCACCATGCAAGAAGGCATTCTTTACATCCATCTGATGTAAAGACCATCCCTTTGATGCAGCCATAGCAATGACTGCTCTTACGGTTGCCATCCTTGCAACCGGACTGAATGTTTCTTCATAGTCAATGCCATATGTTTGTGCATACCCCTTGACTACTAATCTTGCCTTGTATCTATTCACAAAACCATCTGCATTGTGCTTCACCTTATAAACCCACTTACAACCAATTGCATTTTTACCTTTAGGCAAAGGTACCAATTCCCATGTAGCATTTGCTTCCAAGGCATCCATTTCTTCATCCATGGCTTTCTCCCATTTTTCTTTTCCCATGGCTTCCTCAAAAGAAGTGGGTTCTGGTTCCTGTATCACTTTAACCATATATGCATAGTGAATGGCTGTAAATCCATCATATTTCAGCCTATCCACAGGATACCTAGCTCTCGTAGACCTGCGCAAAGTAGGTTCACTCCCAGGTGCTCTCAAAACATCCCTGGTCTTCCTTACTCCAGGTGTAACAATAGAAGGAATACCCAACTCATCATCAATGCTCTGTTCTGAGCCACTGGATTCACCATCCACATAAGAGTGACCTGCATTCACATCAAACATGGGCTGATCAACCTTCTCCTTTCCTTTTCGTGATACCTGCATACCACTATCTGCATTACTTTGAGAAGATTCTCCTGATCTCAATCTGCCTGTCCATGGCGAAGAATGTGAACCACTACTAGAGGACGCTCCAGGTCCACTAATATTTTGTGACTGCTGCTGTGAATTTTGTGCAGCATTACCATTTTGTGCATCTACATCATCAATCACATTTATTGGTTTATACCAGCTACTCATCTCATCAAAAACAACATCTCTGCTCACTGTAAACTTACGAGTAGAAGGGTTATAGCATCTATACCCTTTTTGCTGCAGAGAGTAACCAATAAAGATGCACTTCTCAGCTTTTGGATCCAACTTGGATCTCAACTCATCTGGCACATGTACATAGGCAATGCAACCAAAAATTTTCAAATGAGAAATATCTGGTTTCCTACCAGTATACCTCTCCTCTGGAGTCATTCCATGTATTGCTGCAGTGGGAGTCCTGTTCATTATGTAGACTGCTGTAGCAACTGCTTCAGCCCAATAAAAATCTGGCAAGTCTTTTTCATTGAGCATGGCACGAGATACCTCTCCAATATGCCTGTTTTTTCTTTCTGCAATTCCATTTTGTTGTGGGGTATGACTGCATGAATATTGCTGCTTTATGCCATGCTCCTGCAGGAACCTTGCAAACTCATTTGAGAGGTACTCTCCCCCTCCATCTGACCTTAGGCATTTTATCTGCAGGCCTGTTTCTTTTTCAACCATCACTTTAAGAGTTTTGAAATGCCCAAAAACTTCACTTTTCTTTTTCATAAAATACACCCAAACTTTTCTGCTATAGTCATCAATAAAACTGACAAAATAATGACAGCCTCCAAGAGATGCAGCTTTAGTTGTCCACACATCAGAGTTGATTAATTCCAATGGCTTCTTACTCTCTTGAACATGTCTAGGAAATGGTTTCCTTGCCTGTTTTCCAAACTAACAGGCTTCACATACCTTATGCATTTCTGCAACCTTGAATTTCGGCAAACCTGTAACAATATTTTGGGCCTTTTAAGTCACTGTACATTAACATGACCAATGCGTTTATGCCAGATATCAATATCTGCAACTACACCGGTCCCATGTGCAAACATTGCTGCACTCAATTCAGACATGTCTGCATCCAATGTAAACATTCTGCCCTTCTTCTTTCCTTTTGCTATCAAGCGACCTTTATTTTTCATATCCTCAACAAAGCATCCATGAGGATTAAATCTGACCTGCAAGCCCTGCTCAACCATTTGACCAACAGAAACTAGATTCTTGGTGATATTCGGGACATGAAATACATCGGACAGGTATTTCTTTTTCCCATCCTGCATAGATAAAGGAATTTTTCCAATTTGCACAATAGGATGTGCAGTATCATCACCAGTCTCCACAAATCCTGGTTTTTCCATTTTCCTTGCATCCTCCATCCATTCTGCATGACCTGTTATGTGGTTTGATGCACCTGAGTCAACATACCATACATCCTTGCTTTCTTCTGCACTTGTCACAGAATTGTTCATGTGCTGCACCATAAACAAATGCTCATTTCTGTCATCACCCTGTCTACTAGAAGATGCATAATTTCCTTGTTGCAGTTTTCCATTCATGATGTCATTCTGCTTTTTATAGCAGTCTTTAGCCATATGACCCATTTTACCACAATAGTAGCATTCAAGATTACTGTTTGCATTTTGGCCTCTTTGCCATCCACCACGACCTCTTTGGCTCCCCCTGCCTCTAGAGTTACCACGTCCTCCTCCATAGGACTGGTTTTCTTGAGTTTGCTGCATATTCTGATTTCTACCACGGCCTCCAAATCGGCCTCCTCTACCTCTGCCTCTACCTCTTCCAGCATTTGAGTAGAAGACAGCTTCTTTTGAAGTTCCTCCTGAAGAAGATGCACCACCATTTCTTTGCTCCTCAGAAATTAGAAGAGCAATCAGCTCCTCAAAATCAGGAAATCTTTCACGAACTGAAATGGATGTCCGAAAACTGTGCATAATCCTTTCCTAGACCATTCAAGGTCACAGAAACTAAATCATCATCTTCCACTGGTGACCCAATGGAAGCAAGTGCATCTGCAATCTTCTTCACCTTCATGTGGTAGTCGTTGATGCTCATATTTTCTCTTTGCACATTGTGCAACTCTTGCTTGAGCTGCATTTTCCTGGCTTGCGTATTTGTGCTATACATTTTGACAAAGTATCCCATGCCTCCTTTGGCGTACTTGCATCCTGAATATGCACCAATCATAGAGTCTGAAATGCTGATAGACAGCCAATACATAACTTTCCTGGCTCTCTCATGCCATGCTTTAAATGCCTGCATTTGCTGTTGATTGGGAACATCGGGAAGAATTGGTTCTTCTTCATTTCCTGCAACAAATTCCCAATATCCTTTTCCCATAAGGAAATTCGTCATTCTAAACTTCCATGCTTGGAAGTTGTTCTTGTCAAGCTTTTCAGTGACAATCTGTGAAAGAGAATCAAATGCCATTACAGAAGACTGCAAAAAATTCTGTCACTGCAAAAACCACAGCTTCACCCTCACAAGGGAAAATCTGCAAAACTGGCGAAAGTGGTATTTGACCACACAGTCACTTCCTAGTGACGATTTTGCATCAACAGGCAACAGGGATGATTCTGTAACTCCCAATGTCTCTACGCACAAGCATATAATGCAATTTTTACAGTAACTATTCACCGACTTGTAGAACAGTGGCTGCACAGCATAAAACTGGGCATTTTCCTGAGTGCGTGCAGAAAACTTCCGCCTCCAAAACAGGCCCCGAAATGGCCTCAAATAAAAAAAAACAAGGTCACCACCTCTTACCAGAACACCGCGAGCTTGGCTTGCTTTCTTGAGCTCCTTACCACGAACAAGGCTCTGATACCATGTCAAGATTGTGGGAGAGAAGGAAGGAGTCTTGCTTGAAGCTTTCTTGCTTGCACAATGGGGGAAGACACACAAGGGTGGAGGCTGAAAACAGTTTTCCTCTTCTTAGTTGTGTAAGCCAAAAGAACTCAAGTACAAAGAAATAGAAGGACCCTATATATGGGTCTCAAACCAAACTCAACTAACTAAGGTGGCATACTAACTGAGCCACAAACTAGAGTAGATAAGGATAGCTATCATGTAGCTATTATTCATGGGCGGTGTACCAACCGCGTCTGCAACTGATAAGTCGATGACATAAATACACAACGGTCACCCTGGCGTATCACGAGTGGAGCTCGATATCTCAACATCTTATTCATGAGGCTTTGAAATGTGGCGGGGGCATTAGTGAGCCCAAATGGCATGAGAAGGAAGTGGTACAAGCCACGATCAATCCAGAAAGCTCTCTTAACTTCATCACCCTCTCTCATTCGTATCTAGTGGTAGTCGGATCTCAAATCAATCTTGGTGAAGTAGCAGGCTCCCTTGAGCTCATCAAGCAAGTCATCAATTCTAGGGATAGGATACCTATTTTTGACTGTGATCTTATTGAGATCAACCCATCCTTTTTCTTGACCAATAGAACCAGGGAGGCATAAGGGGAAGAGCTAGGCTTGATGAATCCCATCTTAATGAGCTCCCTGACTTGCTTGGCTACTTCCTCTCACTCACATTTACAGAGTCGATACGGGGGTTTATTGACTGGTTTGGCATGGGGCTCCAAGTCAATCGGGTGGTCTACTTGCCTCTTAGGTGGGAGGGTGGTGGGGGGTTGAAAAAGATTTTGGTATTCAGCCAAGAGTGCCTTTAATGCTGCATCTTTCTTCCAAGAATTGTGCTGGTCATCAAAATCCTTATTCAAATGCAAAACAGAGATCTATTGAGTGCTTTTTAAATTCCTTTTTCAGTTGTCTTGCTGTTATAAGCCGAAAATCTGCATTTTCTTTGATGCCTTCCAAATGTACAAGCTGCCTATGCACCACAAACTCCACGTACAGTTGAGAGAAGTCCATAGAAATCTTCCCCAATTGCTTCAGCCAATCACAGCCTAAGACAACATCCATGGGGCCCATATCAAGTGCAATTAGGTCCACCACTGCTGCATAATTTCTAGCCAACCTGAGAGGCACTTGTGTGCAAACGTGGGTGCTTATCTCTTCACTCCCATTAGCCACTTGGACTTTTAGAGGTTGCTGTAATTCAATAGGAATACATGTGAGGTGGGCAAGGGTGAGTTTGTTCACAAAACTGTGTGTGCTACCACTATCTCTGAGGATATATACATTCTTGCCATTAATGTTTCCATGAACCTGGGAGAGTGCTCGGGCTCCTAGAACCCGTCCATGCATCCATGGAGATTGAGCAAACTGATATGGGGGTAAGTGGGGGGTGTAAAGTATCAATTCCAGTCAAGCCAAATGTGGGGCTACCACGGGGTCGAAAGGGAACCCATCTAGAGAATCATAAAACTGATTGGGGTTAAGATCCTCTTCAAATTTTGCATTTTCAACATGTGTCATCATCAGTGGTGTGTCATGTGGGTCCTCATCCACTCTATCACAATCTTCCAACACATACATGCTATTAAACTTAACAATGGCATTTTTAAATGGGCATTGGGATGCATGATCATGTGTGTATTTATCCCCACACTTAAAGCATAAACCCTTAGCCTTTCGGTCCTTGACAACATCCGGGGAAATGAATCTTTGGCTATTCGAACCTAAAGCATTCTGAGTCTAACTTTCAGCATACTTTGTGTCACCCTTGGGCGGAGGTGCTCTCCCAAAACTGCCATGTTTTCTCTCAGGATTAAAGTGGGATAAGTTGGTATCTTGGGGCTGCCATTCAATGCACTATTGCTGCGATAATTTCTAACATATGGGGGTTGCCTAGTGGGGTATCTTTGCTGTCCTGAAATGGGATGCATGCCCTCATTGCGACGGTATTTCCTGCCATACCGTTCATCCAACTCTATGGCATCAAACAAGGTGGCTGGATTTTGAGCCATTACATCAACTCAGAGATTCAAATCCAGTCCATAAATGTATTTATGCAGTTTGGCCTCATCACTGACAGCTTCCACATACATGGATAGGTTCATAAATTGGTTAGTATACTCTCGCACGGTGGGATTACACTGGTCAAAATGATACCATTGCCTTGCCAAACATTCCTTCTCTACCGAGGAGACAAAAACTTGACCCATGTGCATCTTGAAATCTTCCCAATCATGAAATTGCTGGTTTTCCCTTTGAATGTACCTCCACTATGTGTGGGCAAAGCCCTTTAAGTGAAGGGAGGTAAAGACAATTTTGGCCTCATCAGTACGGGGTAAATGAGGAAGTAGGCTTTGAGTTTAGAGGTCCATTCCTCTAACTCAGCTAGGGATGAGGATTTCCCATTACATTTAGTGAAGACAATCTTGCCACGTAATTCATTTGGGCCCTACTGCCCATGCATGCCATGTGCTCCATTCTGCCCATATATACCTTGATGCCCATACATGCCTTGCTGACCAAAATGTACCTAGATGCCATGCTGCCCATGCATTACATGTGGGCGAAATTGATTATTAGGGCCTTGCTATGCAAAATTTCCATGCTATCCGTGTGCACCTACATTAGGGCCTTGCTGCCCAAAGTTTCCATGCTGCCCATGTAGTACATGCAAACCAAATTGAACATTGGGGCCTTGCTGTCCAAATTTGCTATGTGCATGCTGCCCATGTGCACCCTGCATACTATGCTTCCCGAAATTTGCATTTTGCCCTTGCATATAGCTTCCACTATGGGGGAGCTATTGTCCCAAGGATGGGCTGGAAGGGCTCGTCACAGGTGAGAGGAGGATGGGTTCATCATGTTGCATAGAGGGCTCACCTAGCTCATAAGTGCTATGGGGAAAACCATGGGTGCTACCAAAACCTTGCTGGCCACGTCTCGTCTCCAAGGGGGGAGGGCGGTTGGTCTCACGAGGAGGACCATGCTCCTTGGGCTGAGCCGAGGAGGGTGAGAGGGTGGAGATGAGGGTGCCCATGCACTCTATGAGCAAGTCCATCTTAGCCATCATCTTCCTATGATGCTGATCTTGGAGTTTTCCATTTGCCTATGGTCGTGTTCCAGCTCTCGATGCCGCTTAGCATGATGGGTCTCATGTTGGCATAGTGTGTCGTTAAGCATAGCAAAACGGTCCCTCTCTCGAGGGCACCTTCTTCAAGTATGTCTTCACAATCCTCTTGGGCAAAGCTAGGATAATTCATAGATGCATGGGAATCTCTGATCTCGCGTTGGAAGTCCTCCTGGGCCTTGGCTTTAACCTTATGACTTGCCATACTAGGTGTAGTCCACCGGACCCCCTGTCACAAAACTGTAATATCTCGAGCTAGGAAGCTCCAATTGTCGAGCTTCTTGATTTGAAATGGAGCCCTTGATCCCCTATCTGAGGCCATGCAAAAATATTTCTCACAGTAAATATGTAGAATTTGATGTAATTGACTTTTCACAGCCGAGACAAGGTACACCTATCTCCCACTGCATACATCCACCATACATCCATCAAGTCATACATGTTCTCTGCCAATACATGTGCATTTAGCCATCATACATCCACCAAGTCATACATTTTCTCTACCAAAACATGTGTATACATCCATCATACATCCATTAAGTCATACATTTGCTGTAGATACATGTGCAAGCTGCTTGGATGTCAATGATTGGGGCTCGGGCCACCAATTTAGAGTACCTACACCAATAAACAAATTTTGGGCTTCGGATCATTGGGAGGTGGGCAAAGTTCCCCTTGAGCTAGGTTGTGCACCCCTTCAGGGTCTTTGATGGCAGGGGGGTCACCCCTCTTTTATCTTGCCACCTTGCCTGGCATCGGGCTTTTCCTCACCCGTAATATACATGGTAGACATTTATTATTAAGCAACCAGCACGATATGCATTTACAAATTGAGGATTGGGTCTTTCATGATATGCATGATCGATAAGGAAAATGGAATGGGGAAAGGGGTTACCTCTGCAAATCAGTGATTGCATCTCTTACCCTTTCTTACAATTTTTTGGCTTAGTGATCAAGAATCAAAATCAAGCACGGCTATGGGTTAGGAGTTAAATTCTCAGCCAATAGGAAAGCAATTTGAAGTGTGCTCAGTAATGCATGCATTTCAAGAAGTGCATAATGGAAGAAGGCAATCAATAGGTGATCCATAGCTTCAGCCTAAACAAGAATTCATGTAATTCTTTAATCTCTCCAAGCAAGAGGTTGGGCTCAGCCAAGTGGTTGGAGAAGAGAGACCAATAACTATGAGACATACCTTGCTTAAGCTTGGGGAAGAGGTAGTGGCTGCCCACTCCAAGAAATTCATGGTTGTCCTCCAAGAAATTCATGCTTATCCTTCTCGTTGCTAGAGGCCTTGTTCCTCGCCTTTGATTTCACCGCAAAATCCTTCTTTTGCTTCTTGACACTCACCACCTCCTCCACAAAGCCATTGCTGTCACTAACCTCCTCGATCTCGATGGCCTTGCGCACATGCATTTTCCTCCTGACTTCGAATGAAATCGAACCAAAACTCGCACCTGCCTACCTGCTATGAAATGGTGCCAACACCCTTGCAAAAGGAGGCATAGCGGGTGTTTCAATGGACTACGAGGATGCCATTGATGAGCAGAAAGCCAAAAGAAGCCGCACAAAAACAATTTCTTATGCAAGGTGCGAGATGATGAAAATGTGGGAGGATTGACAAATTTTTTAGAAAAAATGCACGGACGACAGTTTACCGGTAAGGGGAGAGAGAGAGGATCTGAACTACCTTGTTTTTGTCCCGTTTTGCCTTTGATTTGAGGCTAAAGTTGCAGAATAGGAGGGAGAGAATCGTGGTGATGCCAATTAGGACCAGTCAAATGTTATAGGGAGGCCCACATCACGGAGCCTCCACATGTGGTCAAACCTCCAGTGAGCTCCCCAAGAAAGGCTGCAATAGTCTTCAAAAAGGTTGACAGCTTGTCTGAGTACTCCCTGTGTACCTGTGGGAACTGTGTAACTAGGATTTTCTAACTGTGAAGAACTATAAGGAACCTAAATCTAAGGGAAGAAGAAGGATCAAGGACAAGGCTCTGATACCAACTGTAACAAAGGAGACCTAACTAGCCTAACTACGAGAGAGGAGAGAGAGAAAGATTACAGGAGAAGAAGAGGGGGGGAGAGAGAGAGAGAGAGAGAGAGAGAGAGAGAGAGAAAGAAAGTTATATTAACATCTTCTAAAGACCAAGACTGGCCTATGAGACAAACTGTGATACAACTGATGAGGTCCAGCCATCCAAAATAAAAGTGCTGAATGAAAAGCTAAAAACTGGAAACTGAAAATACGATGCTGTGAGTGTGATACGTGTCGTATATGTGTATGTGCGTATGTAGCTCTGGTACTCTAGATAATGGCTATAAAAGGGGAACAAATGTCGGCTGTGATAGGGGAACAACTGTCAACTGTGATAAAGTGGTGCGATGTGTATATGTAACAGATGCAGGGAGATATACTATCCTGGGATGTAGTAGCAGTCGTCGAAGTCGCTAATAGCAGGTGATCCCTCCTGGATGCAGGATGTGGTACATCGGCGGTGGAGAAAGAGCAAACTGGAGATTTGAGATCCAATGTGTCGAGTGTCGTCGGATCTCAGTCTGCTGTCGATGTAGATCAAGAATCCTCCGGATCTCCTGTCGGTGTGGCTGCGGGGTTCAAAACCCCCGAATCCTCGTGCGGCGTCGGGTACGCTGGTCCTCAGCCTGCTGTAGTGTGAGCCCGGAGGTTTGGCTGGAGGTTGGTATAGTAGCTCTCACTTTGTCTGTCTGAAAGAACTGTGTAATAGTCGTTTGGGTGGGCCCCTCTCTGATTGGGACCCGCTGTGTGCTCTGCTCTCTGATGTGCCATGCCTCTCCCAGAAAACGGCCAAATGATCTTTGATCCATATCAGTCATACATCCCTGAAGTGAGCTGCTCAATGTGTATCTAGATCTCAACTCTGAGTATGCCGGGCATCTGAGAACAAAATGCTCCTCACTCTCCACCTCTGATCTGCAAAGGGGGCATATCCTCTCCTCCCGTGGGATGCCATTGGCTCTGCCACTCTCAATCATAAGCTGATGTGATGATACCGTGAGCTGTCCAATAAGAACTCTCAATCGATGTGGCATATACATCTGCATATATCTCAGAATCTCTATGAATCCCTGCTCTGATATGCTCAAGAATTGTGTATAATAATGTGCCATCTTCGATGGCAGTGGCTGTGCAGGGCGCTGACCCATGTCCTCTGTATATAAATATGCCATATCTCCTGTCTGATGACTTTGTTCCTCTGAGAGAGAGAGAGGGTGTAAGTGGGAGCCTGAGTATCATATAGAAGAGGTGGGAGTCTATCAATGTCTAGCCCATGTCTGTCAAACCAAGCTCTAGTCTGTGCATACCATGATGTGGTATCCCCCGCTCGAGCCATCTCCTGAGATGCCATATATGCTCTATATGCAATGCGATCTCTGTCCATATCCGGAAATCTGTGTAGGAAGCAGACTGTCTGAAATAATGCCTCGACTAGCATGGGCGGTGTGGCAAGCTCTGCTCGCACAATGTCATGTGGGACTGAGGCCTTGCTGCGAATCAATCTAGATATCATGATCACTTGAGGTCTCTCTATCAATGTCCATACATAATCGGCAAGGCCTGGCCCCCATATAGCTGCTCCATACATCAGTGCTGGAGTGACTAGAATATCAAAGAGCCACCCCTTGGTGCGGGGCTCCTGGAAATGTGCCTGATAACACTGTCGCTCCATAAGAGCCAATGCTGAGTATCCTCTAGTGAGGCGGTCACGAGCTGCCTGTGTCATCGAGAAAGTCCCTGAAGCTGCTGTAAAGGTGACTCCCAAATATACATATGATCCAGTGACCTCAATACTCCCTCCTGCTGCCATGAAAATACTCTATCTGCGTATCTGAGCTGATGTATGGAATATAAGAACCTTGGTTTTACCAAGGTTCACTGTCATGCCTCTCTGTATGCAAAAATCATCCAATGCTAATAAATGCTACTGTAATCCCTGAGCTGAGTCTGAGACCAACACAATGTCATCTGCATATAGTAAGATATGAACTGTGGCTCCACTGAGATCTATACCTCCACTGGCTCGCTGTTGAATAAACTCTGCTATCTCATCAATGTATAGCCCAAATAGAGTCGGTGAGAGTGGGCATCCTTGTTTCACACCAATGGTGCTCACAAGGGGATCTGATATACCTCCCGGACATCTGACTCTGCCAGTAACCCGCTCATATATAGTGCATAAATACCCCACATCATGTCATCATCCACCCCCAGATCAAGTAGGCGTCTGAAAAGCATCTCTCTCGGAACCATGTCAAAGGCTTTGCGGAAATCCACAAAGCAACAGTACAATCTCTGTTTCTTCACTCGTGTGTGGTCGATCAGACAACGGAGAGTGAAGATGTGGTCTATGGTAGAAAATGCCCGTCTGAACCCTGCCTGTCCGGGTGCGCGCATGCACTCTCTCTCTGCTAGCGTGCTGAGCTCCTCCTCCATCACCGTGCCATAAAGTTTGGACAAAACTGGCCCAATCATGATGGTCCTATATGTGTTAGGATCCATAGGATCCCCTGACTTGTGGATAGGTACAATGGTGTGCTCTGTCCACGAGTCAGGGAACCCCTCAGACAATGCACGGTTGAAGAGGTGAGCAATGAGTGGAGCCAATGTGTCTTTGCCATATATAATATGCTCTGCCTGAAGATCAAACTGGTCTCGAGCGCGGCCATGTTGTAACCGTGAAATAGCATGTTTCACCATACTAGTGGTGAAAAAGGATGAAATACCCGGTCTCGGTGTACATGGTGTGGGTATCAGCGGCTGTGCGGGTACATGATATAAACTCTGTGCGTATCCATGCCATACTGCAGGGTCATGTATCGGTGTGGGTGAGCGTGGTTCTCTGATCTGCCTCCATGCCTCTGCACAGTCTCTGCTCATAAGAAGGTGGTATATATCCCAATATCTCTCCTCCTCCCATTCCCGCTTTTTACGGCGGGTCAAGCGGTGCATGCATCTCTGCGCCTATCTGTGTGTGATCTCTCCTCTGGCCTCCAAATCGCGTAGCTGTCGACGTAGATCTCTGCACTCATCATCATACCACCTGTTCTGTGGCATGGTACCGGTCCGAGGGGGGTGCGTGTATGTGTGATGTGGAAAACTAAGTGTAGCAGAATGGTGCAGAATGCGTGTGATATCAGTGGTCAGTGTATCAAGGGGTGCGTATGGATCAAGTGATGTGATGTGCTCCTCTAGATGCTATGAGTAAATATGTGAGAGCTTATGAGTGAAGTGTATGGTAGTATGCATGTGGGGTATGATATCTGCAGGTGGTGATGGTAATGAGGTGAGGAGTGAGAAACTGAGAAAGGTGTGATCGGCACCGAGTGGAAGTCTCCCAAGGTCGAAGGACTCGATAGTATGCATCCCATCGATCGGTTCGAGCAGATAATCTACAGTACTCTCGCCCCCCCCCATGTGGGAAGCATGTAAGACCTCCTGAATATGGCCATCGTGCCATCCTGTTATAAATAACGAGATGATGTCTACTACCAAGCTCAAGTAAATGCCCTCCATACCCTGTGGCGTCTGGCCCAGTATCTGCTGACTCCCTACTGATCCCCAACTCCTCAGGGTCTAATGCTCTCATGATCTCTGGCTGCTCCATATCAAAACTCTCACACTGTTGGCTCTGTGTGCGCCTGTTGAAGTCCCCCATAAGGAAGACCTCACCCAAACTAGAATACAGAATAATGTCCTCTGAAAGCTGTGAATAAGGGGAGGGGGAATCTCTGGCCTGAATATCACCCTGCGTAGTAGCATATCTGGACCCTTGTGGTGAAAAGTAGCATACTGCCATATAGATCCATCTCTCATCTGATATCTGTACTCTGATCCATATGTAACTGGCCTCCTCATCTCGTCTCACTAACTGGATATGTCTCTGTATCCTTTGACGGAATAGAACTGCCACCCCTCCTGAGCCCCTA
Source organism: Lygodium microphyllum (assembly GCF_053477565.2). Lineage (NCBI taxonomy): Eukaryota > Viridiplantae > Streptophyta > Polypodiopsida > Schizaeales > Lygodiaceae > Lygodium > Lygodium microphyllum. The sequence goes on along the minus strand of NC_141141.1, from coordinate 3,103,287 downwards.
GATGTGCTATGCCTAGTAGTAGCCTGGTATGCAGATACCCACTCAAATCCTGTAATGCATGGAAGCCCTCTCTCTGGGCTCTCATGTGTCTCTGTGAGGCATATAACATCATGGTCGGGTAAAATCTCCTCAAGTCTGTCCGGTCGTGACCATAGGGAGCCGTTGCAGTTCCAAACTACCACACGTATCGGGGCTTTTTGTACAGTCCTCTGCCCCATCTCATAGGCCGCGCCCCCCTATTTAGTGGGGCGTCCATCTATAAAAATCCGGCCATCTCGATAGAAGGCCTTACGGCCTTCTCTACATGCTTGGAGTATCTGTGGCATGCATGCTTGGAGTATCTAGGTCCTCATCCATGAAGATGGAAGCCCCAGTCATCCCTCGGAGCGAAATCCGCTTCCGAAAGAAAGCGGCTCTGTCCTCCGGTGTGCTCATATGTAATATCAGAGCTCTGACCCTGGTAGTATCTCGTCCTGCACGCCATGCCTGAGTAAAGGGCATGCTCGTGTATCCTAGTCGGGTGCATAGCCCGCGTGCGTCCTCCTCCGGAGAGGCCCCTTCGGGGAGCCCGGTAATACGCACGTTCAATCTGTGCGCGTTCCTGAGCCTCTCCTCCTCTAAGGTCTCCTAAACCCGGACTACCTCCTCCTTTTTATTTTCTTCTTGGACCTCCTTCTTAATGTTCTTCTTCACTACCTCAATCCACCCCTCCTTATTCCCTTCTAATTCTTCCTTCATGTTTGCTTTGATTTTTTCCTCCCATCCCTCTCTCGAAGCCTCAACTTCGGTTTTAATGCATACCTGGAGGTCCTCTCGGCATTCCTTTGTGATAGCCTCTCGGAGGTCCGCTTTGAAATCCGCGTCCTCTCTTGCCTCCCGTAGATGTGACACTTCCATTTGTAGCTTGTCTAGGTCAGTTTTGAGATCCCTCTTCTCTTCCGTGAGTGTCTTCACCATCTCCTCCAGTCGCCGGATCCTCTCATAGAGCCGGCGGGTTTCTTGGTTCAAGGCATTATCCGCATCCTTCTTGAAATCTTTCTTCACCTCCTTGATAGCCTGGCTGATTAGAAGCTCCACGTTATGGAGCTCGAGCGGCATGTCGCCTCACGAGGAAAAAGCCCCCTCGATAGACCTGTTGAATGTCAGAGAGACCACCTTCAATGAAGAAAGTTTCCCACTTTTCACCTCCTCCTGAAACTGCACATCCACAAATGCTGTCCCAGCTTGCACATTCCGAGAGCCTTCCTTCTGCAATGCCTCTAAGCTTGACAATGTGTAACCCTTTGGAAGAACTCCCAATAAATAAGCAATTAAGAAATGTCCTGCCTTGTGCAGATCTATGCCCGAGGCCAGAGTAAGGGCAAGTAAGATGCCAAGCACTTGAATTTGATTTAATTGCAATGTCTGCCACATAACCAAGCCACCCAAGGCTGCATCAATTTGTAGATTCCTTCAAACTTCTCCAAGTGTAGAGTCCACAGGAGACAAAAGACAGTCTGTCTCTATATTATTCAGTCGCAAATCTGCAGGAGAGTATAACCTCTGTGGGACTTGTCTTGCGGAGACCTGTACTATTTGTGGCTTGAAAGACTCGGAGATCTTTCCTATCACCTGAGACAGAGAGCGCTGGCCACCTTTTCGCCCGGCTGCTCGTCGGACACTGGTTGTGTGCTCATCTTCTACTGCTTGTTGCCATGTTTGGTGAAGTTCACGATGATAAAGTCAAATTGATTACGCAAGGTAGCAGGCCAATCGATTTATCTGAGAGCTTCACGCAGAAGCCGGGACAACAGTTTCCCATTTCTCCATCGCTGTAGCAGGCGCTTCCACAGTCCGTGCCTGTCCCATCGTGCTTGAGAGAGAGAGAGAGAGAGAGAGAGAGAGAGAGAGAGAGAGAGAGAGAGAGAGAGAGAGAGAGAGAGAGAGAGAGAGAGAGAGAGAGAGAGAGAGAGAGAGAGAGAGAGAGAGAGAGAGAGAGAGAGAGAGAGAGAGAGAGAGAGAGAGGAAGAAGGAGAAGCCTTGAGAGCTAAAGAGAGGTGGAAAAGAGGAGAGAGAGAAAGACTACAGGAGAAGAAGAAGAGGAGAGAGAAAGACATGAAGAAGAGAGGTGGAAGAGGGGTTTCTTGATAATTCCCCCCATGCCTGAGGAAACCCTCTTACACCTTTTATACCATCAATGTGATTGGTATTTTCCCATATGTCCAGTTCATTAAAAATATAGGAGCTTTGAGGGACTTAGAGCTAGTAAATAACTCATATGAAACCCCCAAAGACACCTGTTCCTAACCCATTCAAGAGTTAGTATGCCTTACAAAGGTAGGAACTACAAGCTTAGTAAAGAGCTTGTGAAGGAAACTAATTTGGCAAAATAGCCTTGCTTTTTTACATGAGTTCTTGCTACACATTAAGGATTATTTTTCCAAGGAACCAATGTAAATGATTAATCATGAAAGTCGAATTTAAATGTTCCAATAATGCATTACCTTTAAAAAATTGTAATGCATTAGATGCACATATGAGAAATGGGCAAACGTGGCCTTGATGGTTCTATCCTATGGATGGGTGGATCCAACAAGCCAAGTAGCTTTCTAAAGTTTAGGATAATTAAGAAATTAGGATTAGCAAACCCTAATACTAGGTTAGAACCTAGATCAACTTTGTTTTAGGATAATGTATCGATGGTTGTGCCTTGGCAAGAAAACAAGCATTGATATCTATGGAATAAGTGTAGAATCGATTCACCCTAAGGTTTGTGTCAACTATGAAGTGATTAGCTTGAGTCAGATGGTCTTAGGTATGACTCTACAAGCCCTATGAGTTAGTCGAAGTCTTCTACATCAACTTAATGTGTGGAATCTCTAATAGTCTAAACAATGTTGTCTAGGATTTTAAGCTTAGAATGCCTATCAAGATGTGTCCCTTCTTTTAGGGCATCAAGGGGAATCTCACAACCCATGTCAAAGCTTATTCTTTTGAATTATGGATTGTGGGCAACATTGTGAGTCATGGGAGAGAAAGAAAACACAAACATCAAAAGAAAGTACCAAATACAATCATATTCAATGAGAATATTAGATTATAAAAGTCCATTATAGCAAACTGATACAACTAATAGCTAAAGGCTTAAGGCTTTGTTGATTATGCACTCTTGCCAGGTTCGATGGTAATCTAAGCATAGATTCGAGATGGAGAACAATGAGTACAAAAGCCTTAAGTGCTCAACAGCTATGAAAATGTTAGAGGGTAAGATGATTTGTTCATATTTAGTGTTGGAACTCGAATAGTCAAAACACACATGGGTGGTTCATCTTGGCTTACCACCAATGCAATTCAGTTGATCCAACAACCACTAAAAGGATTTGAGGTAGTAGCAACGCCGATTAGCGATGGCGGATAGCAGCGTCGCTATTGGTGTCACTATTTGCGTCGCATTTGCGACGGGCCGCAGGGAAAAAATGCAGCCGAAATCGAGCGCGGTTTTCATTTCGCGTTTGCTCCATTGTGAGTTTTGAGAGCGAGAGCGAGGGAGAGAGCAACTGTCGTGAGAGAAGGAGAGGAAGAAGACTTGCCACCGCCGCTGTCGCCGTCGTCATCGCCGCCGTTGTTTGCGAAGGAGAGGAGGAGCCTTCATCGCAAAGAGGAGCCGCCCCACACTCGCCATATCTCATCGGTGAGTCTCCCTCTCTCTTTCTTTTGCTTGTTCAAGGTTTAAATCACTCTCTTTTGCTTGTTTAGGAGAGGAAACGAAAGAGAAAGAGAGGGAGAGGGAGAGAGAGAGGGAGGGAGAGGGAGAGTGCATTCTCTCTCTCCCTCTCCCTTTTGCTTGTTTAATGTTTAAATCACTTTCTTTTTTGCTTGTTTAGGAGAGGAAACGAGAGAGTAAGAGAGAAAGAGAGGGAGAGAAAGAGAAAGAGAGGGAGAGGGAGAGGGAGGGGGAGGGGGAGGGGGAGGGGGAGGAAATGAGAGAGGGAGAGAAAGAGAAAGAGAGGGAGAGGGAGGGAGAGTGCATTCTCTCTCTCCCTTTCCCTTTTGCTTGTTTAATGTTTAAATCACTTTATTTTTTGCTTGTTTAGGAGAGGAAATGAGAGAGAAAGTTAGAGAGAGAAAGAGAGGGAGAGGGAGAGGGAGGGGAAGGAAATGAGAGAGGGAGAGAAAGAGAAAGAGAGGGAGAGTGCATTGTCTCTCTCTCCCTCTCCCTTTTGCTTGTTTAATGTTTAAATCACTTTATTTTTATGCTTATTTAGGAAATGAGAGAGAAAGAGAGATAGAGAGGGAGAGAAAGAGAGGGAGAGGGAGGGGAAGGAAATGAGAGAGGGAAAGAAAGAGAAAGAGAGGGAGAGGGAGAGGGAGGGAGAGTGCATTCTCTCACTCACTCTCCCTCTTGCTTGTTTAGGAGAGGAAATGAGAGAGAAAGAGAGAAAGAGAGGGAGAGGGAGAGAGAGGGAGAGAAAGAGAGGGAGAGGGAGGGGAAGGAAATTTAAGATAGTAGACTTATCGATAATGGTATGCAATGTGCTTTGCCATGGGCCACGTACATTGGTGATTCTTTAAGATGACTTAAAATTGGTCATGTCCTTCATAATGTCCAAGTAGGGGATCTAATTGTGATATGCATAATTCATTGTTTTTGTATTAACTTTATAGGCATAACGAATTAGAAATCATGCCAACTAGTCAACGGAAGGACTAAAAGAAAATGATACCCTACCTAATGGTCATTACGGTACTTCATCAAAATGAACCCAAAAGTATTGTTATAGAAGAAGAATCCCTTAAATTGAGTATATGATATTTTCTCTTAGGTCTTATGACTATGAGTAGAATTGATTGAAATAAATTTTATTACTATAGTTGATAAATTTCATAGATGGCATTAATTTTAATACGCGATCCTAGGACAAAAAAACCACATTTCTAAGATGCTTTTTGTTGAGACTGATTTATTATTAGACTAAGAGATCCTCAATGATGCTCAAAATGGATTACTTATACTCAAAGCCCTCTAGTGCAGTTTTTTACAATAACGAATAATTATCTTCCGGGACAAACAAATCCTTGAGCATGATACAAGGCCGAGATATAACATTGGAAAATCTCTCAACTACTATGTAACTTGACGTACATCTCCATAAAGCTATGGTCAACTTGATGTACATCTCCATAAATCTCTCAACTACTATGTAACTTGACATACAATGGAAGATTTATGGTCAACTTGCAACTTGATGTACATCTCCATAAAGCTATCCATTTAAGCCTCGTTTACTGTAATGTAGATAAGATGGAAAACGAAGAAGGTCTTATTGTTCAAGACCGTGAGACGTATCTTAATTAGCGTGTCCCATGTCCTTGCTCTCAATGCAAGTTGGCAATTAAACGAAAACGCCGATTGTCTATAGAACACGTATGACGATTTGGCGAGTTTCAATCTGAGATCATTGATCAAGCGATTGCGGATTTTCAGCAAACGGTAATTTGAAGTTAATATTAATCAAGCATTGTACTCGCAAGCTAATTGAAAACCATACACAATAAGATTGGGTCTTGTTGGCAAATTTTCTATCCAGGGGGGTGATGTCTCGACCCAAGGGGGAGTGCACCTTTGCGGCCAATTAGAGGAGTTCGTGGACGTGTGATGGATGGATTGCAGGAGCCAATCCACCATTGGCAAGGCCCATCTATACTGTCAATGCCAGAGGAGACAGACAACCTTCCTGACCTACCTATAATCTTGGAGCCTGAGATGGAGGCAATGATCGATGCATTGATTCCCATGGATGTTGAGACATCTGACCTGCTTAGAGAGGAAGCATCCATACCATTATATGATGGGTGCCGAGTATCTCGGTTGAAGACATTGCTTGCACTCTTAAGTGTGCAAGCAAAATATGGTTGGAGCGATACGAGTGTAACTGAGTTATTCAGGTACCTTGCACATAGGCTTCATTGATTTTTTTTTTTACAGTATTATTGCAAACATTTGTGCTTTTTCCGACATGTTTTACGGAAGCTTGGCATAGACTACAATAACATCCATGCATGTATCAACAACTGCATACTGTTTCGAGATGAATACGAGACTATGGAGACATGTCCAAAGTGTGGTGCTCACAGGTATCGACAGGACTTGCAAGAGCAAACCATCCCTCAAAAAGTTCTCAGACACTTTCTGCTTATCCCCCGCATAAACCACATGTTTCGTACGTCTGGCATGGCAGAATAGGTCCATGGATGGAGTCCAACGAATATCAGCGGATTCGCGTGCATGGAGCCACATTGACTCTACCTTCCTAGGCTTTGCGCGAGAGCCAAGGAATCTTCGGCTCGGTCTCGCCATGGATAGTGTGAACCCATTTGGTCTGCGCTCGACTTCTTACAGTGTGTGGCCTATAGTGCTTGTCAACTACAACATCTCTCCATGGCTTTCTACAAAGAAAGGACATCTCATCCTTAGCTTGCTCATCCCGGGCCGCTACAAAGTAAAAAATATGGATGTGTATCTTCGTCCATTAGTCGATGAGCTTAAGATTTTGTGGGAGGAGGGGGTCACTGTGCAAGATATGAGCAGGCGCGATGGTCGGCTCGGTCAACCAACATTCGAGCCATTCTCATGTGGACGATGCATGACTTTCCGGGATTGGGAGAGTGCTCAGGTGAGCAGACCTCCATTCTCGCTAGTAATATCTATATTTTATTTCATTCAATCAAGTATTCACTAGGTCGTGGCTCGCCTTACAGGTCTGGTTACCTCAGGTTATCATGCATGTCCATTGTGTGGGCCACAGTTAGTCTCCCGAAGGTCACGAACCATGAAGAAGATGGTATATCAAGGACACGCTGCTTTCTTGCCGGAGGATCATGAACTCAAGGAAGGTTTTCTTGGACGACCTCCAGCACGTATGAACGCTGCAAGCTGGTATGAGCTGAAAATGGTAAACCCGGAATCACATCCAAATGGAATGCGACGGTTCTCAGTTTTCTACGAGTTGCCATATTGGACCCACTTATAGGTCAACCACTTGTTGGATCCCATGCATATTTTCAAGAATGTGGGCAGCTTGCTATGGGACCACATCACAGGAAAGAGAGACACTATAGGGTCACGAATGGATTTGAAGGAGGTAGGTAAGATGGAGGCGCTTTGGCTGCAGTCGAGTGCTGAAGGGGGAGTGCAGCTTCCTCGTGCTCCCTGGGTTTTGTCTACCAAAGAAGAGCGTATTGTGAAGCAAGTAATCAAGTCTATCCGCACTCCGACGGGTATGATGCGTTCTCTCAGGTCCGCATTTTCTAAAGATGACCAATTGTCTGGGCTAAAATCCCATGATTGGCATAAGATATGTCAGGTTTGTGAACAGAATGGATTGTAATTAGCGTGGACATTTTGCAATTTGAAAAGTGGCCATTATTCATAATGCTTTCTCATTTGTGGCAGTTTGTCCTACCGATTGCGATCGCAGGATGCCTTACTCCAGAAATTCGCGGGGCCATTTACAAGTTGTCGACTTTGGTGCAATGGATCTCACAGAAAGAGATTAAGACGTCCTCTACTGAATCCGCAAGGCGGGGAGCAATTGAGACGGTCTGTCTCTTTGAGAAATACCTGCCCACTAGCATGCTCACGATACAAGTTCACCTTCTTGTGCATCTTGTGGACGAAGTGGAGATTGCTGGACCTGTCCATACGCGATGGATGTTCTTCCTGGAGTGCTTCATGAAAACCCTGAAAGGCTTTGTGCGACAACGAGCTCGTCCAGAAGGTAGCATGGCGGAAGGTTGGTTGGTGTCAGAGGCGTTAGTGCATATCTCACAATGGCTACCAACGGTGGAACCAGACAATGAAATGCTATGGATGCTGAAGGACGATGATAGACTGACTGGAGATGTGGTGGTTGGAAATGGGGTAGAAAAAAGAATGGATGCCTCAATGGAAGAGAAGGTGAATCGCTTTTGTATGTTGCACCATGCCTCCATGGAGACGTGGCTCGCCAAGTACCAGATTGCAAGGCAAGATCGAGAGGAAGCGCGAGCTGAATTCTGACGCAGCACGTGTCATCGACCGATTCGATATCCCGAAGGCATGGAGGAGATGCTGCGCTTTATGTCAACACGATGGTTGCATGGAGCCTTGACTGCAGCATCCAGCGAAGGGAGAGAGGTCTCAATGGAGGAGTGGGAGTTCTCGAGGGGATGTAGTCCAAAGGTGATGAGGGGTTTAGAATGTGTCATATCTAAATTTGCTTGCTACATCTAATTTGAGTGTTTCAAATGCGCAGTACAAAATATATAGTGCAGCGTGGTCGCGCGGATGGCATTTTCGCATGGAGCATATTGACAAAATGCGCTCCACAATGGACTGTGGTGTCATGGCAAGGTTTGAGCAAGAGAGCCGGCGATGAGCAATGGATCCGAACACGGTTGTGGATGAGATAGAGTATTTTGGAAACTTGCAAAGTATTATTACGGTGGATTACCGTAGCTTCTCCATGATACTATTCGATATTTGTGCAGTGGTTCAAAGTAGTACTTGGAGGAGCTGGAGCAACAGTTCGATGAGGTCCATCTGGATTTCTCGAAATAGATTCTGAAAAAAAATGGATGGATGGATGGATGGATTTGCGCGACACCTTTGTGTTGCCGGCCCATTGTGAAGATGTATAAAGAGTCATTTGCTTGCTAATTGTAATACGACATGGTTTATGCCACAATGGTTTGAACTCGCTTTGTACGTGTTTGTGAACATGTAATCTTCTATCCAAACCCCCGACAACCTCAATGGTGGTATGCTATACCTTCAACTCCTCGAAGTGCGAGAGTATATGATCAAAGCGATGTTCTAGGCATAGATGAATAAAATATGCAAATAGAGGGGTCGATATTACAAGGGGTGGATGCCACTGCAAGTTTGGAGCCCGCATTGGCGGACGGAGATGGAAATACAGAAGTCCAAGAATTTTTTGAGAATGAGGCAGACTCGTTCTTTTGTGGTGACATGTCTATCGACCTTCCAGTGTATGCAGAGTTGTGTCAGGAGATTAACATGGGACCATAGAATATTTCATTCTTGGAGAATTGTATTACTCAATTCGTTGTTTAGATCTTCCATAAAGGTACATAAGATATGCATTTTAAGAGGGATTTTTCAAACATGATTTATATTACTGTGCTTTGTATAGTTTAAATTGATTATTCTAACACCATTTTTTATCTGTGTAGGTGACATTTTCAGGATGAGTCGAGGGATGAGCGATGAGGAGTTTCAGGACATGATGGCACGCATGTCTCTAGATTAGCTCGTGAGATTCAGAGAGATGGCAGACCAGGAGCTGTCTCGTTCTTCGTCAAGGCACTCTTCTAGATCTGCTTCAGCGCGATCAGATGCTTCAGCTTTGAGCAGACGATCTTGACGCTCACGACTTGGGCCAGAGGGAGGGACTGCATCGGGATCAGGGGGTGCTGTTGTGGAGACACGGACGTGGTGTCTCCGTCTCATCGTTCAGCTGGAGCTGCGTCACTTCTAGGATTTGTCACACCTGTGAGGACGTCTACTCCAGTTACTCTGGCTTTTGCATACCCGTCAACAGGTGGAACCCCCTTTGGTGGCACCCCTTTGAGTGGCACTCCGAGAGAGGGTACCCCCGTCGGTACACCAGATGTACAGGGGTCTCCTGGATATGCCCAGGAGCGTGGACGGAGATGGGAGAGGACCCATCTTAGGTAGACTCCTAGGGGTTATGGATACCTAGTTGATAGTAGGTCAGGAGCGGTTATCATGAATAATGAGGGGAGGAGGGTGATGGCTCGCATGAGGGAGTTGTGCCAACAAGTTTTTCGGCACAACGTCCTGGATCATTGGAATAACATATCGGAGGAGAGTAAGGACTACATAGTAGCATCCTTGCACGAGGAGTTTCCGGTGCTAGCCGCAGTAGATAGATTCTCTACGGGCTGGATGATGGATTGCATGCGCGCATACATGTCACATAGACGATCCGACGTACGCAAGGCAATCAAGAGTGGGGCTGCAAAGCCCAAGTGGTTAGATGCAGACGATTGGCGCCGACTGAGGGAGGAGGCTACAGATTCGCCAGGACGTTGGAGTCAGCACAGCAGCGGGAGGCAGCGAGGACACGACTCGAGGCCGGAGTGGTGCATCATCTTGGGAGTGGCGGCCACATGATATATTTGGAGGAGTTTGTAAGTTTCTCTTTTGTTTTGCTTATTTGTTTTTTTGAAATATTCTTTGTACTGACAATCATGTTTCTAACACTTAGCATTTTGTTTTCTTTGCAGCACTCCATTACAAATCGCGATCCGCAAGGCCTTGAGACTCGATATGCAGAGAGGCACGGTCTCAATGCATTGATCGACCGATTGTATAGATGCGGCGGCCCTGTAAGTCACTCATCTTTCTTGTCTGTAGTTACCATGAAATATTTGAATGCATTATTGTATGGCGGATTGATATGTTGTTTCTTTTTCTGCAGAATCCGTTCGATGCTCCTTTGCGGCGGGACGAGCTTTCGGGGGACGAGGATTTGTAGCTCGCCCTTGGATCCTTGGAGCTCACACACCTTTAGTTTTTAGTCGCCTAATCTATGTAGACATTTTCTATGTATTAGTGATGTCCTTTCATAATTGTACCAATCGCATTTTATGCGATCATGTATTTATTTCATGTATCAATTTTACAAAAAAAATTTCCCCTCTTACCGTCACTATTTGCGTCGCAAATTTACTGCTCGCGTCGCTATTGGCCTCGCTATGAGCGTCGCAAATTTACTGGTTGCATCGCTATATGCGTCGTTATCTGCAAATAGCGACGCATATTGCGACGTTTCTATGGCGTCGTCAATAACGACGCTTTTTGCGACGACGGGGGCAAATTTTGTTGTTTGTATTTTCGTCGCTTTAAACGTCAGTATAAGGTCTATATCTTGTAGTGAACCAATATCCATATGCATGATATGGAATGTTCTAGGAAAACACCAAAGAAATATTGCTTTTTCCTTTGGGCACAAGGGCTTCTACCCTTGAGCCCCACCAAAGGGCATCACCAAGCCCCATTGATAGATGCACTTGATAACTTGTCACTCGATACTAAAGTGTCGAGTGGATACTCCATTATCTTCATTAACTCTTTCCCACTTGACTAAACATACAAGTCTACATTAGCCATCTAATAGCCATATGGTCTACGAGTTTAGACACCTTACAATTTCTAAGCTAGGAACCCTTCCAATGTCCATTGACCATAATGGCTCTTGAAGCCTTACAATATGGGGTAGTTAGAACATAGGCAAGTAATTGAAATGTGGGCATTTGAGTAACCTCCAACAAGGAGAGCTTTTTTTAAAGATTATAACAAAACCACCATCCACATTATGTTAGATGCTACAAAAAGCCTACAATGCTTTCTTAAGGTTTTCTCCAAGCTTATAGAATTTGTTCAATTTCACATTGAGTTGTGCCATTGGTTCCTTTTGCCTTTGCTTTAATTATCGTATCTAATGTAGAACACATTCCAATCTTGAGCTAGACCTACTTGTAAGCTAAGGGACAACCAAGCATGGAAGTTCATATGTGAAGTTCAAATTCATAACACAAGTATTCATGCATTTCACACGGACCTTTAAAAGAAATAAACAAGGTATTGTTGGGGGCTTGGATCACTTTCCTTAAGGCCTTGGTTGGACTTGGCCTTTGATTAACATGGAAACAAAAATTGTCACATGCCATCCTGCTTGAGTTTTGGATTGGTTGTGTATTTAGTATGACCTATAACAGATGGGCCACTCCTAGGTTAATCAATTGACCTAGTTGATGGAGTTGAAGTTTGCATTGTGTGGCCAAGGTGCTCTTACTTACTTCCAAAAATTTTGAGACTTGGTGCAATGCAAGTAGTGGATCCAAAATTAGAGCTACTTCATTTTGCCAAGGTCACTTGACTGCCACATGGCAATGAAGTGAGGAAAAGTGGCTAAAAATAGTTGGTGGGGGGAGGGGGGGATGGCAATGGGACATGGCAACCAATTATATAAAATGATTGATCATTAGTCGAACTTACACATGGTAGAACATACTAGAAACCATGAACTCCACCTAGTTAAGTTCTTTGCCTAGGCATGTCATGGTGCTAAAGTTCAATCTCATGTCCTAGGCACCAAAAAGGTAGTGGAGTTTGAAAGCACCGAAAACATAGTTCGAGTTTGAAAGGAGATTATAGGGAAGATATGATTAAACGTAGGTGAACATGGACCCCATGTTCGTTCATGTGGCACAATTGGAAAAGCAAAGCTAGGTAGAGGATAAGCATGACGGAGTTCTTGACTTTCTCAGCACAAATGGGACTCGAATGAGATATGAGGGTACATGAAACCAAATACCAGAAATGCAGTATGTACTTCGAGCATAGTGATTTAGCTTAATAACTAGATCTGTGATTATCTGTAGCAGGGCCATCAGTTTTTGCTTAATGAGTAGATCTGTGATTTTCTGTAGCAGGGCGATGACAAGCGTCGATTCATCAGCCTGGGAGAGGCTCTCTTACGAAAAGGTGGTACTGACAAGTTTTTGGGTGCTGCAATGGCAACATCGTCTTTTAGAACCACCAATGGCTCACAATGTTGCCCTCTGCTGGCTTTCTCAGGCACCAATTCTAGCACCTGCCAGAGCTCCCTGTTGGTGGATTGGTCGATTTGCAACCCGTTCTTGCTTTCCGGGAGGCCTTTGCCTCCTTCCTCTCTGACGGAGAACCGATCGTTCTCAGGCCCCAGTTTTAGGTCATTTTTACCTCCTCCGTCATCCAGCTCTGGGTTTCCTGCGTCCCTAAATTGCACAACAGCTGAAGATGCCTCTGTGCTCAGACACATGAAGCTCCGCTTGTTTGCATCTACATCTGTGATCTTATCCAAAGCTGGTTCATTTCCACCGCTCATCTCTTCTTTCTCGAATTTTCTCTTATGGCCTTGCGCCTGCTGGACTGTGCAGCTTTGTTCGTTTGACAAGCTGCCTTCAATGGCGTTGGGTTTTGGCTTTGTGACGATGTTTTTACTTGCGCTACCTGCAAATCCATTCTCCCAAACCATAGCCATAGCCACTGTGATGAGAAACTGGCCCACTGGCCCTGAGGATTTGTTCAGTGCAATAGAACGCACTTTCAGATCAGAAATTAGATCTTTCAGGTCTTCCTTGACCATCTGCGAGTCACCATTGGGCCTTTCGCAGGTTTCATAATTTGCAGGATGATGACATACCCTATTATGACCTACGCGGGAGGATAAAAAGATTAAAGTGAGCCAGAACCCCATTGCTATGGGGTTCAATCCTGCACAAGTCGAATCAGTGATGTTGATTTTGGTTGCATACGTGCACAACAGCTCCAAAAATTCAGCTTGTGAATGCTCATTAGCGTTTCCCATGAGATCTTGGATATCCCTTTCTTCGGAAGCCCAACTAGCAATGCTTTTAAGGACTTGATCCTGAGAAGATTCAGTCGTTACGGTTTAGCCACTGGCGCTATTCCACGAAATGCTTTTAGTCGAGGTTAGAGACAGCACTTGCCTGAACGGAGCCGTTGTTCCGTTGATCTTCTAATGCTTTGTTCAAATCGGAAATGAGCTTTGGAATGAAGGCTTCCTGCAACCGTCCTCCACCTGCAATATTCTGGTTAATGATCAAGGCATCACTTGAAGCATCGGAAAGATGGCGCGATGCCCTATTGTTGAAGCTTGCTGGAAGTCTCCTGTGCTCTTCTTGCTGGGATTGCTGCAAAGCACTTTCGTTTCTTTGGATCGACACATCCGTGCTATCTGTAGTTTCGTCATAGGTTTGATTGCACATGTCTTTTTTAATGTCTCTTAGTCTACTCTCTACGCTTGTCAGCAGTTCATAAAGCTTGCCAGCCGCTTGACGGGCTTGCACAATTTGGCTATGCTCGTTACTCAGCTGTCTTTGTGTCGTTCGTAGCTTTTGCAGGGCATCGCATAACCTTTCATCTTTCTGCCTAAGCTCTAGTTCAAGCTCACAAATACTTTCTGACTGACGGTTCAGAAGACATTTTAGTTCTCCTTCCTGTGCCGTCTTCTCTAGCATGGCTCGTTCCAAGGCCTCCACATGTTTGCCTTTCTCTTCAAGCGATCTGCTCATGGCCTCTGCTTGTCTAGCCATTAGCTCCATCTCTTTATTCTGAGCATGCATTCTCAATTGTAGCTCCCTTGCATGTGCAACGGCTTCATCGTTTGCGGCTGAAAGTCTTTTAAGGGCAGCAGAATTTCTAGAGTCCGCTTCCTCTATTAGCCTCTTCAATCTAGAAAATATTGTGGCTGCCGCACTGTTTGCTTGACGTTCTTTCGCAAAAGCAATCAACGGTTGGCACATGTTGCCTGCCAGTTGATTCACCATTTCTTCCACCTCAACTCTCAAATCCAGTAAGTTGTTCTTCGTTCCTAATGTTCCAGTCTCTTGCAACTTTACAGCTAGTGACATCAAAGCTTGATAGCTTTGTTCGGCCACACGGATTCGATGAGTTATCCGGCTATCTTGTTGTCTCATATCGAGAACCTGCTGATGAAGATTCTTCAAGTTTGCAAGGTACGTCTTTTGCAAAGAGTCAATAGAATTGTTACATTCCTGAAATTTATCTGCGATCACCATTTCCTGAGACCTCACCAACTTCTCTATCATCTTCACCATACCAAGCAGATGCCGCAGTTCTTGCTTTTGCAAAATTGAGAACTCCTTTATCTCCTTAGCGGCCTCTGCTTTCACGTCTACTGTCTAAAAGCAGTGCAGAGGTCAGTCGTCATGTGAGTGACAAACTTTAAAGCCTGATAGAATAACATCTTCTTCCAACGAATCTCCTTCAATAATGGAGGTAGACCTAGCCTATCGATTGTGAGAGTTACGAACCTCATGTAATCTGCCATGAATCGATTGGCTCGTTCTCAAATTAGTAGACTGGCAATTAAGTCCTGATCTTATGTCATCAGAACACAATGCCGGAGGCTGCAAGCAGCGGACTGAATCAATAAGATCATGTGATCAAGCTTTAGGCCTAAACCATAGTACATACAGAACATTCTGTTTGAAAGCTCCCGTATGCATACAACATATTGTGCTTGAAGGCATTCTGGCTTTGGCAATGACACAGAAACGGAACTTCTTCGGCCTTCGACGTGTATTTCCTCCATTTTCAAGCCTACCAAACGTATCAAGGGGACAGACATGGAGTTGAAAATGTCGTTTGCCTGCAGGCGCGGGCACGCAATAACAGCCAGCAAACAGCATCATGCCAAAGTTTCTAGCATAAATAGACCAAATGCATTATTCAAGGGATTATCCAGTAGAAGATAGAACCATTACCTCTGACATGCCTTTCAACAGGTCGCCTTTCAACATCTGAAAGCATAACTTGGAGGCAGAAAGCTGCTGCCAAGCAGACCGCAGCTTTAAGTGCAGATTTGGACGAACGTGCGTTTGCGGACATCCGCTCTTCCACCTGACGTCCATTGATCTGAGGGCGGAAAAGAAAGATAACAATTTACTGCTAAAGTGGGAAAAGCCTGTGAGTCTGTGAATCGGAGACTCTGACAGCGTGCATCAGACTCCAGAGCGACCTTTACAGACCTTGCAACTTGCAAGTTGCGGTAGAGCCACAGCTTCTGATCAGGAACCCAGGGATTCATAAACACACGGAATGAATTATGAGATACCTTGCTTGCTGTGGCAGGATGTTTATCGAGAGAGTCAGAGACAGGTTTATCATGTAGCAAGGCGATGGAATCGTTTCCTGCAACTGCCTGCCAAGATACTAGAGTTATGGGACGGAAGAGAGAGTATTTACTTTAACACTGTGAGGACCTTAGTTAATGTAACCAGGGCCAAATAGATAAACTGCAGTTTACTGACAATGCGCAATTGCTTAAGGAGGAAAGAAGGCGCCAGTTGTAGACAGCCAAGACAGGAGAAATACATATTCAGTCCTGTTCTCTGAGTCGTTTATCTTTTCTTCACTTTCCTTTCACGAGTCCATTTAGGATTGTTAAATTTTGGTGGAGACGGTGTTGCCGACACAGTCATTGACTCACTATTGCATGACATTGTCTCGTGTTTGGTATATAGATTTTATTTCTCTAGCACATCTTTGAGTTCTTTGCATTATTCTTGTGTTTTCTATTTTCTCTCTCTTCTATCTTGTGTTCAAGAGTTTATTTCAACATTTTTCAATGCTTACGTTGTTACATCCATTTCTGACATGGTATCAGATTTCAAATTCTACATTTGTGTTGCTATCCTTTGTTGATAACTAATCATCTGTGTTTGTTACAATGGGGCAACTCGTTTCTAGGACTTTTCAGCCTTCAAATATCTAATTTTGCAACTATGATCACCTTCCAAGCTACGCTGACTACATTTAATGATGTTGCTACTTGCATTTATTGATTTTTTTCATTATTTTAGTGTCAGCAACATCATTTAATGCTTCCTTGTGTGCATTTTTAACTTGTAGCATTTGCATTTTTAGCATCTTGGGCTCCTAAAGGTCTCTAGTTTAGTGCATTCTTGCTAGGCTTCTCATTGAAGAAGTACTAAACCTACATCTTAATTTTCCCTCATCGAGGTTGTATCATATTAATGAGAGATTTTCTTCATCATGAAAGTCATTTCCACATTGAGAATGTCCAAATGTCATTTCCACATTGAGAACTTCAATAAGGATTATATAGTAAGAAAAAATGAGGTCTCTATAAATCAACTTCAATGAAAGCCATTTCCACATTGAGAATCTCCAAATGTCATTTTCACATTGAGAACTTCAAGAAGGATTATATATCAAGAAATAATGAGGTCTCTAAATCTCAACTTCAATGAAAGCCATTTCCACATTGAGAATCTCCAAATGTCATTTTCACATTGAGAACTTCAAGAAGGATTATATATCAAGAAATAATGAGGTCTCTAAATCAACTTCGAAAGATTCACAACAAAATCTACACTTGAAGGAGATCTTCAAGGAGAATTTCTATATTGGGTTCCATTCCAAGTTATACCCACACAATTATGCTTGGCTATGAAGAAGCAATCCTTGGCTCATCCATCGTTTCATTGAGTTTATTATGCTTCTTTTCACACTCTTATCATTTGGAATAATTATTGCATTTAGAGAAGAAAAAGAGAAAATTGCTGTCCACACAACAGTAGCTCAGTTGAGACAGGTCTATTGCCTCTCCTATGCTATCTCTCATAGTGATCCATGTTTTGAGTACATCAGTAAACTTGAGAGATGAAAAATCTAGCTTTTGCTCCAATCAACTGGCAACACCTCTAATATAGCACCACTCAATTGGTTAGCATGAACAAAGTTAATGCCACGTAGCTTGGTGCTACTAGGCCAATCAATGCAACCTCTGCCATGTTGCCTTCATCATCAATATGAGCAAAGCCAATGCCACTCAACTTGGTGCTACTGGGCCAATCGATGCAACCTCTACCATGTTGCCTTCATCATTAGCATGCAATGTCGACATCCATCCATTGTTGTTATAGCCCCTATGCCCAAGCATCATGGCTATCCTTGCGTCTTTGATGAGTAAGCCACCTCTACCTCAACTAATGCACCTATGATAGTAACCACTCTTTGAAACTCAAAAGATAATGTTGTGATCTACAACAAGAGCCAATAGATCTACCCACATAGAAGCCACATCTTAGCCCTGCTATCGATATCAATTGAATCTACCCTCACTATCGAGAATGCAATGGCACCAACTCACTACTCAGCTAGAGTAACAATCAGCAGTAGAAGCATTGACAAGCTCCCCACATTTCTCAAACAACATACAAAGCCAACCAAAAATCAAATCACTACCAATTGTATTGTTATTTCTCATCTCATAGTTCTCAATGTCGCATGTTTACTCTCTTCTCTTTCGTTAAACTTTGAATGTTCTCCCTTATCTAATGTCATCCTCTCATTTCATCCTTATGTATCATCACAAGAAATTTCTATCACATCATGCAACACATATCTTCCATCATTGTATCCTTATTAAGTCCACTATTCACTCTCTCTTGTCACCTAATGGACTACATAGAAATTTCTTTGATGGAAAACCTCAATCCTCTACTAGATGAAGGTCCCTCATATCCACCTCTCACTCATGACTCCTCCATTTTGTGCTATCATGCTCTCAACTCATCCATCCAACTCCTATCCAAGTATGTTCTTGCTCTCTTAGTCACTTTCAATACCACAATGTGTATTTATCTCCCATCACCCCCAATCCCTCAAATCATTGTTTCTTTCTAGCCCACCCAACCATCTACATTGTTATCTTCCTCCTATGATCATCTTGCTCTAATTGTATACTCAAATCTCAATCATCACTCTACTTTACATGGCAACAACCTCGTCAACAATCACAAGTATCCTCACTTCCAATTTTTTCTCAATATCATCATGAAATGATCTACTACTTTCCTTACCCAAATCATCATCTACAAATTGTATCTTTCTCAAGTTGGCAAACTATCTTGGCCTTCCAAAGGGGAGAAAATGAATGAATAAGGTACAAAGAAACACATGAGCACATTTGTATTGGGGGTAAAGGTGCCTCGTCTAGCTGCCCGCGTATTACTACATTGACAGTACCCGCACCTACACACTGCAGGAGGTGGGCACCCGTCACCATCACTTTATTCTTTATTCTTTTAGTGACAAACAAATAAAAGGAAGGCCAGTCACACATTGTGACTGTTGGAGTTTCCACATTGTGAGTCTCTCTCTCTCTTGCTCTTGCTCTCCCACCATAGCTCTCCTATGCAATCTTCAATCCTTCTCACCTTTCAACTGGTATTAGAGCATGGTTGCTTGAGCATTCAAGCTTGGTTCATGACTCCTTTAGCATTCATTCGAATCCCTACACCATTTGTTCTCACTCTTGGTAGCCATACCGACTCCTTCAAGCTCCGATCACTCCTCGGTTTCCTGAGCACTTACCCGGCCCATTTGGGCACCCTCAGAGCATTCCTTTAGAGGTATTGGAGCTCTATTTTGTTATTTCACTTTAGTCCATAGGTTTTGTGAAGCAAGGCAGCCATGTCCTCTTGCTTCTTGTGAAGCCTACACTCTATCGGTGACTTTTCCCTTCAAGAGGGAGCTCTTGGAAGTCCTTGATTACCCCGCAACCTTGCCTTGACCTTGCCCAGCCCTTCCATAGGCCCTAGATCAGTTTGTGCCATCACGTGACCTGTAGGAGTATCTTTCTCAACTTGACATTGATCTTCTCTAGCTACTCCAGCCATTGTGCACTTGGATAGGTCTCATTTGATGCCTAGAAGCATACTTAGAGCCTGACATTGAAGCATTGAGCATTGGTATTGATTTGAGTCTGATTTAGCACTATTTTGGGATTATCATAACAGTCCACAAGCTGTTATAAATAGTGTTACATTGATATTTGATGCTACATCTTGGTTGGTATTGACATTTGATGCCTGGTTGGTCCCAAGTGGTCCCTGAATGTTAGGGGAATGTATGCCTTTTGATTGGCCATCATTTGGAGCTGATTTAGTGGCTTGAAATACTCAATTTTACACAGTAAATTAGTGCTATACACTCTAGGGCTGAAGCTTATTTAGTCACGTTATACTTTGCTTATTGGTTATGAGTGCTTTTCGGGTGTTTCATATGACTATTGGGATGCAAATGAAGGTTGAAAAATACTTTGGATGGTTCCAAAACGTATTTTGAACCTTGTTTGAGCTCCATATTGGTTGGCATTTACTTGATATTGGTCTACACTATCATGCTTTGTGACATAGATAATACCTATGGTCTATGTATGACCCGTTGGTACATGCTTGATGCTTATGTTACCCACACATGCTAGTTACATTGTTTGGACTTGAATGCTATTGGAGCTTTGTTTGGCCTTGACTTTGGATATTATGGAGCTTATTTTGGTCTTGCTTTGGCTCGTCATCAAAGATTGATTGGGATTGTCTTCATGACATTGACTGCTATCATTGGATACTTGCCTGCTCATATGCTCTGGATGTCTTAATAATGTATAATCTTGGATACTTCATCACCGGTGCTCTTACATGCTTTTTTTGAGCTTATTTTCTTGACACTTATGGCTTTTGCGCTAGTGGGAGCATCTTTGTGATCTTTGTATGGTTATCAGACATTGAGCAGTGCAGGTTATGCATATTGACCTTTTGGATCTTTGAGACCGAGATCTCCATGGATGATGTATGGTTGATATACCTTGGTCCGTGTAGATGTATGTGGGCTGATTTGGCTTTGTATTCACTAAGCAGACACTGACTTGTATCAGGTCTTGGCAGTGGTATGTACATTTTTCCCTGTTGATTGGGGGGTGTACTGACTTTACTGATGGACTTTGTCTAACATGCTTGGGTATTGGCTCATGTCAGTTTGACTGTTACATGCTTGTTTATGCCTTCAAGATGATGGTTTTGCATTGACAATCAATGATTGACTTTGAATATTGGGTTTTGCCTACTGTCAGCTCTCATTGCACACTGCTGTCATAAATTACAGCAAGCATATATCTCCAGATTGTAATGTTTTTTTCATGCTGAATCATCCTGGTTTGATGTACTTTTGATGGTACTTAGTGGGCAGCATCATTAAATACTCGTTTCTCACTAATTTGCCTTGGTTTTGGTGGGTTTTTGGTCATTTTCTGCAGTTTACAGCAAGCAGTTTTGAGCTGTCTGCACTAGTTGTTTCTAGATCTACAGTTGATCATGCTTTGTCTACGGGGTCTTTACCTCATGTATCTCTTTGGCATGCCCATTTGGGGCACATGTCCGTTAAGGGAATGAAAATACTTTCTAGTTTGTAGTGCTTACCGCTCCTTGACTATTCTCATTTTGATTCTTGTGATCATTGTTTTTATGGCAGCCAGACTAGGTCTATGCATAAGAAGTCTAGTATGTCACGCATGAGTGAGGCCTTGGCTTTGGTTCATTCTGATGTCTATGGGCCCATACCCTATTAGTCTATGGGTGGTGTGAAGTATTTTGTTACTTTCATAGATGATTTTTTACGTAAAGTATGGGCTTATCCCATAAAGTAGAAGTCCCATGTATTGGCAGTTTTTCAGAGATGACTTGCTATGAAAACCAGTCTAGGCATAGGCTGAAATGCCTTAGGACAGATAATGGGGGTGAATGTGTATCTTGTGCTTTTGAGCAGTTATGTGATGAGAGGGGTATTAAGCATTAGTTGACCACCCCCTACACCCCTCCCCAGAATGGTAGGGCTAAGCATATGAATAAGACCATCTAGGAGAGGGTTTGCAGTATGCTTAGCCATGTAGGCCTACCCCAGCACTTTTGAGTTGAGGCAATTACGATTGCCATGCATACCATTAATAGATCGCCCTGTAGTGGCATTGATTTCCAGGTTGCAACGGAGGTATGGATAAGAAAACCTCTCTCTTATGCGCATTTATGTGTCTTTGGATGTGAGGCATTTTTCCATGTGCCCAAGGACAAGCGTAACAAGCTTGATCCTAAGAGTATTAAATGCATATGCCTTGGCTATGGAGATGTAGGAGAGATAAGTTATAATCTATGGGATCCGCAGGTGCGAAAAGTTGTCTGTAGCCATGATGTAGTCTTCCATGAAGCCAAGATGTATAGGCAGCCTAAGAAGATAGTGGAGATATGCAAGGTTATATTTCAAGAGGAGCTACAAGCTCTTGTATAACCAGCTAGATAGCCTGCAACAGTA
Source organism: Lygodium microphyllum (assembly GCF_053477565.2). Lineage (NCBI taxonomy): Eukaryota > Viridiplantae > Streptophyta > Polypodiopsida > Schizaeales > Lygodiaceae > Lygodium > Lygodium microphyllum. Next base: position 3,081,521 of record NC_141141.1, on the reverse strand, counting down.
GTCGAAGCATGTACTCATGGCCAGGGTGTTGGGTAGAATGTTGGGCAGGCAGTAGAGCCTACAATGCGGCATTCTGCTAGAGATAGTTTCCTTGCCTGGTGGCAAGAAGGCTTTGCCATGCAAATGGGTGTACAAGTTGAAGAGTACCCCTGGACACCCCAAGCAAGCTTATAAGGCAAGATTTGTTGCTAAGAGTTTTAAACAGGAGCATGGAGTTGACTTTGATGAAGTTTTTTCTCCAGTGGTTAAGATGACCACCCTCCGCTTGGTTTTGGCCTTAGTCGTGCAGCTTGACTTGGACTTGTATCAGATGGATGTCAAGATGACATTTTTACATGGGGATTAACATGATGAGATTTACATGGAGTAGCCTAAGGGCTTTGCAAAGCCTGGCAGGGAGCACCTAGTGTGCAGATTGAAGAAAAGTCTTTATGGCTTGAAGTAGGCACCTAGGGAATGGTATCATAAGTTTGATGCTTTTATACAGTCGCAGGGCTATAGCAGTAGTGCTATTTATGGATTTGTGCTTGTACACAAAGAAAACCCGTGATGGATCTTTGCTTATTTTGGTACTCTATGTGGATGACATGCTATTAGCAGGGAAAGATCACGATGATCTAGATGCTCTTAAGGCTCAGCTCAAGAAGAGCTTTAAGATGAAGGATCTGGGACATGCCTCTCACATACTTGGTATGCACATTAGACGCGACACGCATCAGGGACACCTCTACTTGTCATAGAGGGAGTACATTCATAAAGTCCTTGAGCGCTTCCACATACAGGACGTGAAGCCTATTGGTTGTCCATTGTCTTCTTATGTGAAGGTATCATAGGCCGATTGTCCATAAATAGATGAGTAGAGGGCCGATATGGCCAAGATTCCCTATGCATTCGCGATGGACACAGTCTTATGTATGCCATGATAGCCACTCATTCAGATATTTCCTTTGCAGTTGGTGTTGTGGCACGCTATATGGCTACACCTGGCAAGAAGCATTGGGATGTCGTGAAGGGTATCATGAGGTACTTGAAGGGAACTGCAAATATGTGCATATGCTATGGCAGCCATGATATAGAGTCGTGGGGTGCATTGACTCTGATTATGTAGGACATGTAGATAGTAGGAAGTCCACTTTTGGCTATGTGTTCACCTATGCTGGAGGTGTTGTCTCTTGGATGTCCAGGGTGCAGAAGTGTACGGCTCTTTCCACCACTGAGGCCGAGTATGTTGTAGCCACCACTGAGGCTTGCAAAGAGGCCATATGGTTAGGCTATTTGGTTCATGACCTTGGTATTGGTACTATCCCTACACTGCATTCAGATTCTGTGAGTGCTATTCAGTTAGCCAAGTATTTGGTCTTCCATGTGAAGACGAAACACATTGAGGTGAGGTATCACTTCATACATGGGGTCATTGAGGACAAGTCTATTGACCTTCTCAAGATCTCGATTGACCAGAATCCTATAGATCTGCTCACCAAAAGCCTCTCTATGGAGCGCTTTGCCTTCCTCAAGAGATTGATGGGTGTGGGATGAGATGACATCTTTTCTCATCCTGTTGTACATGTGTACATGTTGTACTATATTTTCTTTTTCTTTTTCACTCCTCACTGGGGTAGTTTCGCCTTTAAGTGGGAGGTTGTTGGGGGTAAAGGTGCCTTCGCCTAGCTGCCCGTGTATTACTACACTGACAATACCCGCGCCTACACACTGCAGGCAGTGGGTGCATGTCACCATTACTTTATTCTTTATTCTTTTAGTGACTAAAGGAATAAAGGGAAGGACGGTCACACATTGTGACTATTGGAGTTTCCACATTGTGAGTCTCTGTCTCTCTTGTGCTTGCTCTACCACCATAGCTCTCTCGTGCAAGCTTTGATCCTTCTCACCTTTCAATTTGCACAAACTACTTTATATGGATAAAAGAGCATATTGACACTAATATGCTATTATTGAAGATGTTATGCCCAACTCTTGGAGTCCTCTCAAAGATAACATACTTGAAATTTCTTATCAATCACTTGCTATTTCACACTTCTGTACTCAATCAGCAACCTTTCGAAAGGTCAAGTCACAAGCACCTTATCAATCTCTCTCTTACTATGGTATCTAGTGACATTGGGACCATCTCTCCATCTACAAACATGCTATCTCATTCTTTTCTATCACCATTATTTCATTCAATCACTATTAGGTTCCAATTACATTACATAATCTATCTACATGATGAGCCCATCTCTTATCAACTCTATCACAAAGCAAACTATGGTGATTAACTTTTCATCAAGGTATCCATCAACCACATCCCAAAGATCTTCATTATAAACTTAGATCCCTTAAATCATTGCAATCCAAGATTTATATATATATATTTTGCAACAACAAGGACAAGGTCTCATGCTATACTCATCATTATAATCTTGCTTCTCTTATAGCCCCAAGGTGATTGACAAAAAGTCTTTGTACTACCAAACACAATCCTATTTTCTTTTGAGAAGGGAGGAAAAATGTTAAAAGATATTGTTATCCTTTTCTAAAGATGAAAAATGTTAGAATGCTATGATGTAGTCATATAAATAAGTACTTATAAAATAACTAGGAAGGCAATATCTAGATATTCAGGAGAACTAGATAAGATAGATCTACAACATGTGGATGATATTTTGCTAAGATAACCTACCATACCCATAACTTATCTATATATTTGTATGTGTTCCTAGCTATTTCAATACAAGTATGTGATTCATTCTCCATGTCATTGTCTCATTGTCTCTCGCTCTTTCACTCACCATCACTTTTACTTCATAAGGGAGGCATCTTAGTATGGTGGCTCCAATGAGGCATTTGTAGCTTCAGAGAGGGGTGACAGGAAGAAGAAGTCGAAGGCCTAATTTTATCATTGTGGTAAGAAGGGAATTTGCACAAGTATTTCAAGGACATAGTAATTTCAAGAGGAAGAATAAGAAGAAGCAATATATAGAGTCCTCTATCAAGTCACTTGCCTCCTCCAACTCCAACTTGGATTCTCCAGCCAAGGCACGGATGGGGTCATCTTCTTCAAATCAAGGGAAGGGCTTGACATTCCCTTCTACTACTTTCTAGTACAAGTGATGTGATCATTCCTCACGACTCTCTAATGCCAAAGAGGAAATGTGAGAGGGTGGTGAGGTGGGACAAGTGAGACTTATCTATACAAGTATACAAGTGCACAAGTTCCAAAGAGGGACTTCCCTTACATATGGCAAGTTTTGAAATCCTAGATCTTGGATTGACATTTAGGTTCATGATGTGCTATTACTTGACAAAGAGTAGGATTGGCTCCTAGTCTGAGCTTAGATGAGAGGTCACTTTGGTGGTCTTGGCCAAAGGCAAGGAATCCATGTTAATGTCTACTCAAAGGCGTTTTTGATAGGGTGATCATGTATGTTATTGCAAGACATTGTTGATGGACACAAAGAGCCATAATGGTTATTCTCTATTTTTAGGAGCTAGTACAATCAACATTGATATCAGGTTCTCTTTGAGGCACCTTGGTGGTGGCTTGATTACCCACTACTTGGGTATCCATGTTTATATTCTTATGATCTTTGTTGTATCGACTATGATAAGTCATTACCATTGTGTATTGTATCATGTCACCCATGAACTGAGAGAGGGTGTTGATAGATAGTTAGCTCATGAGTGAGCTAACTATCTATCATGAGTGAGTCTGGCATGTGTATTGTATCATGTCACCCATGAATTGAGAGAGGGTGTTGATAGATAGTTAGCTCATGAGTGAGCCCGGCATGTGTTCTAGTGGGTTGGGCATTTGTATTTTTTATTTGTCATTATGGTGATCTTTTGGGTTTTATTGCTGGCCGAATTGATCACATTATTGGCATGTTTTTTTACCTTTATATTTAGGCTCTCTTCTCCATAGTTCATTAATCACCAATTGCAGATTTCAATGCAAGGTCTTGTGTGAGAGGGAAAGCTGGTGCCAATGCCTATGCAACTAGTGACTCATTGTTGCATATGATTGTCTTGTGTTTGGTATATGGATTCCATTTCTTGAGCACATCTTCGAGCTCTCCTTTGCAATATTCTTGAGTTTTTACTTTTCTCTCTCTTTTTTTTCATGTTTAGTAGTTGATTTTAGCATTCTTCTATGCTTCCATTGCTATATCCACTTCTAACACAGTAGTCATCATCATGATGTTGATCAAAAGATGACTAGCCATCATAAGCATAATAATCGCCATGCTATCCATAAGAAGTTTGTTTAGGAGGCTCTTAATTCCATGAGTTTTGTCTAAACATTTGCTATCCAAAATTATTAAAACCATTCCCATGAGCTGATGGTTGCCCATAAGAGTGGAGTTTGTGCATTATGTTTTATATATTGGAGCAACACATCTTGGGGCCAATCCCCGAGGATGTATAGGAATTCCAAAATGATCAAAATCTTTCCAATGACACTATCAACCAAGAGCAAGAGGATGTTGGAGTTAACATGTCATTTGGCAGAGGATAACAATGTATCAAATAACTCCAATGATTACCAATAGTTTTTAAGTGAAATTAAGATCACAAATGAGGGGATTAGCACCAAGGTTGACAAGTTGATAGTTGTGTTTACCATGTTTACTAAAAATTTTACTTATGCAGAGCAACCCCCACCATTCCAAATGTAGTTGCAACTAAGCCTACCTTGCTTAAACCACTAAATTAGCACCATGGAACCAAGCTTCGAGATAGGTGAGCCTTCTAGAGGGAAAGATTTTTGTTAGCCACCTTGAGTGCAAGCTGATATAAATCATGACCTCAATTCACCCCAAGAAATAATGACAAGGATGAAGGGCTTTAATTCAATCCTAGGCATGATGAAGTTTGACATGGTTGCAGCCCCTTCTATAAATGCTTTTACCCTCAGCCCTCAAATATGCATAGAAGAGTTGATAACAACCCTCAACCCATTCATGAAGATAAGTGTGATGAGAGGAGGTCATCTCTTGGTCAAGCTAATGTGAAGGTCCATTATCTAATCTTTTATTTTATGCTTTGTCGTATCCACTTGACCTACTAATAGTATTTCAATAATACATTGAGCTCCCAAATTCCAAATGTTGAGCTTTATTATTCAAAATGGATCTTAGATCCCCTCTATGCTAATAGCTATCAAGTCTATAGTTTCATTTACTACAAAAAATAATGTAACAAAAACTTAATGCTATCCATGAAAATCTTGCAACTTGCCTATGCCCTATTTCAGCCTAATTTTGACCTGTAATCAATGTCAGCTACATGTTAGCACCTATAAAACATTGTTGCATCTATGGGAGAGTTGTAAGGTACCTATATCATATTAGGATAGCCTATAGTACCTTGTTCTTCAACACTATTAGCATTAAGGAATGTGCAATCACAACCACTCTCTATAGCCTCTTTGTAATGAACAACAAAGGCAAAGGAGCACACTGCAAATAAAGCCTTAGACTAGGTCATATATGCATGGTTTATTAAAACTATAGTTGGTGAATACCATGGTCCCTTTCCACCCTTTTCCCACCTACTATAAGCATATAAAAGGCACTCATCCCCACACTCATTCTATCCATGATTCTCATTCAGTTGTACTTGCATTATGCTTGGGTAATATCAGTTGCTTTCTTTTGTTAGTTCTTATAGTCATTTATGATTGTCTACTTGCTCATTTGTGATCCACCCTAGCATGCATCCTCAATATTTTAGCATGGTATCATAGTGGGTCTCATTGTTAATTAGTAACTAGGGTCATCAGTCAAGTCAAATAGGTCATCATACGTTTTTTTTAAATTTGGTTCCCTCCTGTCCATGATTTCCTCACCTACCTTCATAGCTATCTACTTGGCTTGGAGGACCTAGATCTATCCAACCAAGCCATTTCAGCTCATGATTTCTTATGGGAGTATTTTTCTATGCTCCAGGTGCTCCAGGCTAGCACCTCACAGTGCGACATTGTGCATTCCTTGCTCCAGCATTGCAAGTATTGTTGCCATTTTCTACACCCTTTTCGATTGTACCATCCACTTAGATTGCACATGCAATGATGCTAAATGAAGACTATAGGGCTTTTGAAGTCTAACACTTGAGCTTCTTCATCATCAAATATTGTGTCAAATGGCTCACTTCTCGATCTACTGCATGCAAAAATTTAGTTTCCTCCCAAAGTGGTTGAAAGCTACATCTCCTCTCCTTGAATCTCCCTTCACCCTACTGTCTCTTGTTAGAAGTCAAGCTCTCCCGTCTGTCCGTCCTTATGTATGACCGATATCTGTGACAGCTAGTGTGCAGCTGTCTGCATGTGACTACATTGAATAAGTCGGTTTAGCTAGTCGGTGACCTGACTAAAGTTAGTCAGTGAGTTAGTCAGTCTAGTTACACTTACACTAGGTTACTCTTTGTAGTGTGGGTATTACTCTAGTGTTGAATAATGAAAGAAAAAAAGAAGAACCTGATGGTTCTCTGTTAGCTCTATCCCTGTCTCTCTCCCCCCTCTTTCAACATGGTATCAGAGCGGGACTTGGTGGACTCTGTGAAGTTGGAGGAAGTGAAGAGGACCTGACTTAGGTTTTTCCCTGCATTAAACAAGCTGCCATTGTGGGCTACAGGTGAGCATTTGTTTATTGCATACTCTAGGGTGAAGATCAGTGTTGCTTGTGCTTTGTTGGGAGCCTTGAGGAGGCCAAGAAGACCACATCAGAGTGTATATCACTCACTATCATCATCATCTTCTTCAGAAGCGTGCTGAAATCCAGGTTTGTAGGCAGCCTGAACTGCGCATGTTTGCTGTCATCATTTGTTGGGCTGCACTTCATCAAATGCTAGTGTCTTTGGTCATCAAATGCTTAGTTATGTCATGTATGAAGTGCTTTGAGATTGCAAGAAGCAAATGCTTGACTTTGAGCTCTGACATGAGCTGAGATCAGAGTGGGTGGATTTGAAAAAAAAGGCCTGCACTGTTGTATACACAGCATACATGGTATATGCAACACATTGAAGAGCTTTGGAAGCTCTCTGACAAGCCCGGAAGCACTCTTGGAGCATAGGTATATGCTGGAGGTCATATGTACCTGTTGTGATCCACTGCAAGCTGATTTTGGTAACTGAAATACTCAGATGTGGAGCATTTCAGATAGGCTGAAAACTGTCATTTAACATGGACAGCAAGCATTTGTTCTTTACTGAAGCATAGTGTGACATTTGGTGACATCTATGAGATGTAAGTACTGACATATGTATGTCAGAATATTCATGGGTTGAGAAAAGCATTAAGTGCTACTGAATGCTGAAATTTTTGGAGCTGAAGCAAATGCAATCTTGTCTTTTTGGCTGAATACAAATTGCAGAAGTAATGTATGACTTTGCTCATTAGAGACAGACAGTCTATGGTCACTACATAGTCATGCATTGACCTTGTCATACTAGAGCAAATGTATGGTTTGGTTTGAAGACACTTTGAAGAGGTTTGAAGCTGGTTATGCTGTTTTTTGGTTGACTGCAACCTGAAACAAAACTGTTGACACTTGTACTTGCTGATTATGCACTGTTTCGTGCTTCTATGCTCATGTCTGGAGTGACATATGTACTTGCAGTCATCTGAGAAGACTTGGGACATATATGACATGTGTGCATGTTGTTTTTGGCATTGAAAGTGCTACCGTTAATCACAGTTTATAGGTTTAGACTGCATGTTTTTGGACCCTGGCAGTGGATTTGTAGGAGTTCAATCTGAAGCAAGTACAGGGCATATGTATTGACAGTTATTTCTATGAGCTAGACCACTTGATTGTGGACTATTTTGGGCTGATACTGGGCTGAAATTTACTGGTTTTTTAATGCAATTAATTGAGAAAACTGTCATCAACTGTAGCGGACTTATTGACTTGTAGGGAGTCAGGCATTTGACATACAGTCTGTTGCATCATGGCTAATGCACATGGGACTGATAATATCACGCAAATAGTTGGAGAAAAGCTAGACAACAAAAACTTTGCATTATGGAAATTTAGAATGAAAAATTTTCTGGTTGGCAGAGGATATTGGGACTTATGCACATGAGATGAAGCAGCTCCTGAATTTCCTAAAGCAAATGCAACAAATGAACAGAAGAGAGCTCATAGGTTATGGACTGAAAGAGCATGTAAGGTACTGCATTGGTTTTCACTATGTATATCCGATGCTATGGCTATTCAAATCACTGGCTATGAGTCTCCGAAGGATGCTTGGGATATACTGATGAGAAATTATGGAACCATGACACATGCACGGAAGATCCAGTTGAAACAGTAGTTCAATAATATGTCTAGAAATGGCAGGAGCATCCAGGTGTATACCACGGAGATCAAGACCATAGTTGATCAGTTAGCTACCATTGGTTCAAGGGTATCAGAAGATGATATGATTGCTGTTGCATTGAATGGTTTAGGGAAAGAATACAAAGCATTTGACACTTCCATCTCAGTTAGAGTAGATCCCCCTGACTGGGAAGAACTGGTTGCATTGTTGCTGCATGAGGAGGTCAAACTTGGCCTAAATACAGGTTCCAGTGCCTCTCAGAGCAGAGACACTGTGTTATACTCTAGCCAGTGTGGCAGAGGAGGCAAAGACCGTGGTTCATATCGAGGTCGTGGCGACACTCATAATGCCTATGGACAGCAACAACAGTAGGGAAATTGGCATGGTGCCAATACATAGGGCTAGTGAGGATCTAGTGGTTTTAGAGGCAGGGGGAGATCACCTCGAGGAAGAGGAGGTGGATCTGGATCTTGGCAGTCTTTTGATTAGTCCAACAGGGACAAAGATTGCCATTATTGTGGCAGGTATGGGCACATAGAGAAGGAATGTTACAAAAAGCAGAATGACATGAAGGCAAAAGGGAAACATCATGGGCATTATGCATCCTCTAGTGGTGGTCAGGATGATTAGGTTGATAGACTCTTTGCCATGCAGCATGTGTCCAAGACTGCGTCAAGGCAGAACAGAGATGACAGGTGGTACATTGACTCTGGTGCGTCAAACCACATGACTCCGCATGGAGAGTGGTTTGATGAGATGGTTGCAGGTACACATGGTCATGTATGTACTGGGGATGACACCCAACATGACATAAAGCATAAGCAGATTGTTCCATTGATGATGCCTGATGGCAAGAAGAAAGGCCTGCATGATGTCTTACATGTATCGACCATAACGAAGAATTTGTTGTTTGTGGGTCAAATGGCAGAACAGAACCTGCAAGTAAGGTTTAACAAGGATGGATGTTTCATTGAGGAGTATGGAAATGGCTGCAAGCTAATTGCCAAGGGCAGAAGGGATGGCATGATGTTTACTTTGGAAGCGACCATTCCTAAACTTAAAGCAGCTATGTTTGCTCATGATGAGAGTGCCATCAGAGATGTAGAGATTTGGCACAAGAGAATTGGACATGTAAATGTACAGAAGCTGAAATCCATGCAGCAGAAGGCAGTTGTACTTGGATTACCAAAATTCAAGTATAATGACTTTGGGCATGTGTGTCTTGCATGTCAGTTTGGGAAGCAGGCATGATTTCCTTTCATGAGATATGTACAAAACAACACTAGGCCTTTGCAGTTGGTGCACTCTGATATCTGGGGACCGTCGCATAATGCATCTTTTGGAGGTGCACAGTACTATGTCTCATTTATTGATGATTTCAGCAGGTACACTTGGCTGTACAATTTGAAGCATAAAGATGAGGTGTTTGAAGTCTTTAGAGACTTTAAAAAACATGCTGAAAATGAACTTGGCTGCTACATATCATGCTTGAGATCAGATGCAGGAGGTGAATATGTATCCAAAGAATTTGACAGATATCTTGCCAAGTATGGGATCAGAAGGCATCTCAATGTAGCTATACACCGCAGCAGAATGGTGTTGCAGAACGGAAGAACAGAGCCTTAATGGAGTCAGCAAGAGCTATGCTAAATGAGAAGTATTTGCCTAATGCCTATTAGGCTGAAGCAGTAATGACTGCAGTTTATGTGCTGAATCACACTCCTACAGCAGGAGTACATGCAGTCACCCCTTATGAGAAACTGTATGGTCATAGACCTGACATCAGGCACTTGAAAGTCTTTGGATGTATTGCGTATGTGCATATACCGGATGAGAAGAGGAAGAAATTGGATCCTAAGGTAGTGAAGAGTGTATTTTTGGGATATGCACAGGAACAGAAAGCATACAAGTGTTATGTACCTTCTACGCATGAGACACTCATCAGAGATGTAGTCTTTGATGAGTTAGCATCGTGGTATGGGAATCCACTTGTGGTGCCTACTGATGGAGCACCTAGTATGAATCATGCTGAAAATACTCCTACAGAGAGTACTTCTATGAGTGGTCAGACAGCAGATGTATCTTCTGCAGTGAGTCCTTGGTCAGGACGCTTACGGAACCGTAATTCTACGTCCACTGACACGGACATGTCAATGAGGGGGAGAAATGACAAGGGAAAAGGAAAAGAAAATGTTTTTGAGGATGACAAGGGAAAAGGAAAAGAAAAGGTTTTTGAGGATGTGACAGGACCACTCACAACAGGTTATGAGTCATCGAGCAGTGACAACTTAGACAACGAACTGGGGATTCCGTCTGTTATGACGCCAGGTGCTAGGCAGAGCCGCTATGTGCTGCCTCATGAGAGGCAAGCTCAGAGTGAGCCACAACTCAGGAGATTAGAGAGGATCAGGAGACCTGTTGACAGGTTTATGTACATTGGTTATGCTGCAAAGCACTATGCTTACATGACAAAAGTGATGGAGATCAAAGAACCAAGTACTTATGCTGAAGCAGTAAAGGATGAAAATTGGTGCAATGCTATGGATGAAGAGATGAATGCCTTGGCTAAAAATCAGACTTGGGATCTGATGCCACTACCTGATGGGAAAAAGACCATTGGCTGCAAATGGGTCTATAAAATCAAATGTAAAGTCTGATGGCAGTGTGGAAAGATACAAAGCCAGGTTGGTTGCTAAAGGATATGCTCAACAGTATGGATTGGATTATGATGAAACATTCAGCCCGGTTGCAAAGATGGCAACCATACACACAGTAATTGCCTTGGCTGATGCAAAAGGCTGGAAATTGCAGCAGATGGATGTCAAGAATGCATTCCTCAATGGTGATTTAGCAGAGGATGTATATATGGTTCAGCCGAAAGGGTATGAGCACCCTGTTTTTCAGCATTATGTGTGCAGGCTGAAAAAGGCACTGTATGGGCTGAAGCAAGCTCCGAGAGCCTGGCATGCTAGGATCAGCACAGCTACTTGCAGAGCCTTGGATTTGTTGTTGGCAAGGCTGATCACAGCCTGTTCACAAAGAAGACTGACAGTGGCTTGGTAGTGCTGGTCATATATGTTGATGACCTGATAATTACTGGAGATGATGACATGGGAATTCAACATGCAATGAAGATGCTGAAATCTGAATTTGACATGAAAGATCTAGGAGATCTGAAGTATTTCTTGGGTATTGAGGTTGTACCAGCTGAAAATGGTTTATGGTTGATGTAGAAGCACTATGCCATGGAAATGCTTAAGAAGTATGGCATGGCTGAATGCAAACCACTGGATACACCTCTGGATCAGAATGTAAAGCTAGACATGAACGCTGGGGCCAAAGTTGAAGATGTGACTATGTACAGGCAGATGGTTGGCAGTTTGATTTACTTAACCATCACTAGGCCTGACTTGAGCTATGCTGTAGGGCTGATAAGCCAGTTTATGCAGAAGCCGAGGAAGCCGCACTTGGATGCAGTTAGACGCATCATGAGGTATGTTAAGTCCACTGTAGACTATGGGCTGTTCTATGTCAGAGATAAGCCCTTGACATTGATTGGATACACAGATGCAGATTGTACAGGATGCTCATTTGACAGACGGTCTACGAGTGGCTATGCTTTTGGATTTGGTAGCGGCATGATCAGCTGGAGCAGCAAGAAACAACCTACGGTTGCATTATCCAGTACTGAGGCTGAGTACAGGGGAGCTGCATTGGCAGCATGTGAGATTGCATGGCTGCTCAAGCTTATGGCTGACTTGGATATACAGGTTGATGCTCTAGTGACATTGTTATGCGACAATCTCAGTAGTGTACTCCTGGCCATGAATCTAATTTACCATGCTAGGACAAAACACATAGAGGTACACTACCACTTCATTCGAGAGATGGTTCTTGCAGGAAAGGTTGATCTCATGCATGTGAGGAGGGACTGATGAGCAAGTTGCAGATATCTTTACCAAGTCTCTGGGTAAAGATAAGTTTTGTGGTTTTAGACAGCTACTTGGTGTGCAGATGCTATCTTGAGCTTGAGGGGGAGTGTTAGAAGTCAAGCTCTCCCGTCTGTCCGTCCTTATGTATGACCCACATTTGTGACAGCTAGTGTGCAGTTGTCTGCATGTGACTACATTGAATAAGTCGGTTTAGCTAGTCGGTGACCTGACTAAAGTTAGTCAGTGAGTTAGTCAGTCTAGTTACACTTACACTAGGTTACTCTTTGTAGTGTGGGTATTACTCTAGTGTTGAATAATGAAAGAAAAAAAGAAGAACCTGATGGTTCTCTGTTAGCTCTATCCCTGTCTCTCTCCCCCCTCTTTCAACATCTCTTACCCCCGTGGTAGACTTTCAACCTCACACACTTTGACAATGTTTCTTCTCTCTCTCTCTCTCTCTCTCTCTTAGTTAGATTAATCTTTTTAATTTAAAATTTCCTTTTAATTAAATATTTTAAAAGTTTTTTAATTTAATATTTTTAAAAAATAGTTTTTCACACACTTTGAGAGGGAGATAGAAGAACACACACACACACACACACACACACACACACACACACACACACACACACACACACACACACACACACACACACACACACACACACACACACACACACACACACACACACACACACACACACACACACACACACACACAGAAGAATAAGAAGGATAAAAAGAAGACACAAAGAGGAGAGGAAAGAGGAAAGAGAATAGTATTTTTTAAATTAAATATTTTTCTTCTCCCCCTTCCCCCTCTCTCTCATGTGTAGGGCCTAGGTTTTCTCTCTCTCTCCCTCTCTCTCTCTCATAGTTAGACTAAGCTTTTTAATTTAAACTTTTTTCAATTAAATGTATCCATGTATGATCCATGCCGTTCCCAGAAAACCATACCATTTTCCTCCTAGAACTATTCACATTGACTTTTCCCCAAAAGCTTGGAGGTATGACCCTAGTCAAAACCAACTCTACCCTTTTGATCAGATCAATTAGCTTATTATGTTTTTTCCCTTTGTACTCAAGGTATCCTTAACATCTCACATCATTGCCAACATTGGTTTTGCGAAATGCCCACATTGTTTTATGAACATCTTCCTCAATGAGAAGGGAGAGCCATGCCCTTTGAATGCTTCTTCCACATGCCCTAACTAGCTAAGTTACATACTTGTACTTAGGTTGATGGGAGTCATTGTCTCCTACTGCAGATTTCATATTTTCTCTACATTTTCATTGCACAATTCTTGTATCCCTGTTACTTGAAAACCTCCTCTTTGGCACTTGCAACTCCTCCACAACATCATTGATAGTAAGATCAATCATGGTGGCTAGAGTAGGAGGGTTGTTAACTTATGCTCTTCATTTTTTAGACTCACCCTAAAGTCCAATAGGCATTCTACATTTGCAACAGTGACATGGACCTTAGTAATGCAGCCTTCCAGCTGTCTCAAACTATCATCCGCCATTCTGAGAATTGTGGAGGTATCTTTCTGGATTGTAATACCCAACCTTTCCATCAGTTCAGAACTCATAATGTTAATAGATGATCCCGTGTCGAGATTACAGGGGCAAACTCCCTTCGAAAAGCTCCATAAAATGAATCAATATTCAATATGGTTCAGGCTTCTAAGCCATGATACCATATGGCAGCTCTTCCTTTGAGAGTCATGTTGAAGAACATCATTAAATGTCCTTCCTCTTGGATGCAATAGTTAAACATCAGCTTTTGAAACTCCATGATGTGGAGTTCCCCATCTTCCTCAACTAGCCCATTAAAAATGGGTAGCGGGTAACCTAGAGCCGACAAATCCATCGTTCCTGTAGGAATTGCAATAGGCTGCGCCATGACGAAAATTGAATTTGCACTAGAAATAGGGGACGGTGGGGTTACACCTCCTACACTTGATGTAGACTGCCTTATGGAAGAAAGGGGAGCACTAGAGCTTCCACCTTCTCCTAACTTACTGCTTGTGGCACCAAGACCACTAGATCCACTCCCTCGTAAGGGTTCAGCACCGCTACGCTTAGGGGAATACCTCCTAAGAATTTCAGCACGTCGCCTAGCTCTTTTGTCTCTCTCTTGCTTTTGGATTTCAGCTAGATGATGCTTATCGATGAATAACGGGTCAAACTCGGTATCCTTTGGCATAAACTGCTAACTGGTCTCCCTAGACAACCAGGATTCGAGGACTGCCACTTCTAAGCGGCTCCCGGCAGACGCACCATTGATGGGACCTAAAACAGGCTGGCACTGGCTCATGCACTAGCCGGACCTCTATCATACGCTCAACAACCCCACGGCCTCGTGGCCAGGAGCGTGGATGACACATACATCATCTTCCTAAACATCTTGTGTTTGTATCACGTCTCATAGTCCAACTCTAACCCAATTAACACTCCTCAGAGGGAGTCCCTAGCACGTTGCCAAATAGCACGAAGTACAAACATAGGAGGTCCTCCCACGGCTGGCTGCCCCACTACCTCCCTGCGACTCTCATACACCTTGGGGATTGGCCCCTCGATGCGTCGCCAAACATATATAACACAATATTGCACATATTTCCACTCAATGTACCAATTGATTGTATCCAGGAATGTACAATTTTCCTCACTTTACTTTTCCCTTAGACCCAACGCCTAGCCTACACTCGGACAACCTTACTCACTCAACGTTGTGTCATGTCTCTAGAAAGCAATCGCCATGTATCCAAGAGATATTGTCTGATACCGTTTATCATTTTATGCTTCATGCAAATTGTGAATGTCTATGTGCTCAAACAAAGAAAAATCTGCATTGTGCTTAGTGCAAAAGCATTCTTTCAATGAATTTGACTATTGCTCGTATACGGCGTTGCATAAACCTAGCACCGAGAAACCCTCGTGCTACTAGGTTCTTAATCTTTAATTATCGACCAACCTAAATGGTATGCATAAAAACGAGCAATCTTTTCATCATTTCATTCAGAATTTAAACACCTTTTATACACTCTACCCCCTCACCCATTTAGGTTGTGCATTATTGATCGGTTTAGGGTTCATTTTCCATATTTTTTTAATATGAAAAGCAATAAAAAACTCACTAAAACATAAAAGTAAGGCTGAACTGAGGCTAAACCTCATACTTCAGACCCCCCATACATCCACAAACATGGTTCTTATTTTTTCTTAATTTTCGACACTCAAAATCCATTTTTTCCTTATTTTTTTCTATTTTTCTATTTTTCTTGTATTTTTTGCAATATTAAATAACTAAAAGTACAAAATGAGTTATGGGATGTGGCTCTTAGGTTCATTTGCAGCAAAACCACAAATTTAGTTGGTATGTCTTATTACATTTTCCATTTATATCTAAAAAACACCCAATTTTTCCATATTTCGCGTGTTTTACGGGTTTTACACTATTTATTTCAGCACAACACTTATGATTTTATGATTTTCTGAGCATAAACTGATCAAACTCATAGCAAACAACATTATAATGCATAATCATCCCATGGGAACAAATATTCATGAAGCAAATTGCATAGAACATCAATTTCCTTTATAAAAATGAGATTACCGTTCTTTGCGGGTTGCGGGTTTTTATTTGTCATATCTCAGGACTGATTTCCAGCCACCATTAATGCTCATGACAGTCCATAATCAGCAATCTTCCTTCCTCTTGAACCACGGAGCAATCCGATCTTCATTGGACAAGCTTCCGTCATCCATTCTTCTTCTTCTTCTTCTTCATCACATGAATCTGCCTTTAGAAGAGAGAGAGGGAGGAGAGAGAAAGACTGAAATCAGAGATCTTCATAGAGACCGCCATTGGAGGAGCGAAGCACGGTGAAATGATTGGCATCCAAGAGGGATTGAAGGCCCAATGTCAATTGGCATGATTGTTCACAGGCAGGAGATTGGTCTCCTCCATCCATGGTGTGAAAATCGACGTGATCTGTTGGCGCCTTCTTCTCCTCTCTCTCCATGATTTTTCTCTTCCATTCTTGCTAAGTGGCATAAAATGTTGGGCTCCCAAAAGGCATCACCCATTTGACCACTCTAATGTCCACCTCTTCGCATCTTGACCGGTTTCTTGGCCATTTCCCCGTTCGGACTCCGAATTGAGCTCTGAAAAATCCTGGGCGTCCGGCTTGGTATCCTGCATTGGCCGATAACTCTTGTCAACCCGCACGACAGTCTGAAAAATTATGAAAAATCAACAAGTGTCGCTCAGGCTCCTTTAAAGCACTTTGACGCTTAAAATCGTCCTAGATTGAGCCGTCGCCTTCGACGTTGAATATTTTTCCCTTGATATTCGTATTTTTTAGCTATTTTTAAGCACTTCTCGGCACCAAAATTCTGCTCTTAGTGTGCGAGCACGAGATGCACGATGTATTGAGAGAGGCGCATGGCGGGATAGCTAGCGGGCACTTTAGTGGGGATACGACTGCCCGTAAGGTGCTACAATCCCAACTATGGTGGCCCACCCTATTCCGTGATACTGCTAAGTTTGTCAAACACAGCGACGAGTGCCAGAGGACTAAGGTGCCCATGCGCAAAGATAAGATGGAGTTGACCCCCGTATAGCTCGATAGCCCTTCGAAAAATGGGGCATTGACTTCATTGGACTTATCAGTCCTGCGGCGCAATACTCCCAGGCACGCTACATCATTGTTGCAACGGATTACTGGCGAAGTGTGCGGAGGCAAGAGCCACTAGAAAGAACGATGCTAGAACCACAGCGAAGTTCTTGTGGGAGCATGTCTTTTCACGGTTTGGTTGTCCAATCGAACTAGTGAGTTAGAGCTTGGCCGCTTAGTTGAGTTAGAGAGTCTCATGGAGATTCGACTTTTAGCCACCCACGCTCTGATTTGTGAGAAGGCATGACAAAAGATGTGGTTTGACAAGCTTGTCAACCAACACAACTTTGATCAAGGAGACCTTGTCCTACTCTACTCGATGAAAGGTCACAAAGAGAAAATGAAATTTCAAGGACTGGGACCTTTCCAGATGCGTGCAATTAGTAGAACGGGCAATGTCAAGTTGGAGATGCTCGAAGGGGAAGGAATAGGCTTCTTCAATGGCATTCGCATGAAAAAATACTACCCTCCTTCCCATCCATTGCACGAGCCACCTATGCGTGAAGCTCCTGTCAACGTCTGCATGGCCACAATTACCGAACTAATAGATCAAGATGAAGAGGCAGTAGCACCCGCCTACCTACGAATCATGGTCACCGTAGAATGGATGTATTCTTTTGATGCCCTGATCGACGAAGGTGTCGACCATAATATCTTGACGCATGACCATTGGACATGCATCGGTTAGCCTAAATTACAGCCCACAAACGCAAAACTCAGTCCATTTGGGGGCAACACTTACTCTCTCTTAGGAAAATGCCAAGTGGCTGTCTCCGTCGAGTTTGAAAGCATTCCAATCGTCTTTTATGTGTTACCAAACACTAAGGAGGCCGGTGATAAATCACTACTAGGATGCACTTTCAAAAAGTAGACAAACTGCAATGTGGACTACAACCTAGATCGCATCCATCTTGCTGTAGGCAATGTGCGCATAGTAACTACTTTTAACAAGGGCCATCTTGCGCCTCCTACAACTATAGAGCCACCAATAGAGACCCCCATGACCAAGTGTTTACCGTAGCACAAAGGAACGAAAAATGGAGCAGAAGTGCAGAAAAAATGGAAGCCTAGAAATTTGAATGATTTAAACGACGGTGTCACCTCGAGAAAAGAAAAGAGTAAAAGCGCGCCATTAAATATGAAGGTGCTCTCGAATCTTTGTAAAAAGAGCGCCGGGCTCATTCCTGTGCAAATTGTATGCATTAGTGAGAACGGGATGAGTTGGAACGGTGGAAAATAGGAAAAGAGGGCCTAGGCTAATGGCCGGCCATGTAAAAAAGTGTGGATGACCACCCAAAAGGTGGGGCATGTATATAAAGTTAAAAAGTGAATGAGAAGCTCATTCTTGGGTGTGGCTAAAGCTTCTTCTTCCTCTTCTCTTGCTTCTTACCTTCATGCTTGTGCTTGAGTGAGGGATTGAGGGAGTGAGGGAGTGAGGGATTGGGTGTGTGAGAGTGAGGGATTGTGGAGAAGAAGCTCCCCATCTTCTCTCTTCATTGTTCCTTCCCTTCTTCTCTTCTCTTGTCTCACACGGCTATGGGGGATGGAGCTTGACAGAGGGGGCTTGAGGTTGCTTGAACTTGCCACAAGGATCGTGGAGCTACCGGAGTGTGAGAGAGAGGAGGGGACTCGATCGAACATCAAGGTAAGCTCACTACACCCGTAAGGTAGGTATTGCGCGTCGGCAATGTGAGAGGTAGCCATGGCCGCTCGGCTTGAAATGCTTGATCAATAAGCAATCCGTAGGTCTCAGGGTA
This sequence comes from Lygodium microphyllum, assembly GCF_053477565.2. Taxonomy (NCBI): domain Eukaryota; kingdom Viridiplantae; phylum Streptophyta; class Polypodiopsida; order Schizaeales; family Lygodiaceae; genus Lygodium; species Lygodium microphyllum. Next base: position 3,062,831 of record NC_141141.1, on the reverse strand, counting down.
GAGCTTTGTAGCTCCCCTACAATTTGGTTCTGTTGCCGGGACCGAAGAAATTGAGCCTTGAGCGCCATGCGCGTCAAATCGAGCATGGAAGTAGGGTTTGCAGCCTGAATCGGTGCTCGAGATAGTTAGGAGGATTAGGAGATTTTAATCCCTGGAGCAAGTAAGTATTTTGATTTGCTACTGAATGTTAGAGTAGGACCATCTATCTTTATTTCTGTTTCCGATTTTTGTTGCAATAGGTTAAGGGTAGGATAGGAAAAAGAAGGGAACAGAAGGGTTCTGCTGCTGCTGGAGATAGTTAGGAGGATTAGGAGGTTTTAATCCCTGGAGCAAGTAAGTATTTTGATTTGCTACTGAATGTTAGAGTAGGACCATCTATCTTTATTTTTGTTTCTGATTTCTGTTGCAATAGGTTAAGGGTAGGATAGGAAAAAGAAGGGAACAGAAGGGTTCTACTACTGCTGGAGACAGGGAAGTTGGGGCGCAAATTCAGACATCTGACTGGAGGAGTGTATGAGATTAATCTCTGAGTCTACAGCAGACTGAGGTGAGGTAATAAGGGGCCTAAGAGACTAGGGGAGGCCACATTTGACACCCTGCCTTCTGAGAAGACTGTGAGCCTGAGAGCTCGGGAGAGAGAGAGCTGTGAGAGATCATGAAGTGCTGACCGATCGAGTACCCCATCGCTTCGAGGTATGCTAGATGTTTCCCTCTATTGCTCACATCTATTTGGAAAGCACGACACGATTTGATAGAGTAGGCATTGACCTAAAGGCACCATGTGCAACTTGTGGGCCATCGTCCGCGCCGTCGGACCAGTGTGCCCGATTCCCAGAATAGGACCGTCCAATTTCGAGAGTCGGATAGTCTGATTCCCATAATTGAACCAGTCGAAAGAGAATTGGACCGTTGGTCTGATCCGACTCTTATATTCGGACCAGTTGAAAATCGAACCATTGGTTCGATCCAATTCTTATAATCAGACAAGCCCATCAAAGTCAGGCCATGTGTCATAGTCCCGGACTTGAGCCACTCGACCCATTACAGTGGTCGGACCACCCCCGTCCGACTAAGGGAAGTCAGACCTGAGTAAGATTGGACTCACCCATCCGATTGCCAGAATCGGACCAGTCCGTTCGATTCCCAGAATCGGTCCGTTCGATTCCCAGAATCAGTCCGTCCGATTCCCAAAATTGGATCGGTTCACTAGGGTTTGAATAGAAGGTTGTTTACCTGGGCCATAGTCCTGGGTACCTTGGTCACGTCTCTGATCCCTCAGGGAACCCAGTTTAATCTTGGAAGCTAGAGACCAGACAGGGTGACCGAAGATTCACCCCGAATAGCTAGACACCGGGCGGACCTAATTTGAAATTGGATGTGATGTTCGATGATCAACCAACCAACTAACCAACCCTAAAGCAAAATAGGGAATGCAACAGGGTCTTTCTGTAAGACTTTAGATTGGTCAGGATCTGTGCCTAGAGCCACATCAGGCTACAAACGTAAGTAGTAGGGTGGAGTTTGCATCAGGCATTTAGTGCATCCTCACCTCACCTTTTGATTTCATCACCTAGGGTACACTACAAGGAAAGGAAAAGCCTGCTTCCACACTAAGCACTAGAAAGCATGAAGCACAAGTTGTGGATAAGATTAACGATGGTTTCCAGTAAAACGAGGAGCTCAACAGGAAACATAATAATATCAAGGAACCCACTACTAGGAGAGGATCCCAAAGCATAGCTAGCTACTAGAGAACCCTATCAGTAGGGCCCTAAGAGGACACGAAGATCCGAAAGGCAACAACATAGAGAATCGGACGCTTCCAGAGTTACTCAAGTTGATCGACAACCTTGTGGAGCTGGAAGTGGGAGCAATGTCAGGATCTCAAGACGGACAAGGAGACCAACTGGACTTGGGAGAATTCCCAGTCATGGTGCAGGAGTTAGTCAACGAGTATGACTTGCTAGCCAAGATAGTAGTTCAGGGTAGGCCAGTAGAGGAAGTGGAAGCAACCCTAAAAGAGGAAAGAAAGGCGATCAGAAGGGCGCTAGAGAGCATGATCGCCTATAACCACAAGAAAAAGGCTAGGAAACTCCAACAAGATGTGGATATGTACGAGGCCTGGCGCGTGCTAGCCCTAGCTGGAACAGCAAAAGCAAGACCAAATGCGGAGAGAGAGTGGGCAGTGGAGGTTGACTTATCATTAAGTGAACTTGTAGCCAGGCGACTCATGGACAACACGTCTGTTGAGCACGGTGCAGCAGCCTTAGCCATAGCCTTACTCCTGGGATTAGGGGTCACACAAGGGGCAATCTAGGATCCCTATAGTAGCAAAACAACTAGACAAGTATGAACCTTAGCAACGACCCATATAGCTTTGTGAAGCAGTTTGAACAAGTTTGTGAAGCAAACGGCCTCACAGACCCTGCACAACGCTCCCAAGCTTTTGGGTTGTGCTTAGGTGATAAAGGGAGGGTTTGGTACACTAGTCTAAATGCAGCTGAGCACGTGAACTTTGCCCATCTTAAAGACCACTTTATCAAGAGGTTCTCTGAGGCAGGATACTCTGACAACCTCGGTTGATGAATGTTAGTCAGAGGGAAAAGGAGGATGTGAGAGACTACGTCACACATGTACGTAGCCTCTTCAAGAGGATCCCAGTCAATGAGCGACCTAACAAGAAGGTTGTGTCTATAGCCTTCTCATTATGGAATCCGTAGTGAGAAACTCTACAAGGCCTTGGCTAGTAACTCCACCCTACATAGAGATGTGCTAGCTAGGGTTTTTGATGAAGCAATAAGGGTGGACGACCAGCTTAGGGAGCGAAGCATGAGGAACACCAATCGGGACGGTACAGGCTAGAGGGCTTTAGAGCGGTCAATGACATCGGGAGAGAGAGAGAGCTCTAGCACACGGGATAAGGGAAAGGGAGTTGACCAAGGCTAGGACCTGGCTAAGGTGAGGACGGAGCTTGCACGTTTGCAAGAACAAATAAGGAAGCCTATGCAAACTCACGTGCAGTGTATACACTGTGGTGGAAACCACCTTCCAGCCGAGTGTCAAGATCCTAGACCTAGGCCGTGTTCAAACTATGGTAGGTTCGGTCATTGATGGATTGCACTGTAGATTGCCCAGGAGGTTTCCATATGCACAACAATACAACCATCCTTACCTAGGCAACAGGCCATCTAGCTTCCTTGGCAGGGGAGCCCAGCTGGCACCTCCAGCACTAAACGATGCGAGACCAGCCATCCCTAGGCTAGAGATGAACCCAACAGGCATACCCAGACCACTAGGACCCTACGAAACCAACCACTGAGTGACGCTCATGTTTACTATGTGGAGGAACCTAGTGAAGAAGAAAGCTACATAAACCTATACATCTCCTATGACGAGGAAGGCAATCCAGTCCTGATGGATTATCGACCGGTGTCGGTGATGGCGCTGGGAAGAGGAAGAGACAGAGGCTCGTGGCTATGGCTTATTTGCAAGCCATCAATCGATTGTGGGGGGGGGGGTCGCGTTTTTTTCGGCGGCTGTTTTCAGCCGCCGCCCCCCCTCCATATCCACGTTTTTTTTTGTGGGGGGGTGCCAAAGGTCACCCCCCCCCACTTGCACCTTTTAAAATTTCAATTTTGGGCCCCCTCTTGGGCACCCCGGCCGGTTTCGGGCCAACTCTCGCGTGCGATCTCCGAACTGCGTTCTGAAAATTTCTGTGAGCTCGTCTCAACATTCCGGACAGGCCTGCAGCTTCACTGACTGGCATGGGCGCACGAAAAAATTATGAAAATTCTCGGAGTGTCGTACGGGCGCCCGTCAAGTACTTGACGCTTAAAATCGTGCTCGCTCGAGCTGCCGCCTTCGTGGTTGAGGATTTTCCCCCGCATTTCCATATTTTTCTCCTATTTTTAGGCATGTTCCGGGGCCTAAAATCCATCCTTCAGTCATGATGCATTGCACTGTAGATTGCCCAGGAGGTTTCCATATGCACAACAATACAACCATCCTTACCTAGGCAACAGGCCATCTAGCTTCCTTGGCAGGGGAGCCCAGCTGGCACCTCCAGCACTAAACGATGCGAGACCAGCCATCCCTAGGCTAGAGATGAACCCAACAGGCATACCCAGACCACTAGGACCCTACGAAACCAACCACTGAGTGACGCTCATGTTTACTATGTGGAGGAACCTAGTGAAGAAGAAAGCTACATAAACCTATACATCTCCTATGACGAGGAAGGCAATCCAGTCCTGATGGATTATCGACCGGTGTCGGTGATGGCGCTGGGAAGAGGAAGAGACAGAGGCTTTGGAGAACGAAGCCAAGACCCAATCTCATGTTGGACTTGCGGTCATCCAGGCCATATCTCATCACGCTGCACGGAAAGGGAACAGGCAAACCAGGACAAGGTGGCTGACCTTCGATGCGTCAAATGTGGGATCACACACCTGTTTCCTAACTACCCTAACCATCAACTAGTTCGGCCAACGTGCCCTCCGTGCCCTTGGGGCTATTTGGGGTGGAGACCTTTAGTGGGGAGGACACACCCATCCCACTGCATGTCATGACGCGAGTGCAAACAGGACGAACATGCATCTCACTACCTGGGCCAAGTAACTTGGATGCAATGTCGCTGGGAAAGAAAAGCCAGAGGAGAAGGAGAAAGAGAATAGACGCAAGGATCACCCTTAAGACTGAGGAAGCTACAACCTTAGTGGCACGAAAGGGGGTCATAGATGCCGTGGCAGAGACCTCAGCCCCCAAGACGGCAGAACTAGGTAGTGCCAAGGTAGGGGAATACCCTCATCCCAGACAGCAACTCGAGGCTATAGCCAAGGTTAAGGAGTGGGTCAAGGATGCCCAAGGTAGTGCCAAGGTAGGGGAATACCCTCATCCCAGACAGCAACTCGAGGCTATAGCTAAGGTTAAGGAGTGGGTCAAGGATGCCCAAGGTAGTGCCAAGGTGGGGGAATACCCTCATCCCAAACGACAACTCGAGGCTATAGCCAAGGTTAAGGAGTGGGTCAAGGATGCCCAAGAACACCTTAAAGATGTAGAACCCATATTGGAGGATCCGATGGAGGACCTTTCTAGTGCAAGCACACCCGCTTCACCATCGCGACCTCAATCAGGGAATGCGCCCACACCACGAGAGATGCCACAAAGGCAAGACTAGGGAGAAGCTTGTCAACAAGCTAACCAGGACATGTGGCCAAAGAATGGTGACCAAGGAGGAAGCCAACTACCCAGAAACCTCCTCACCACCTTAGTAACCACCCTAGTGACTATGAGCTTGGGAGACTTGCTTTGACACCACCCTCCATTGTGCCAAGAATTGAGGCACTAGGTGGAGGGAAAGGGGGAGCATGCTGCCACTAACTTGCACGAGTAGGACGCAGTCACGCAAATTCCAAGCCTAACGCTGCACTCAGCTCCAAGGTCGATGCACATCAACGCTTTCTGGGAAGGCACGAACATGCATGCATTCCTACCTGTTTTAGCCTTGGGGGACACAACACGAAAAGGAATTGTAGACATCGGCACTGGGGTCAGTGTCTTGAGCCATGCAGTTCTACAGGCTTGGAGAAACCCACCTATGGAAGCAGCTAGGTTTAATGTTACATTGGCCAACGGAATGAAGGTCAGACCATTCAGGGTCATAAAAAACTGGCCAGTGAAGGTCGCAGGAGTGTAGTTTTCTGTGAACTTCATTGTCATGAAGGGTGTGGACTACGACATACTGCTAGGCCGGCCCTGGATGAGGAATGTGCGAGTGGTTAAAGATTGGGGAAACAACCTCATATTCTTGGGGAATAGGATGGAAGCAGTAAGGGTTGAGATGGACACATGGAAGACTACCCTAGTCGACCTCGATGCTATCTCGACCATGCTAAAAGGTGATGCCCAGGCACGCAAGCCCTATGGGACACTGACCAAATACATCCCTTGCCCTGAGGAAGAGAGGGATTGAATGCATGTCTTGGCAACCGTTGACCTATCATTCTCAGATGAGGAAGAGATGTATAAGCAAGCTGCTAAATCAGTAAGCATGCCAGCAAAGGAGCCCACTGTGTCACTCTGCATGATGGTGGAAAGCTCACAGGACCTAGGAAGACCAGTCTCGTTCCACACCCCCACTAACAAGCTCAAGCTTCAGAAAATCGTGGAGTACCTGACCACTAAACTGAAAGGCAACAAGGCGGCTAATCTAAAACCCCTAAGTGATCTCTTGGCTCAGCCTGAATGGAAATGGACCAAAGTTCACGATCTTAACCTATTATACAATTGGTCTTTAATCACCGACGAAGAGGAGATCGGAGAGGAAAACCTGGGCGATGATGAGCAGTCAGAGGGGCAAGATTCCGGTGATGAGGGGTACGAGCACTGCTGCTCTGAGACAGACGACAGCGAAGAAGAGTTTAACACGATAGATTATGACACTGAAGGGAGAGCAATCGAACACATTGAGGCAAACTCTAGGCCAAAAAGGGAAAGGGCAAGCAAGAATGGAAAATGAGTCATGTGGACGGAATGCGATAGGACCTGGCTGGAGCAAGTGGGAGCCATGGATTATGAGTAGGCAGGGGTGGTGCAATCGCTAGTAGTCCCAATATGGAAGACGGATTCACCTACTGAACTACGAACCCCGAGCGAAACCCCTTCCTCAAGCGAGGGATGTGAGTTGAACTCGGAGTCTGAAGTCAGTACAGAAAGTGATCTCGAAATACCCCAACCCTCTAGGTCAAACGCACCAAAGGGGGCTTGCCAGTCCACTTAAGGTGCAAACAGATAAAGGAGGGAGCTAGGAAGCAAACAGAGACTCAGAAGTAGAGAGGCAAAAGAAGCCGCAGGACCTCCCCAAACGCTTCATGAAGTTTAAGAAGGGTGATAGAGTGGTGGTTTTGCTAAGAGCAGAGAGACAAGGGCAAGCCAGTGAACCAATTGAGGGACCCACCAGGGTCAAGGAAGTCGACCTCGCAAGGGAAGGCAAGAAACCTCGACCTATGTTCATTGTTGACGACCTGACCAAGGAGGAGGAGGCTAGGCTAGTTGCTCTCTTGCGAGAGTATGTCGATGTGTTTGCCTGGTCCTTGGAGGAACCGAGAGGAGTCGATCCTAGGGTTGTGACCCATAATATTCCAATGGTCTCGGTAGCGGTGCCAATAAAGCAGTGACCTTACCCTATGAATCCCAAACATGCCCATGCAGTGAATGAAGAGATCGATAAGCTCATGAAGGCGAGATTTATATATGAGATTGAGCACATCGATTGGATATCGCCCATAGTGATCGTTATGAAAAAGAACGGCAAGATTTGGGTGTGCGTGAATTACAAGAAGGTGAATGCCGCTACGAAGAGGGATAACTACCCCTTGCCATATATCGAGCACATGCTAGAGAGAGTGGCAGGCAAAGAAGCTTATAGCTTTCTGGATGGTTTCTCTGGCTATAATCAAGTGCAAGTTCACCCTGACGACAGGCACAAGACTGCCTTTGCCACGGAGTGGGGCATATTCGCCTACATCGTTATGCCCTTTGGGCTAATGAATGCACCTACAACCTTCCAACGATTAATGTGCACGATCTTCAAGGATATGCTGCGACACAAGCTGGAGGTGTTCATAGACAACTTGTGCATACATTCTAGTTGGACTGAACACTTAGAGAGCTGATTGTATTCGAGTGGACTGAGAAATGCCAACGCGCGTATGAACAGTTAAAGAAGACTCTCACCACTGCACCAATCTTGGGAGCCCCAAACTTGAGTGTAACATTCCATGTATACATAGATGCCTCCAAGTTTGCTATCGGAGCCGTTCTATGCCAGCCTGGTGAACATAGTCTTGATTACCCTGTGAGCTTTGCCAGCAGGCAGCTCACCGAAACAGAAATGAACTATTCCACTACAGAAAGGGAAGGGCTAGCCATGGTGTTCACCGTAAAGAAATTTAGGCATTACCTATTGGCCACACCCTTCGTCTTTTTCGTGGACCATCAAGCCTTGGTGTATCTTGTGAACAAGCCATGAGCTACAGGTCACATAGCAAGATGGTTACTTCTCCTATTGGAGTTTGATTTCTCAATGATTGTGCGTAAAGGAAAGCAACACTACATGGCAGATCACATGTCCCGCATACCCACAAGGGAAGCTGCTAGTCAAGGCATACCTGACGACTTACCGAACGCGCACCTCTTTGGCCTGTCTAGTGAAGGGGGCTTGTTTAGAGCTGATTTGATGTCTTATTGGGCAGACGATGTTGTCCAAGTGTTAGAAAACGGCCCACCAGAGAGACCTATTGAGAAAGCTAGGCTAAGGAGACTTATCTTAAAAAATCCAGCCATACCAACTAATCGCTGTGGCCAACTCTATAGGTTGGGGCAGGACGGGCTGCTATGCACGAGATGCACAATGTGTTGAGAGAGGCGCATTGCGGGATAACTAGCGAGCACTTTAGTGGGGACACGACCGCCCGTAAGGTATTACAATCCCAACTCTGGTGGCCCACCCTATTTCGTGACGCCGCTAAGTTCATCAAACATTGCGACGAGTGCCAGAGGTCTAAGGTGCCCATGTGCAAAGATAAGATGGAGTTAACCCCTGTAATAGCGCAACAACCCTTTGAAAAATGGGGCATTGACTTCATCAGACCAGGCACACTACATCATTGTGGCAACGGATTACCTAACGAAGTGGGCGGAGGCACGAGCCACTAGAAGGAACGACGCTAGGACCACTGTGAAGTTCCTGTGGGAATAGGTCTTTTCACGGTTTGGTTGTCCAATCGAACTAGTAAGTGATCAAGGTGCACACTTCGTTAATGAAGTAATATCCCACTTGCTCTCAATCTTCCTAATTATTCATAGAAGGTCCTCTCCCTACTACCCTCAGGCAAATGGCCAAGTAGAGTCCACAAATAAATCCTAGTCAACGTGCTTACTAAGGTAGTATCCACATCACGAAGAGACTGGGATAATAAACTGATGGTAGCCTTGTGGGCTTATCGGACGACTTATAAGACGGCTATCGGATAAATGCCCTTTAGGCTAACCTACAGGACGGAGGCCATTCTACCTTTAGAGTTCTTGGTCCCTAGCTTAAGAATCGCAGCGCAGGAGCGTTGGGAGAGGGAAGAGAGGCTTGGACTAACCGCTTAGAGGAGCTAGAGCGTCTCACGGAGACTCGACTATTAGCCACCCACACTCTGATCTATGAAAAGGCACAACGAAAGCTATGGTTTGACAAGCATGTCAATCAGTGCAACTTTGATCAAGGGGACCTCATCCTACTCTACTCGGTGAAAGGACACAAAAAGAAAATGAAATTTTGAGGACTGGGACCTTTATGGGTGCGTGCAATTAGCAGAATGGGCAATGTCGAGTTGGAGACGTTTAAAGGGCAAGGAATAGGCTTCTTCAATGGTAGTCGCATGAAAAAGTACTACCCTCCTTCCCATCCGTTGCACAAGCCACCCATGCACGAAGCCCCCATCACCGTCTACGTGGCCACAATTACCAAACTAACAGATCAAGGTGAAGAAGCAGTAGCACTCGACTACCTCCAAATCACAGTCACTGCAGAACAAACATATTCTTTTGATGCCCTGATCGAGGAAGGGGCCGACCGTAATGTCTTGACACATGATCATTGGACATGCATTGGTTAGCCTAAATTACAGTCCACAAATGCCCATTTGGGGGAAACACTTACCCTCTCTTAGAAAAATGCCAAGTGGTTGTCTCCATTGAGTCTGGAAGTATCCCAGTCGTCTTTTATGTGTTACCAAACACTAAAGGGGCCGGTGATAAATCACTACTAGGGCGCACTTTCAAAAAGCAAACAAACTGCAATGTGGACTACAACCTAGATCGCATTAACCTGACCATGGGAAATGTGCGCATAGTAACTACTTTCAGCAAGGGCCATCTTGCGCCTTCTACAACTGTAAATCCATTGATAGAGACACCCATGGCCAAGCCTAAGGAGAAGGGCATGGATATCTTACCCCGTGCCCCAACTGCCAGAAGAAAACCCACCCAAGCCATTCACGTGGCCAGGGATCCCACGAACATATGGGTGCCAAAACGGTGAGCGCCACCTCTTGGTAGACCGCAGAAGCACGCTCCTAAATGCAAAAACTATCAATCGCAGCCTAAGAGGCAGCCCATGCGCCATCAATATGGGCGCACCGCCACACCATGATGGATATCAAAATCTCTCTTGCGAGCACAAGGATACTATGAGGGCAACCCCTGGATATGGGTGCCTAAGGGCAGACACCCAAGAAGGTCAACTTTGGGCAACCCCACTCTAGCTGGATAGACTGGCATAGGCAAAGCACAAGTCACAAAGAACGTCAAACTAGCAATGGTGATGATTAAGGGCACCCAACACATTCAGTGTCCCAAACCGGATGATCCAGTACCATCCAGGTCAGAGGAGGTGCGCACCCCCATACCCACTCGAATGGATTGCAGCATGCCTCCTATGGCACGGGAGCCCGTTGCAGTGTTTCCAAATGATCCAGACTGCAAAGTCCCATTGATGATGCTCGCAAGGGAGTCACCACTATCCAGCCCAATTGCACCATCGCCACCAGCAGGTCTTAAGCCTTCGTATGAAAGATGATCCTTCCTTTCAGCGGCCAAGGATCTTGCTGAGACCTCAAGGAATGACGTAGTGACATGCATCAAGGAGTTGGATGACACCTTCACTACATTCATTAGAAGCTATGAGAGGCTTGACCTAGGACTTCTTGACGAACCCCTCGCTTCCGATGTTCGCTCATTGCCATGCACTTGGGAAGACTACGAGTTCATGACCATCAAATTTTCCAAAGTTGCGGCCAGGCTAATCGCTAAAGGAACAAGCTGTTCTCAAACAACTAGTCACCTCATACCGCAAACCTGCTTGCTCTACTCCTGAACAAGAACTGGAGGAGCTCGTACAACTTGCCAGCTCCACTTCTCCATTCCTACAACTGTGGTACGCCTTACGACTCCAATGGGGGAAGAAAGGCGGTCGGATCATGACCAATGCTAAGCAAAAGAGGGCAATCAAAACAATTGAATGCGACCCCACGTATGTGGCACCTCTTTCATTTAGAGTTTTGGCATTTACATGCAACTTACACTTAGATGATCAAGTATTGGCCCCCATCCGTACATTGACCAGTTTCTCACAGAGGAGGAGTTGCACATTGCTAGTCGCCTCAACTCGGGGGACATCTTTTATGATGTCTTGACCTACATCACTCAAGCTTCCCTACAGCCATGCGAACTTGATCGTCATGCCCAGTTTGAATACAACCCTAACCTTTGTACCTGGCTTATGGCCAAGTAGCTCACCCCACATAGCCCATGCGAGCCTTTCCCCCTCCTCGTACCACTTAGGAAAGAGGGGGGAAGAGCAAGTGACAACCAAGGGACTAACCAAGTGATGTAGCAAGAAGTGTAAAGGCTAACAACGCTCAACTAAATTCAAATAGGAAAGAAAGCAAGGAGGAAGTAGATGTTGGTTGTTAATTATTTCTAAAAAGTTTCATCCCCGTAAATCTGCCCGGCAAACTGTCACACACATTTTTTCTTGGGATATGCTAGGATGTTGAGATGACAAGCTCAACATATGCGAACATTGATGATGGACCGCCTGGTTAGATGGGTCCACATGTCTACACTTAGCACGTCGATGGTCATTATCACATGGCCACTGACTCATTACTTATTATATTCAGGTTGTTACACCTTTATAGCTAGCATAGTTATAGTGCCAATCGACTAGTGTAGTCGGTTATGCATTGTTTGACTTAGTACGCCACTTTTCTTTATGTTGTATCTTATCTATACTTTGTGTACATTGTAAAGTGTGTGGAAGAAGAAGAAGAAACCAGTAAGAAAACGTTTTGGCCTCCATCTCTCTTCTTGTCTCTTGAGTGAGCTTCTCCTTGTGCATTCTGTGTATGTTCGGCGCAGCATCTTGAGCAAATCCCCCCACCACGTGATTCTTGACATGGTATCAGAGCCGCGCCACTGAGAGAGGCTGATTTCGAAGGCTGAAGTGAAGGAGAAGAAGCAAGGTTCAAGCAAGCAAGCAATGGATAAGAAGCTCTTCCATTCCTCCACTCTCTCTCTTGGATAGTGCATGTGGAGACACCGGAAGCAGGGCAGAGCAGAAATCTCAGATTGCAATGAGATTTAGTGTGCATGAAGAGCGTTGTGTATTCTGCAAATTAGCCCTCTAGGACATTCCCGCTGCTATTTTGGCCATCCGAGGTCATTTCAGGTCCCGTTTTAGACTCCCAAGGTTGTAGACAGCAGTTTGAGGTATCCTGTAATTTCAGCTATCTGCCGTATATAGATGCACAGGTTACATATTTCAGATCTGTAAGTTCAAAGGTGTTTACCAGTGAATAAACACAAGGTTTATCTGCAAATTGGTCGCAAATTGCATGTATTGTTGAGTAGACAGTGAAAAAGGCTGTCTGGTGTATTGTTGTGCACTACAGGTCGAGGGTTGCAGAAGATTTGCTTGTTGTTTGGTATTAGTTTTGTGATAATGGCAGAGAACAATGGAAATCCCATTATTGAGAAGCTTGACAAGAACAACTACCCTTCATGGAAGTTCCGTGTGACGAACTTCCTTATTGGAAAGGGCCTTTATGAATTTGTTTCAGGTGAAGAAAAGGAGCCAAAGCTAGGTATCCCTCTGACTGCAGATGAGTTAAAAGCATGGAAAGAGTGGAATACAAAAGACAAAAAGGTGATGTACTGACTATCTATAGTAATTGACAATACTATGCTGGGACATATCAGGAATGCAGAAACTTCACATGTAGCTTGGACAATTTTTGAGAGCATGTTTTCAGTAAATACAAAGAAACGAAAGATTCAACTCAAGCAAGAGTTGAATGCCTTGAAGAAAGGAAAAATGTCTGTCTGAGTATGTTTTGAAGGTGAGGAGCATTGCAAATGCCTTAGCAGCGATTGATGCAATGCCAGATGATGATGATTTGGTTTCATCCACTCTGAGTGGCCTTAACAATGAGAAGGCATGGAAATCATTTGTTACTTCAGTATATGTACGAAAGCCATTTCCAGATTTTGATGAGCTGATCTCTCTCATGATTACTGAAGAGATCAATATGCAGGGTGATTCGTCTGAAAGAAATGGTAAACAGGTCCAAGCATTTTACTCGAGTTCAGGAAGGGGACGTGGAAGATCCTCTTCAAGAGGCCGTGGTATGGGACATGCAGGCAATAACCAGCAAAACAGGTTCAATCAACAGTTTGGTGAAATGCAGGTTTCTAGAGGCAGGGGAAACTTTAGAGGCAGGGGGAGCTCTAGAGGAAGAGGTGGATGGCAGAACAGATGCTCTAACAACTCTGGTATTGTGTGTCACTACTGTGGAAAAATAGGTCATATTGCAGCCCAATGTTATGCTAAGAAAAATGATATTCGCAGTGGTAAGTTGCAGTAAGGAAACTACATCGTCTTCACAATAGAATGAAGACAAAAATGAACATCTGTTTGTTATGTAGCATATACCGAATGCTATTACAAGAAAGGGAACACATGATGATGTTTGGTATGTTGATTCAGGTGCATCCAATCATATGAGCAGCCATGCAGAATGGTTTGGAGAGATGCAGGATTTGCAAAATGCAGGTTATGTGTAGACGGGTGATGATTCATGCCACCCAATTTCACACATTGTAAAAGTTCCCTTGTCCTTGCATGATGGTAAGACAAAGATTCTTTTAGATGTATTACATGTGCTATCTATTACAAAGAACTTGGTGTCAATCGGTCATATGGTAGAGCAAGGGCTGCAAGTCAGATTTAATGCAAAGGGCTACTTTGTAGAAGACTTCAATGACAAGTGCAGGTTGGTTGCAAAGGGAAGTAGAGTTGGACGTATGTTTACTCTGGATGTTGGAATTCCTGCTATGAATGTTGCTATGTATGCTAAAGGAAAAAGTGTTGTTGCAGATATTGAAATTTGGCACAAACGCATTGGACATGCAAATGTACAAAGGCTGAAATTAATGCAGTCCAAAGGGTTGTTGGTTTCTAGTTTGCCTACATTTAGAATTGCAGAATTTCATAAGGTATGTGAAGCATGTTAGTTTGGTAAGCATGCAAGACAACCCTTTTCACATGACAGAGATGTAAGCAGAAATATCCTTGATGTTGTGCATATAGACATTTGGGGTCCTACACAAAATGTATCTCTTGGAGGCAGTTCATACTTTGTCACATTCATTGATGATTGTTCTAGAAAGCTGTGGGTATATTTTATGAAGGAAAAGAGTGAAGCATTTGAGCACTTTAGAACTTTCAAGGCTGCACAATTGAAAGAGAAACAGGCTTGAAAGTAAAGTGCTTGAGGTCAAATGGAGAAGGAGAGTACCTCTCGAATGAGTTCAGTGATTTTTTGAGGTCTCATGGGATAAAGAGACAGTTCACATGCAGGTATACCCCACAGCAAAATGGGGTTGTAGAAAGGAAAAATAGGCATATTACAGAAGTTGCACGCGCCTTGATGGCCGAAAAGAATATGCCTAAGCATTTTTGGTCTGAGGCTGTTCTTATTGCTGTTTATATTATGAACAGAACTCCCATACCGCAGTTCATGGTATGACCTCCGAAGAATGTTTTACAAGTAAGAAGCCTAATGTCTCACACTTGAAAGTGTTTGGTTGTATTGCATATGTTCATGTGCCAGATGAGTTGCGGAAGAAACTGGATCCAAAGGTTGAAAAGTGTGTCTTTATTGGATACTCTTTAGAGCAAAAAGGGTATCGTTGTTATAACCCTGTCACATGTAAGTTCAGAGTGAGTAGGGATGTCATCTTTGATGAAATGAGCAGTTGATATGCATCTAGTGGTGATGCATTGGATGATGATGATGATCATGACACTCACGTGTAGGTTGAAAAGCAAGAATCATGGACTCTTAGTGGACCAGAGACATCATCTAGTAGTCCTTGGTCTTGGAGACTAAGGAGTAGCTCTACATCTTCAGGTGCATCTAGTAGCACTACAGGTAAAGACAAAGAAAAGAATAAAGTGTCAGATGGCATTAATATAGTTCTTGATAGAGACTCCAGTGGCTCAAAGAGCTTAGATGATGAGCTTGGCATTCCTTCAATGAGGACTCCATGTGTGCAGAGAGCACATGTCAATGCAAAGACTCCATTGAGTGATCCAATGGTACATAGGTCTAGCAGGGTGAGATACCCTGTTAACAGATTTGGTTTTGAAGGTTATGCAGCTCACCATTATGCTTATATGGTGAAAGTGATTGAGGATGTTGAGCCCACATGTTTTGAGGAGGCTGTTGGTCATGCTCATTGGGATGCAGCAATGGATGAGGAGATGGTTGCATTAGAGGCCAATAAGACTTGGGATCTAGTATCATTGCCAAAGGGCAAGAAAGCTATTGGATGTAAGTGGGTTTATAAGATTAAGCACAATGCAGATGGTTCTGTTACTAGGTACAAGGCTAGGCTGGTTGCAAAAGGTTATGCCCAGACATATGGCATAGATTATGAAGAAACCTTCAATCTAGTTGCTAGGATGGCAACTATCAGATGTGTGATTGCTTTGGCAGTAGCCAAAGGTTGGAGGTTGTAGCAAATGGATGTGAAGAATGCCTTCTTGCATGGTGATTTGCAGGAAGAAGTGTATATGAATCAGCCAATAGGTTATGAAGATTTAGAGCATCCCACGTATGTGTGCAGGTTGAAGAAGGCACTCTATGGGCTCAAGCAAGCACTTAGAGCATGGTCCGACAAGATCACAGAGTATCTTGTCAATATTGGCTTTTATGTTTCTGATGCTGATCACTCTTTATGTGAGAAAGGGAGATGGAGGTTTGGTCATCATAGTCATCTATGTGGATGACTTGATTATTACAGGTGATAGTGATAGTGGGATTGCTGAAGTCAAGGACTTTTTGAAGAAGAAGTTTGAGATGAAGGATTTAGGTGAGCTAAGGTACTTCCTTGGCATTGAGGTGATCAGATGTGATGATGGTATATGGCTGTCCCAAAGACAATATGGCTTGGATATGTTGTCCAAGTATGGTATGACAGCATGCAAACCACTTTCAGTCCCGTTGGAGCAGAATGTAAAGTTGAGTGTTGATGTTGGGGATGAGATAGAAGACCCTACTATGTTCAGGAGGATAGTGGGGAGTTTGATCTACATGACCATTGCAAGGCCAGACTTGAGCTACGCTGTTGGTCTTGTGAGTTAGTTTATGTAAGTACCTAGAAAGCCACATTTGGATGTAGTCAGACGCATATTGAGATATGTGAAGTCCACATTACATTATGGACTTTTCTATGAGGCAGGTACAGATGTACATGTGTTTGGATACACAGATGCAGATTGGGCTGGTAGTATGTCTGATAGAAGATCTACCAATGGATACATGTTCTCTCTTGGTAGTGCAACAATTACTTGGAGCAGCAAAAAGCAATCTACAGTTGCTTTATCGAGTACAGAGGCTGAGTATAGAGGTGCTGCTGTTGCAGCATGTGAGGTAGTATGGCTGCAAAAGTTATTGGCTGATTTGGATGTGCAGGTGGAAGGTCTAGTTGTCATTTATTGTGACAATATGAGCAGTATACAGTTGGCTAGGAACCCTGTGTTCCATGCCAAGACAAAACATATTGAGGTACACTACCACTTTGTGAGAGAGAAGATACTAGCATGTGAGATTGACTTGGTGTATGTCAGCACATATGATTAGATAGCTGACATCTTCATAAAGGCATTGGGTACAGAGAAGCTTCAAAAGTTTCGAAGCTTACTTGGAGTTGTAGAGATGCAGTTGAGCTTGAGGGGGAGTGTTGAGATGACAAGCTCAACACATGCGAACATTGATGATGGACCGCTTGGTTAGATGGGTCCACACGTCTACACTTAGCACGTCGATGGTCATTATGACTCTCACATGGCCACTAACTCAGTATTTATTATATTCAGGTTGTTACACCTATTTACAGCTGACATTGTTATAACGCCAATCGACTAGTGTAGTCGGTTATGCATTGTTTGACTTAATAGGCCACTTTCCTTTATGTTGTATCTTATCTATACTTTGTGTACATTGTAAAGTATGCAGAAGAAGAAGAAGAAACCGGCAATAAAACGTTTTGGCCTCCATCTCTCTTCTTGTCTCTTGAGTGAGCTTCTCCTTGTGCATTCTGTGTGTGTTCGGCGCAATATCTTAAGAAAATCCTCCCACCACGCGATTCTTGACATAGGAATGAATCAAATCGTAACTCTAATGTTGACTTGGGTAATGATAGGCACCTACCATGGTAGGACAGGGTAGACTTCCATTTACAAAAGCGGAGATGACAAAATATGGAATCAGCATCGAGACGCGGGGATTCAGCCAATTCACATTCAAGCATTCCATGAACCTGGACGAGGCCATCTCGGAGGAGCCGGCTGTAAGAGAGATGGTGGACAAATGCAGCCTCCAAAAGTACATAGAGAAAGTCGGGCAGGCTGTAGACTACAGCATGTGCATAGATTTCTTAAGAAATTTTGATGAAGGACGAAGCTGTGGCACAGTCACGGTAAGGGAAGGTAATCAAGAAAGACGGGTACAGGTGCCCCTTAACGCAGTCACTGTTGAAAGAGCCCTGGGACTTGTGCCCAAAAAAGAAAGACACCTAAAAAGAGATGTGTACGCCATGCTGGGAGTCAAAAAAGAAGATGTGCACACGGTCGATGGAATTAGTCTAGCTAACATTCCAAGCCCGATGATGAGGATGCAGGCTAAGATGATCCATTCTCTCTTCTCTAGCCACAGATACAATGCACTCATGAATAGAATCAGCGTGCCACTGCTGGAAAGCATTGCGGCAGGAGTCCCAGAGGAGGTGGACTGGAACGGCTTTATCGAGAAGACTATAAAGAGTTCAGCCGCCCTTCTAGCTCCAACCGCAGTCCCAGTCGGTGGCGAATCTCCGACCTCCACCGCACGATCCATGAGGAAGAAACCTGCCATCAAAGCCTCTACGATCAAATACAGAGGTATCCTTACAGCAATCATTGATGAGGCTATCAAGGATGCCAGCGTGGAGGGAGAGCAGATTGAGCACAAAGGCTCGCCGCATCGTGAGGAGGACGGCTCAAAAGGACAGCTAGTGATGAAGAAGAGCCTAAAGTACCACCCATGCAAACGGCCGAGCCTTAGAAGCACATGAAGGATGGCAAAAGCCAAAAGAAGGGGAAGAGACTGAGCAAAGCGGAGGGGGCCGAGGTGAAGAGGGCTCGAAAAGAGTCAGGTTGGTTGGAAGAACAACTACAAAAGGAGGAAGAGGAAGAACTCGAAAGAGTTAAAGAGGAGTCAAAAAAGGTGGAAGAGGAATGGCAAAGAAGGGCGAAAGAGGAAGCCCACGAGCTGAGCATGAAGGAACTGGCCGAGTTGGCTGAGGCCACTCAGCACAGGTTTGTTGAAGAAACTTGTGGAAGAGGAGAAATCAACCCTTATGGTCCTCATCATGAGGCCAAAGCAAGTGGTAGCACGAGGGCAGCCCTGATAATCACAGGAAAGGGAAAGTCAATGTTACACCCCCTGCCTCCCTCGTTCGTGTTAGCACCAACCCTTATGGTCCTCACCATGAGACCGAAGCAAGTGGCAGCGTGAGGGCAGCCCCGATAATCGCAGGCAAGGGAAAGTCACTGTTACACCCCCTGCCTCCCTTCTTCGTGTCAGCACCAACAAACACCCCAAATGCCCCACAACCCATGCCCTCTCTGGACACGGCCCAGCTAATGAGCATGATGCAGATGCTCATCAGTAAGGTGGTGGAGATTATCCCAGAACATGGAGCGAAAAGACTTGCCACTACTGATGCTGAGTCCAGGAAAGACCCAAATGGTAAAAACTCGAAGCATCAACCACCACAGCTCCTATCCCCATGTCACCTGGTGCAGACTACGACGCCTACATGGCCGAGCTTCTAGCACAGCTAGATACGGCAAAGGAGGAAAAGAAGGTGGCCTTGTTGAAGCTGGAAAAGGAAAGGGAAACCTCAACAGCTCTGAGGCTCAAAGTTTCAAAGCAAGAGGCTAATCGGCAAAGGGAGTTCAAGGCGTTACAAGATTAGATGGAAGCAAAAAAGAAAGAGGCCTAGGACAACGAAAACCGCCTGAGACAGAGACTAGAGGATGAAGAACAACATCTGGTGGCCGAGCAACAGAGCTTAAAGTTGCTAGTGTAGCAATATTGCTTGAGTTGCGATATTGAATTTTTGTTTTGCCTCAATGATTAGTTCTGATCTTTCCTGCGCTAACTGCTCGTGGCTCTGGATCTCTGCAAGGTGCAGTCTTCGTTGCATGAAGGCCATGGCCATGAGGGCCTCTGTGTCTTCCTTGGCAACTTCCAATGCACCTTGTAGCCGTTGTGCCTCTTGTTATTGTTCTTGTGCTTTTGTTGTGAGGGTTGCCGGCCGGTCCCGTGCTAGGAACTCTATCTCTCTCTCTAGTCTATTTTGTTCCTCGAGCTCATATTGAAGCTTTGCCATGGTATCCCCCTACCACTCACTCGGATCATCTTGAGTTGCCAATGGTCCATACCCCTCCAATCTGGCCATTCTCTGCTCGAACTCATATTGAATCTTTGCCATGGTATCCCCCTGCCACTCACTCGGATCATCTTGAGTTGCCAATGGTCCATACCCCTCCAATCTGGCCGTTCTCTGCTCGCTGGAAGAAGAAAGAAGAAAGATGGATGAAAGGGCCAACGCTTGGGAAGCAAACAACTTTGAAAGAATCAGACAATTAACAGAGCACTTGGTGGTGGCAGAGTGCGAGAGAGTGCTTGCCGAAACCAGAGTTGAAGCAGCCGATGTATGCACCCACGCATAGAGGCAAGCCTTCCTTAGTACTGTGCTACATGCCACCCAAGCACAGGGCAATGATTCAGTGGAGAGGGTGAGAAGGAAGCTGGAATTGAGTAACCGAGCGCTAAGATATGACCTTCAAGAACGGGAGCTCCCCACCAGCACGGGACTCACCAAGGAGCAGCAATTCCACTACCTGCGTAGTGCGGGCCTCTCCACCGTTGAGCTCAAGGAATTGGGGTTCGAAGAACAGGAGCAGCCCACACCACCACCACAAATGACCCCAATCGTGGCCGAACAAGATACCGAGGAGAGCCCGGATTTGGAGTAGGAGGCCGATGAAGAGCAACGAGAAATGCCTAGTCCCCCTCTACCAGACCTCTCGCCAGACGAGCCGCCCCAGACGAGCCTGAAGATGCCCACATGTCGTCCTCACTGCAATCATTGACGAGGCTATCAAGGATGTCGGCATGGAGGAAGAGCAAGCTAAGCACCAAAGCTCACCACACCATGAGAAAGAAGGCTCGAGCAAAAAGATGGCAAGGGACGAAGGAGAGCTTGAAATACCACCCACTCAAATGGCTGAGGCACAGAAGAAAATGAAGACCGACAAGAGCCAGAAAAAGAAGGAGGAGAGATTGAGCAAAGAGGAGTGGGCCGAGGTGAAGAGGGCTCACAGAGAGTCAAGGAGGGTGGAGGAGCAACAACAGAAGAAGGAGGAGGAAGAACTTGAAAGAGTTAGAGAAGAGTCAAAAAAGGCACAAGAGGAAAGGCAAAGAAGGGCGGAGGAGGAAACCAACGAGCTAAGGATGAAAGAACTGGCTAAGTTGGTAGAGGCCACTCACAGATCTATTTTGAGGAAACTGATGGAAGAGGAGAGATCGACCCCTTGAGTCCCCACCATGAGGCCAAAGCAAGTGGCAACACGAGAGCAGCCCCAGTGATCATAGGCAAGGGGAAGTCACTATTACACCCCCTGCCTTCCTCCTTCGTGCCAGTGCCAATCGACCACAACTACCCCGCAACCCACGCCCTCTCTGGACATGGCCCAGCTAATGAGCATGATGCAAATGCTCGTCAGGAAAGTGACTGAGATTTTCCCAGAGACTGGAGCGAAAAGACCCGCCATTACAAATGCTGAGTCCAGGAAAGACCCGCGAAATGGCAAAAGCTAGAAGCGTCAACCACCACAGCTCCTATTCCCATGCCACCTGGTGCAGACTATGACGCTTACGTGGCTGAGCTCCTGGAACAGTTGGATAAAGCAAAGGAAGAAAAGAAGGTGGCCCTGTTGGAGATGGAAAAGGAAAGGGAAACTTTGGCAGCCTTGAGGCTCGAAGTTTCAAGGTAAGGAGCCAACCGGCAAAGGGGGTCTTCCATGCAAAGATGAAACACATTGAGGTGAGGTATCACTTCATACGTGGGGTCGTTGAGGACAAGTCTGTTGACCTTGTCAAGATCTCGACTGACCAGAATCTTGCAGATCTGCTCACGAAAAGCCTCTCTACAGAGCGCTTTGCCTTCCTTAGGAAGTTGATGGGCATGGGATGAGATGACGTCTTTTCTCATCCTGTTGTACATGTGTACATGTTGTACTGTATTTTTTCTTTTTCTTTTCACTCCCTCACTAAGGCGAATCCTTTAAGTGGGAGGTTGTTGGGGGTAAATGCACCTCTGCCTAGCCGCCCATGTATTACTACACCGAGAGCCACCGCCATTGCACATTGCAGGTGGCGGGCACCCATCACCGTCACTTTATTCTTTATTCTTTTAGTGATAGTTTGAATAAAGGAAGGCCTTGTCACACATTGTGACTGTTGGAGTTCCCATTTCTTGTCTCTCTCTTTCTTGCTCTTGCTCTCTCGCCATAGCTCCCGAGTCCAAACTTCGATCCTTGAGCCCTTTCAAGTCAAACTATGAGATTGTTGAAGGAGCCAGTCTCAAAGAATCTCTTAATGAAGAGATTTTTGAGTTTGTTGAAGTTGTTGCACTCTGTAGTGTCTAAGCTCATGTACCATGCCCTACCCTTATTGCCTAGGGATAGGCCAAAAGCTTGTGAGCGCTAAGTAAGATCATTGAGGCCGTTACCCTTACAAACTTGCTCGAATTACTCTATGAAACTATACGGTTCATTGCCCAGCTATTATTTGTCTAGCTACTTTGGAATTACAAGGATCTTCGATTAACTCTTGGAGCCTTGGGTGACTCCTAATCCTGCAAGCAATGAGGTTGCTAAGGCTGTCGCTCTTTGCTTTGTTGATGTATTGTCAATTAGCCACTTCGTAAGAAGTTCGCTCAATGTTAAGTCTACCTCTAGTGCGTGCTCTCTCTCTTTGTGTGTTAGGTCCTATTCGATTCCTATTTGCTAGAGCTAACACTCATTGGACTTCTTGCATCTCTATGTCATGCCCTAATTTTCTGTTGGGAGTAAAGGTGCCTCTGCCTAGCCGCATGTGCATTACTACACTGTTTCTTTAGGGTTTACTTCAGTTCTCTGGTCATACAAGCTGTAAATAGTTTGGGGCAGCCACCATTGAAGCTCCGGTGCTTCATATCTTCATTGCTCCTACTCAAGAACCCTTGAGGCTTGGTGTGTGCCCCCTTGGGCACCTACTTGAGCCCTGACTCCCCCCGAGGTATGCATGTGGGCTGTAGGCCTCCCAGGATAGCAACACTCTATTTGTGCCTGCTTTAGGCTGATCCATACCTGCTCCACCCTGGTCCTCCTCAAGCTCCAGGCCATTGGGCACTTCCACAAGCTTCCTCTAAGGCATTTGCACATGCTTGATGCTCGGTCTTGAAAGCTTGAGCATTGGACATTGATTTGGGGCTGATTCAAACACTGTTTGGGACTGTTTACATCAGTTCACAGTCATGTTATGCTGATGCTACATTGAATATAAATGCTATGCTTGTCTAGGCATACATAGTCAATCGGTTTGATGCCTATTGGATGCCGATTGACTTGGGGATGGATTGCACATGTTATGCCATCATTTTGGCACTGATTTGGGACTAAAATTTCTCATTTTTTACAGTCATTTCATGTTGTAATAAAAGCGGGCTGAAGCTATCACACATGCTTTGGATTATGCCTATTGGTTCCGACCTATGTCTTGGATATATGCCATGAAGTGTTGATCTTCGGGGTACGACTTCGAGCTTGGATTTCATTCCAGATGCTTTTGGAAGAGCTTTGACATTATGCACTCATTGACATGGTTCATGCTTAACAGTGGTACATACTTTGACAGTGATGCTTCTTGGGTTTATGCATACCCGTTGCCTATGGCTTGATGCTCATGTCATGGTTGATTACCCTATGCATACATTGAGCTTGAATGCTCATTGAAGCTCCACCTTGGATGCATTTTGGATTATCTAGAGTAGTCTTGGATGTTACTTGGCTTGTCAGAGTTTGGATTGGGATGTATTTTATGTCTGACATGCTTACGGGTGCTACATACGGATGCTCTACCGCCTACATGTTTGGGATATACTATTGATGTATTGTCTTGGACTTATATCATTGGCACTATGTCTTGCCTTGGCTTTAGCTCTTGAGCTCGTACATACGACCTGTGTGCTAGTGGGAGCATTCTTGAATGCTTATCAGACATTGCGCCGGTGGTACTTTTATGCATTGAACCGTTACATGCCATTGAGCAGTTACAGACACTTGAGACTTTGGGACTTCTTACCTTTTGGGATGATACATCATATGTCTTGGTTCATTGTATGCTTATGAGCTAAGTCTCAGTTTTGGATCTATATTTTTTTGTGAACCGACACCTACTTGTGTCAAGTTTTGGTAGTGGCAGGAACACTTTGCCTCGTTGACTGGGGGGTGTGTCTACTCACTGGGAGATGTTTGTATGACATACTTGGGTGTTGGATTTGTGCTTATCGACCGTCATATACTTATGCTATGACCACATGATGCCGGCTTTGGTCTTGGTAGTATCTGATTGCCTTGGGATCCGATTTTGACACTGTTAGCTCTCTTTTACTAAAATCTGTAATTTATTACAACAAGCATATACGTATGGACTGACATGGATTTTTCATGCTGAAACATTCTGAAATGATGTAGTTTCACTAGTACTTGGTGGGCAACAGCTTTGGTTCCACTTTCTTCGCCATTTTCCCTCGATTTTGGTGATTTTTTGGTCATTTTCTGTAGTAAACAACAAGCAGTTTTGAACTGTCTACAGTCTTCCAGTTTGCATTATGGCGAGTTCGTCCACTGATCATGCTATTTTCAACATCACTAAGCTTGATGGTACGAATTACACTTATTGGAAGAGCCAGATTTGGCAGGTGTTGGTGCAGAAATCGCAGATCAAACCTTTGAGGTTGAGCGGGCATCCGCCTGCAACTATGCTAGATGAGGAATGGCTTGAGCTTGATGAGTTATGTAAGTCCACTATTGTATTATCTCTCACAGAACACATTCACTACAATGTATTTGAGGAAGAATAGTGTGGATGGCAGTTGTGGAATAAAATCAAGAATCTCTATGACAAGAAAAGTGCAGCGAGTCAGATGTATTGGCTGAAGTAGCTTATGGATCTACGCATGAAGGAGAATGTGACTATGTCTGCTCACTTGAGCCAGTTCCATGCTATACTCAAGAACTTGACTTCGCATGTCAGCTGGATAGCTTGATGACACATGATATCATGTATGTTTTGGAGACTCTGCATGGAAGATCACTTGTGGCAGACTTGTGATTGCAAGAGGTGCCAAGGTTGGCAGTCTCTACCCCTTGATTGTATTAGGTTCTTCCCTTGATCATGTTTTGTATGTGGATTCTATTCCACATGTATCTCTTTGGCATGCCCGTTTGGGCCATATGTCTTTGAAGGGAATGAAAATGCTTTCTGGTTTACAGTACTTACTACTCCTTGATTATGCATGTTTTGATTTATGTGAGCATTGTCTTTATGGCAGGCACACTAGGTCTAGGCATAAGAAGTCTGGTAGGCCACGCATGAGTGAGCCCTTGGCATTGGTACATTCGGATGTCTGTGGGCCCATGCCTTGTCAGTCTATGGGTGGTGCAAAGTATTTTGTTACATTCATAGATGATTTTTCACGAAAAGTCTAGGCTTATCCCACTAAGCTAAAATCCGATGTGTTGGTTGTGTTTTAGAGATGGCTTGCATTGGTTGAGAACCAGTCTGGGTATAGGCTAAAATGCTTAAGGACAGTGTGCTTGGGTGATGACAGCTCTCTTGATATTGTGGGCATTGGTGATATTAGGCTGTAGTTTCCTTCTGGCAGTAGTTTTGTTATACAAGATGTACGTCATGTACCTGCTTTGCCACGCAGTCTCATGTCAGCTAGACAGCTCATGTATGTTTTGGAGACTCTGCATGGAAGATCACTTGTGGTAGACTTGTAATTGCGAGAGGTGCCAAGGCTGGCAGTCTCTACCCCTTGATTGTATCAGCTTCTTCCCTTGATCATGTTTTGTATGTGGATTCTATTCCACATGTATCTCTTTGGCATGCCTGTTTGGGCCATATGTCTTTGAAGGGAATGAAAATGCTTTCTGGTTTGCAGTACTTACTGCCCCTTGATTATGCATGTTTTGATTCATGTGAGCATTGTCTTTATGGCAGGCACACTAGGTCTATGCATAAGAAGTCTGGTAGGCCACGCATGAGTGAGCCCTTGGCATTGGTACATTCGAATGTCTGTGGGCCCATGCCTTGTCAGTCTATGGGTGGTGCAAAGTATTTTGTTACGTTCATAGATGATTTTTCATGGAAAGTCTAGGCTTATCCCACTAAGCTGAAATTCGATGTGTTGGCTGTGTTTCAAAGATGGCTTGCATTGGTTGAGAACCAGTCTGGGTATAGGCTAAAATGCCTAAGGATAGATAATGGGGGTGAGTATGTCTCTGCTTTTGAGCAGTTATATGATGAGAGGGGTATTAAGCGTTAGTTGACCACCCCCTACACCCCCCCCAGAATGGTTTGGCTGAGCAGATGAATAGAACCATCCAGGAGCGTGTATGCAATATGCTTAGCCATGTAGGCCTACCATAGAGATTTTGGGCTGAGGCAGTTAGTACAGTTGTGCATGTCATAAATAGATCACCCTCTAGTGGTTTCGATTTCCATGTTGCAGAGGAGGTATGGACTGGAAAACCTCCCTCTTATGCGCATCTCTGTGTCTTTGGATGTGAGGCATTTTGCCATATGCCCAGGGACAAGAGAAGTAAGTTGGATCCTAAGAGTGTCAAATGCATTTTCCTTGGTTATGGGGATGTAGGCGAGATGGATTACCATCTCTGGGATCCGTAGGCGCGGAAAGCTATCCGCAGTCACGAGGTAGTCTTCCATGAAGACAAGATGCATAGGCACCCTGAGAGAGTTGTTGAGATCTGCAGGGTCATATTTCAGGAGGAGCTGAGAGCTCCCGCACAGCCAGTTGGACAGCCTACAGCTGCAGCAGATGCTCATGGTTAGGGTGTTGGATAGGCAGCTGGGCAGGCAGCAGAGCCTTCTGTGAGACCGTCTACTAGAGACAGACGTCCACCTGATAGATTTCAGCCCTCGATGCAATATGTCTTGGTTACAGATGCAGGAGAACCTTTCACTTATGATGAGGCTATGCGCAGGGGTGACAGTCACTCCTGGGAGAGGGCTATGTAGTTTGAGATATACTCCCTACATAAGAATGACACTTGGGGTTTGGTTTTCTTGTCTACGGGCAAGAAGGCTTTGCCATGCAAGTGGGTGTACAAGCTAAAAAGTACCCCTGGACACCCCAAGCCGGCATACAAGGCTAGATTGGTAGTAAAGGGTTTTAAGTAGGAGCATGGTGTGGACTTTGATGAGGTCTTTTCTCCTGTGGTTAAGATGACAATCCTGTGCTTAGTCTTGGCTTTGGTTGCTCAGCTTGACTTGGATTTATACCAGATGGATGTCAAGACGTCTTTCTTACATGGGGACTTGCATGATGAGATTTATATGGAGCAGCCTAAGGGCTTTGCAGAACCTGGCAGGGAGCACCTAGTGTGCGAGTTGAAGAAAAGTCTTTATGGCTTGAAACAGGCACCTAGGGAGTGGTATCATAAGTTTGATGCCTTTATGCAGTCATAGGGCTACAGCCGAAGTGCTATGGATCCGTCTCTTTACACGAAGAAAGCCCATGATGGTTCTTTATTGATTTTGGTACTCTATGTGGATGATATGTTGATAGCAGGGAAAGCTCATGATGAGCTAGATGCTCTTAAGGCTTAGCTCAAGAAGATCTCTGAGATGAAAGATCTGGGACAGACCGCTCATATACTTGGTATGTGCATTACACGCGATAGGCATCAGGGGCTCCTCTACTTGTCACAGAGGGAGTACATTCACAAAGTCCTTGAGCGCTTCTGCATGCAGGACGTAAAGCCTATTGGTTGTCTATTACCTTCTTATATGAAGGTATCACAGGCTGATTGTCCATAGACAGATGAGTAGAGGGCCGAGATGGCCAGGATTCCCTTATGCATCTGCAGTGGGTAGTCTTATATATGCCATGATAGCCACTCGTCCAAATATTGCCTTTGCAGCTGGTGTTGTGGCACGCTATATGGCTACACCTGGCAAGAAGCATTGGGATGCTGTGAAGGGTATCATAAGGTACCTGAAGGGCACTGCAGATATGTGCATATGCTATGGCAGCTAGGATACAGGAGCTGACTCTAATTATGCAGGACATGCAGATAGTAGGAAGTCCACTTCCGGCTATGTATTCACCTATGCTGGAGGTGCTGTTTCTTAAATGTCCAGGGTGCAGAAATGCACGGGCCTTTCTACTACAGAGGCCGAGTATGTTGCAACCACTGAGGCTTGCAAGGAGCCCATTTGGTTGGGTCGTTTGGTTGTTTTGCTGACCTTGGTATTGATGCTATTCCTACACTGCATTCGGATTCTATGAGTGCTATTCAGTTAGCCAAAAATCTGGTCTTCCATGCGAAGACGAAACACATTGAGGTGAGGTATCACTTCATACATGGGGTCATTGAGGACAAGTCTATTGACCTTGTCAAGATCTCGACTGACCATAATTCTGCAAATTTGCTCATGAAAAGCCTCTCTACAAAGCGCTTTGCCTTCCTTAGGAAGTTGATGGGCATGGGATGAGATGACATCTTTTCTCATCCTGTTGTACATGTGTACATGTTGTACTATCTTTTTTCTTTTTCTTTTCACTCCTCACTAGGGCAAATTTGCCTTTAAGTGGGAGGTTGTTGGGATAAAGGCACCTTTGCCTAGCCGCCCGTGTATTACTACATTGAGAGCCACCGCCATTGCACACTGCAGGTGGCGGGCGCTCGTCACCGTCACTTTATTCTTTATTCTTTTAGTGATAGTTTGAATAAAGGAAGGCCCGATCACACATTGTGACTGTTGGAGTTCCCATTTCTAGTCTCTCCCTTTCTTGCTCTTGCTCTCCCGCCATAGCTCTCGAGTCCAACCTTCGATCCATCGCTCCCTTTCATTTTCTAGCTTTCTGCTCTTGGTTATAGGCTACAATGCTGTGTAGTGCCTTACGTGCTAATTTTCTCTCCTCCTTGAGGTCTGTGATGATATCCTCTGATGGCCTACCATGGTGGTCCAATTGGGTTTGGAGATCGTATTTACTCACTAGTGCTTGTTGTTTTCATGAGTCGCACTAGCTCCTTCCATGTCTGCGGCCTCTTGCTCCACCAGGTTATCGCTGTGGTTGGTCAAGTCGGGCAACGTTGCACCTCCAATGGTGTCGATCCTTCTATGCATCTGGTTTTCCGTATTGGGTCTCTCTCTTGGTCCTATAGGTCGAGATTCTTGATGGCCCATTTAAGTTTAAAGGTCGTTTATTATTGGTGGGTTCATTCTGCTTATTGTGTCTGAGTGTGTTTCCTTCTTTATTACAAACAACCCTCAACTTACATTCACTTCGAGTGTGCGTGGTGTTCTTTCTATGCACTATCTGAGATCAAGCTTTCAGTTTTTTAAGTGCACTTCAAGTGTCAAAAACACTGTGGGGTGTGAATGCAGGATGACAAATGTAGCTCTTACACTCCCTTCTATGTTCTCGGCCAAGTATGGCTCTAGGCTTAGTTGTTGGCCACTCTCAATGGTCTCTAGGGCCTCTACTGTGCCTCGAGATGCGTTGGATCTGTCAATTTTCACTTCCACCTTTTGGTTTGATTTAACATGGTCCGATTCTCAATGTTCAATTCTCAGAATCGAACATCCGAGCATGGGTGGTCTGATTTTTGTTTGCCCAACTTTGATGTGTCCGATTTTCTAGGCAGTTCGATTTTGGGCATCTAATTTTTTGTGAGTTCGAGTGTCTGATAGCCGATAGTCCGAATTGGATGAGCTATGAGTCTGATTAGATGGGTCACAAGGGGTCCGAATCCGATTGTCGGTTTGTGTCCGATAGGAGGGTTTGAATAGTGTCCAAGCATTTGATTGTTAAGAATCAAACCGTTTGATGATCCAAAATCAGATGCCTGAGTTCGATTTTGGGAATTGAACTTTGATGATCTGGTCCGATTTTGACAACACAACAACCACAAGGGAAAAATTTTGATTCATGGTGTTGATTTATGGGAAGTAAGGTCACATACACCTCTAGAATGCAAGAATGGACAAGGGGCCAGGTTTGTATATACATGGAATGGTCAGAAAACTCCTGCACAAGCCGATCAATCTGTTGCAATCCCTAGGTATCTCTCTTCACACACACACACACATACACACACACACACAGCTAAAGCTAAAAATGAGTCTTCAACCCCCCTTCATTGGATCTTAAACCTTCATTCCAATACCCGAGTATTGCCCCGTTAGTGCTCATGCCTTGTCAATGGATTTCAACCCCGTTTTTGCCCTGTTTTGGGCCTGTTTACAACAACAATCCTAAAGCGATTCATTTCGATCTCTCTTGATATCCTATCCTACTCTAAATGCAAAAAAAATCAAAACTCAAGTACTAAAATGATTTATCCTACTTGTTGAATCATCAAAACCCAAAATACTTACTTGCATTGAAGATTAAACTTCGAAATCTCCTATCTATATCAAGCAGTGATTTGGCAACGAAACCCTACTTCGATGCTCAATTTGAAGCACACAAGTGCTCAAGCTTGAATCCGTGGTCCCAATAATGGAACCAAAATGTAGTGGGAGCTCTCACTCGACTACCAAGAGCCACGGACCGCTTATTTTTCCAAGCGAGTTCGAATGGCTATCTCTCACCTAGCCGATACACTTTCGATCCTATGGGTGTAGTGAGATTACCTTGATGCTCAAATGAGTGGCCTCCTCCCTTGAGCACTTTGATAGCTCCACGATCCTAGTTACAAGCTCAAGCAACCTCAAGTCTCCTCCTTCAAGCTTCATCCTCTATAGCCGTGCGTGAGACAAGAGAAAAGAAGAGAAGAGAGGAGAAGATGGAAAGCTTCTCCTCCCCAGTCCCTCACCCTCTCACACTCACTCCCTCACACTCTCACACTCCCTCTCTCAACACAATCACACACAAGCAAGAAGGAGAGAAGAGAAGAGAAGAAGAAGAAGCCACTTTAGCCACACACCAAAGAATGAGCTTCTCATTCACTTTTTGAGTTTATATACAAGCCCTAAATCCCTTGGGCACCCATCCCCTTTTTTACATAATCAGGTATCTTGCCAAGGTCCTCTTTCTCTATTCCCCTCTAGTTGCCTTATCCCTTCACCTATGCTTGTCTAGATTTTACAATTTGCACAAGAGGGAGCTTGGCGCTCTTTTACAAAATTTTGGTGATGCCTTTGTATGTTAAAATGTGCCTTTACATTTGACTTGACC
The DNA here is from genome assembly GCF_053477565.2 of Lygodium microphyllum. Lineage (NCBI taxonomy): Eukaryota > Viridiplantae > Streptophyta > Polypodiopsida > Schizaeales > Lygodiaceae > Lygodium > Lygodium microphyllum. Next base: position 3,032,126 of record NC_141141.1, on the reverse strand, counting down.
TTTTGCACTTTTGGCATTTTCTCCCTTATTCATTTTTTAGACTGCCTTTCTCCGCATTATTCCATATTTTTGAATTTTCTTTTTTCGTCTTGCATCAGGGTTAACATTTTCCATTAGTCCTTAAGTATATATTCATGTTTCCTTGTGTCCTACATAGTTCTTAGGATGTAGAAGACATAGATAGGGTTTGTTTTTATTAAATAGTGACTCATAGTCACGCTCAAGCTCAACGTGAGGGTGATATACCTCTCTTCTGCATCTCTTTGATGATGAGTGGGGCACCACCTTATCCATTTGTGATATTGATGCCACCCCAACCATCTCCATTTATGATGTTGATTTGGCCACAACCATCCCTATTGATTCCACTCGAGCCATCTCCATTTTTAATGTTGATTCGATCACATCCATCCCTATTGACTCCACGCTAGCCATCTTTATTTGTGATGTTATTTTGGTCCTAGCCATCCCTATTTGTGTTGCTTGTGAAGTTTCTTTTGAAAAATGCGAGAGTATACATGAAATGTTTCAAAACATAATTTGGCCAACACAACTTAAGGCTTCATGTATTCTTTTGGCTCATTTTTTGATAAAAAGAAGCTATGCCATTAATCCCAATTAATCTAGACATGAGCTGTCAAATTTTGAGTATCGAGCACTTAATTCCAAGTTCTGACCTCTAGACTCTTAATTAAGGCTAATTGTCAACTTAAAGGTTATGGACTAATTTTTAAATGTTAAAAAATAAAAAATATTAATATCTTATTTTAATGTTTTTTGAATTATCTCTCTCTATGTTGAGGTGGAATTTCTTCAAGGCCCAAACTTGAGTTCAAATCTCCCCTAATGATGGTATTACCCTTAGGGGTAGACTCATGAATCATGTGAAGAAGGGTCACAACTACACACACTAAATGCCCACTCCATATCACACACAATATTTGTAAATTTTAATTTAGAAAGAGAGGCATGTGCTATAGCCATACTAGCCTATTTTTCATAGTAAGTTTGGGATATTTCTTAATGACATGATCTTTTTCCATACAATACCTAAAATAGATTTTACTTTCATTTTTCTTCTCGTCATTATTAGCCTTCTTTGTTAGAACAACATTTGCATATTTCTACTGACTAGTAGAAAAGATAGCTTCTCTTTTACTTTTTGACTAGCCATAAAAGCTTGATTTGTAACATGCATACTAAACCTATTTTGTCAAGATTGTTTTTCTTAGAGCAAAACAAAAGCCAACTCATCAAATGATAGGTATTTAAATTTTCTTTCATCGCCAAATGGAGAGGATATACAAAACTTTGATAAGAATCAAAAAGACCATTGAGAATACTCTACAAAAGTGAATCGTTTGTCAAAATTTAATTTGCACCAATTAAATACTACTTAAAATCTTTTATCTTTATCAAAAAAATGGTCCTTGAAGTCATGTTCTATTGAGATATCGAGCTCCACTCGTCATACGCCAGGGTGACCATTGTGTATTTATATCACCGACTTGTAGAACCGCTGTGTATTTATGTCACCGATTTGTTAGTTGCAGACGCGGTTGGTACACCGCCCATGAATAATAGCTACATGATAGCTATCCTTATCTACTCTAGTTCGTGGCTCAGTTAGTATGCCACCTTAGTTAGTTGAGTTTGGTTTGAGACCCATATATAGGGTTCTTCTATTTCTTTGTACTTGAGTTCTTTTGGCTTACACAACTAAGAAGAGGAAAACTGTTTTCAGCCTCCACCCTTGTGTGTATTCCCCCATTGTGCAAGCAAGAAAACTTCAAGTGAGACTCCTTCCTTCTCTCCCACAATCTTGACATGGTATCAGAGCCTTGTTCGTGGTAAGGAGCTCAAGAAAGAAAGCCAAGCTCACGGTGTTCTGGTAAGAGGAGCAGTGTTGCTTTCATTTTCTGTTTTGGGAGCAGATCTTTGCATGTAGCACAGCCGGAAAGTGCAGGAGTACATTGTCTCAGGTTGAGACGCCCTTCGCAGTGAAGCAAGAGGGCAGTATATGCTGCGGGAGAGGGCTTTAGCCCCTTGGCGACCTTGTTTTTTTTATTTGAGGCCATTTCGGGGCCTGTTTTGGAGGCGGAAGTTTTCTGCACGCACTCAAGAAAAGGCCCAGTTTATGCTGTGTAGCCATTGTTCTACAGGTCGGTGAAAAGTTACTGTAGAAATTGCATCGTATGCTTGTGCGCAGAGACATTGGGAGTTACAGAATCATCCCTGTTGCCTGTTGATGCAAAATCGTCACTAGGAAGTGACTGTGTGGTCAAATACTACTTTCGTCAGCTAGGCAGATTTGCCTTTGTGAGGCTAAAGCTGTGTTCTTTGCAGTGACATAATTTTTTGCAGTGTTCTGTAATGGCGTCTGATTCTCTCTCACAGATTGTCACTGAAAAGCTTGACAAGAACAACTTCCAAGCATGGAAGTTTAGAATGATGAATTTCCTTATGGGAAAAGGATATTGGGAATTTGTTGCAGGAAATGAAGAAGAACCAGTTCTTCCAGATGTTCCCAATCAACAGCAAATGCAGGCATTTAAAGCATGGCATGAGAGAGCCAGGAAAGTTATGTACTGGCTGTCTATCAGCATTTCAGACTCTATGATTGTGCATATTCAAGATGCAAGTACGCCAAAGGAGGCATGGGATACTTTGTCAAAAATGTATAGCACAAATACGCAAGCCAAGAAAATGCAACTCAAGCAAGAGTTGCATAATGTGCAAAGAGAAAGTATGAGCATCAATGACTACCACATGAAGGTGAAGAAGATTGCAGATGCACTTGCTTCCATTGGATCGCCAGTGGAAGATGATGATTTAGTTTCTGTGACCTTGAATAGTCTAGGAAAGGATTATGCACAGTTCCGAACATCCATTTCCGTCCGTGAAAGATTTCTTGATTTTGAGGAGTTGATTGCTCTTCTAATTTCTGAGGAGCAGAGAAATGGTGGTGCATCTTCTTCAAGAGGAACTTCAAAAGAAGCTGTCTTCTACTCAAATGCTGGAAGAGGTAGAGGAAGAGGTAGAGGAGGCCGATATGGAGGCCGTGGTAGAAATCAGAATATGCAGCAAACTCAAGAAAACCAGTCCTATGGAGGAGGATGTGGTAACTCTAGAGGCATGGGGAGCCAAAGAGGTCGTGGTGGATGGCAAAGAGGCCAAAATGCAAACAGTAATGTTGAATGCTACTACTGTGGTAAAATGGGTCATATGGCTAAAGACTGCTATAAAAAGCAGAATGACATCATGAATGGAAAACTGCAACAAGGGAATTATGCATCTTCTAGTAGACAGGGTGATGACAGAAATGAGCACTTGTTTATGGTGCAGCACATGAACAATTCTGTGACAAGTGTAGAAGAAAGCAATGATGTACGGTATGTTGACTCAGGTGCATCAAACCACATGATAGGTCATGTAGAATGGATGGAGGATGCAAGGAAAATGGAAAAACCAAGATTTGTGGAGACTGGTGATGATATTGCACATCCTATTGTGCAGATTGGAAAATTTCCTTTGTCTATGCAAGATGGGAAAAAGAAATACATGTCCGATGTATTTCATGTCCCGAATATCACCAAGAATCTGGTTTCTGTTGGTCAAATGGTTGAGCAGGGCTTGCAGGTCAGATTTAATCATCATGGATGCTTTGTTGAGGATATGAAAAATAAAGGTTGCTTGATAGCAAAAGGAAAGAAGAAGGGCAGAATGTTCACATTGGATGCAGACATGTCTGAATTGAGTGCAGCAATGTTTGCACATGGGACCGGTGTAGTTGCAGATATTGATATCTGGCATAAACACATTGGTTATGTTAATGTATAGCGACTTAAATCAATGTAGGCCCAAAATATTGTTACAGGTTTGCCTAAATTCAAGGTTGCAGAAATGCATAAGGTATGTGAAGCCTATCAGTTTGGAAAACAAGCAAGGAAACCATTTCCTAGACATGTTCAAGAGAGTGAGAAGCCATTGGAATTAATCCACCCTGATGTGTGGACTACTAAAGCTGCATCTCTTGGAGGCTGTCATTATTTTGTCAGTTTTATTGATGACTATAGCAGAAAAGTTCGGGTGTATTTTATGAAAAAGAAAAGTGAAGTTTTTGGGCATTTCAAAACTCTTAAAGCTATGGTTGAAAAAGAAACAGGCCTGCAGATAAAATTCCTAAGGTGAGATGGAGGGGGAGAGTACCTCTCAAATGAGTTTGCAAAGTTCTTGCAGGAGCATGGCATAAAGCAGCAATATTCATGCAGTCGTACCCCACAACAAAATGGAATTGCAGAAAGGAAAAACATGCATATTGGAGAGGTATCTCGTGCCATGCTCAATGAAAAAGACTTGCCAGATTTTTATTGGGCTGAAGCAGTTGCTACAGCAGTCTACATAATGAACAGGACTCCCACTGCAGCAATACATGGAATGACTCCAGAGGAGAGGTATACTGGTAGGAAACCAGATATTTCTCATTTGAAAATTTTTGGTTGCATTGCCTATGTACATGTGCCAGATGAGTTGAGATCCAAGTTGGATCCAAAAGCTGAGAAGTGCATCTTTATTGGTTACTCTCTGCAACAAAAAGGGTATAGATACTATAACCCTTCTACTCGTAAGTTTACAGTGAGCAGAGATGTTGTTTTTGATGAGATGAGTAGCTGGTATAAACCAGTAAATGTGATTGATGATGTAGATGCACAAAATGGTAATGCTGCACAGAATTCACAGGAGCAGTCACAAAATATTAGTGGACCTGGAGCGTCCTCTAGCAGTGGTTCACATTCTTCGCCATGGACAGGCAGATTGAGATAAGGAGAATCTTCTCAAAGAAATGCAGATAGTGGTATGCATGTATCACGAAAAGGAAAAGAGAAGGTTGATCAGCCCATGTTTGATGTGAATGCATGTCACTCTTATGTGGATGGTGAATCCAGTGGCTCAGAACAGAGCATTGATGATGAGTTGGGTATTCCTTCTATTGTTACACCTGGAGTAAGGAAGACCAGGGATGTTTTGAGAGCACCTGGGAGTGAACCTACTTTGCGCAAGTCTACGAGAGCTAGGTATCCTGTGGATAGGCTGAAATATGATGGATTTACAGCCATTCACTATGCATATATGGTCAAAGTGATACAGGAACCAGAACCCACTTCTTTTGAGCAAGCCATGGGAAAAGAAAAATGGGAGAAAGCCATGGATGAAGAAATGGATGCCTTGGAAGCAAATGCTACATGGGAATTGGTACCTTTGCCTAAAGGTAAAAATGCAATTGGCTGTAAGTGGGTTTATAAGGTGAATCACAATGCAGATGGTTCTGTGAACAGATACAAGGCAAGATTAGTAGTCAAGGGGTATGCACAAACATATGGCATTGACTATGAAGGAACATTTAGTCCGGTTGTAAGGATGGCAACCGTAAGAGCAGTCATTGCTATGGCTGCATCAAAGGGATGGTCTTTACATCAGATGGATGTAAAGAATGTCTTCTTGCATGGTGATTTGCAAGAAGAGGTCTATATGGAGCAGCCACCAGGTTATGTGCATGCTGTTCATCCTGAGTTTGTTTGCAGGTTGAAGAAAGCCTTGTATGGCTTGAAGCAAGCACCTAGAGCATGGTCTGACAAGATAGGACAGTATCTTGTCACTATTGGCTTTCAGATTTCCAAGGCAGATTTCTCACTTTATGTGAGAAAAACAGAGAAAGGTATTATGCTACTTGTCATTTATATTGATGATTTGATTATGATAGGTGACAATGATGAAGATATCCTTCATGTGAAAATGCTATTGAAGCAGAAGTTTGAGATGAAGGATTTGGGAGAGCTGCGTTATTTCTTGGGCATTGAGATAATTAGATCACCAAGTGGGATAGAGCTCTTGCAGAGGCAGTATGGATTGGACATGCTGTCCAAATATGGGATGACAGGCTGTAAGCTTATTTCAGTTCCTTTGGAGCAGAATGTGAAGCTAAGCACAGATGCGGGTGAGCTTCTAGAAGACCCTACTATGTACAGACGCATAGTAGGAAGTTTGAATTATATGACTATTACCAGGCCAGATTTGAGCTATGCTGTTGGATTGGTAAGTCAGTTTATGCAGGCTCCAAGGAAACCGCATTTGGATGCGGCTAGACGCATACTCAGGTATGTGAAGTCCACATTGCAGTATGGACTATTTTATGAGACCGGGGTTCAGATACAATTGCATGGATACACTGATGCTGATTGGGCTGGTAGTATTTCTGATAGACGATCTACCAGTGGATATGTGTTCTCTTTTGGGAGTGTTGCAGTCACTTGGAGCAGCAAGAAACAGCCTACAGTTGCCTTGTCGAGCACAGTGGTTGAGTACAGGGGTATGGCTACATGTGATATAGCTTGGTTGCATAAGCTACTTTATGATATGCATCAGTCTACAGATGGGCTAGTTATCATTTATTGTGACAACATGAGTAGTATACACTTGGCAAATAATCCAGTCTATCATGCTAGAACAAAGCACATTGAGGTACATTATCACTATGTGCGAGAGAGGGTTTTACTAGGTCTTATTGATCTAGTTTATGTCAGCACAGAGGATCAGGTAGGTGACATATTCACGAAGGCATTAGACGCAAAGAAGCTGCGCAAGTTCAGAGAGCTGCTTGGTGTGCAGGAATTGGGATTGAGCTCGAGGGGGAGTGTTGAGATATTGAGCTCCACTCGTGATACGCCAGGGTGACCGCTGTGTATTTATGTCACCGACTTGTTAGTTGCAGACGCAGTTGGTACACCGCCCATGAATAATAGCTACATGATAGCTATCCTTATCTACTCTAGTTCGTGGCTCAATTAGTATGCCACCTTAGTTAGTTGAGTTTGGTTTGAGACCCATATATAGGGTTCTTCTATTTCTTTGTACTTGAGTTTTTTTGGCTTACACAACTAAGAAGAGGAAAACTGTTTTCAGCCTCCACCCTTGTGTGTATTCCCCCATTGTGCAAGCAAGAAATCTTCAAGTGAGACTCCTTCCTTCTCTCCCACAATCTTGACATGTTCATCCTTGTGTTCTAATTGCTTACACAAGTAAGCAACCCATGCCTCATTTCTTCCTTGATACAAACATGCAAATACATCCAAAGCATTGCTAGTTATCTTAAAAGAGTGAATGCATGGGATCATGGCATGTTTAATAGAGAATACAATCAAGGTATGAACCTTTACATCTCTATTGCCATCCCAACGATTTTGCTTAAGAGTAGATGGCGGTAGCATTAACTAAAGTAGATTTTTGATGCACTTAGATATTTCAAAATATGACTAGGATGTTTTTTAAATCCATGACCAATATTCCAAAGCCCCTTTGCAAACTGATATTTGATGCATTATATAAGCATATAGTGGATAGTTAGTTTCATCCAACTTATCCTCAATAAGCAACATGTAAGATACATCATTTGTAGCCAACCATAGCTATTGACTATATTTGATGCAAATGTTGCATGTGTAGAGGAAAATATGTACAAAAACAACTTGTGCTATAACAATACAAAGTAAACAATAGGGGCTCTTACCTATAGAATTGACCATTGTCAAAAGTTTCGCACAAAAGGGTAAAATAACACATATAGTATTGACATTATTGCAAATTAAGGCCAAAAGGAACCAAATTTTTAAAAAATCTAATGATGTTGACCCATGTGGGCTATCATGTAGTATCTGTCAACCTATGAGCACTTTAAATCTCATTCCATTTGGAGAAAATCAAGTAGAGGGTATCGATGACTCTACCAAAGAGGTTGAAGCCTGCCTTGATATCACTTGTTGGATTTAGGATTGAAGGAATGCACTAGGAGAAAAAGGAGCTTGAGAGAGCACAACAAAAAGTGTATTGAGTATTCTCAATAGAGAAGATTTAGGAGACTTAGTATAACCTAAAAGTGAACCCAAAAGTGTATCGAGTAGTCTCAATAGGGAAGATTTACGCAGCTTAGTATACCATAAACGTGAATAGGCATATACACAAGGTTGGGAGAAAAAAACCTTTTAGAGAGGGAAAAAGTTCCATGTGGTTCTAAGAATGTTCACACATGTCACTACTAAAATGTAGAATAATAGCAAGGTCTAATAAATCACTTTCAATAGTTGATGCATGCAACCATTCTTCAAGCTTAGTAGCTTTGTTGAAAGCTTCCCTAAAGATGTTTGTCTTATAAAGACGATAGCCAATACCTTAGGTTCCTTTAAGATTCAAGATCCTCTAATATTCTATTAGTTTTTAGGGCACCTTAGGTCTTTCAGATTCAAGATCCTCTAATATGCTAATAGATTTTAGGGTCAACACCTTTAGGAAAGCTTTCAATGGAGCTATAATCTTGAAGAATGGTTGCCTACATTGAAAGCTTTCCTAAATATGTTTGCTCCTAAAAAGTGTTAGTATATTGTGGAATGGGGTGCACATGAGGAATTTCTCTAGGCCCTCTTTGTATAGTATGGTAAGAACCTAAGGTATCTATAGCTTAGAGGGTAGCCATATATTTACTCTCCACTAATAGTACTTAGAAAGGTCTTGAATCTCAAAGCAAGCCATTTGTGGATCAAATTTTTGTGGAGGTAAGCTTGTTCATTGTCTCTAACAAGAAGAAATCTAAAAAATTACCATGCCATGATGTACCCTCATAAAAACGACATAAGCCATGTTTATAATTATGTGTTGATGTATATGAAAGACACTGAGCTATCCCAAAAGTAATGTTTTGTATGCACATATGCCAAAGCTCATGGTTCAAACTCAAGTCCAAAAAAGCATTCTTTGTAAGGCTAAGAGCCGATATCACTTCCATATAGCCAAGCACTAAAAAACCTAATAAAATATTGCTAAAGTCATGGCACCTTATGAGGACCAATGCAATGTTCCAAAATGTCTTAAAGTCTCTAAGCCAAGGCATTGAGTTCCCAAATCTATGCAACCTCATTCTTCAATGTATTGTGCTTAAGAGAAAAGATTATGTATTTATTGCTTTCTAGGTGCTAATGTAAAGCCTTGCCTAAGTAAGATGAAGAATATGAAGATTAAGTAGTCCAAAGAGACCAATAAGATTAGCATGAATTTCACTAAATAAGGCATGAAGATCAAGTATGGATCTAAAGCTAGAGCTAAATTAAATGGCCATAGCTAGGAGTAAAAGTACAAATTAAAGATCAAGACCGACGAAGAGAAGGAAATAAGAAGACCAAAGAGTCAAACAACATCAACAACAAGAATCCTCAAGAGTCAAGAACCAATAATAGAATGAAGATGAGAAAACTAAAGTAGAGAGAGTAAGAGTCCAAGTTCCAAGCTTAAAAAACCATCGCAACCAACAACAAATTAATTGAATAGAGAATTTCTCCTAGTATTCAAGTCATCTATCTACTTTATTATTTTTCTTGTGGCTTAGGGAGGCCATGAACCTCTAGAAGGCATCTTGAATCTAAGTTATCTTCCAAGCCTCCCAAAATTCAAATTCCCTCTCTTTCTTTTAGTAAAAAAGTTTGAATGACCTTTTGACCATCCCTCCCTCCCCCCTCTCTTTGTACTCTCTCAGAATAGGGAGGATGTATATTCTCTTTTGTTTGTGTGTGTGTGTGTGTGTGCGCGCGCGCAATAGGCAAGTGACAATGGAACGGGAAGATAGGAGCATTCCATGTTCGGCAACAATAGCAACATGGTTGGCTATGGTAGCCATGTTAGCGTTGCGGCAGGTAGGTGGTAGTAGCATGTAGCTAAGCAACTTGGAGTAGGGAGGTGGGAGGTGTCAGAGGAGCACTAGTGCTAGCAACAAGCATAGAGAGAGAGAGAGAGAGAGAGAGAGAGAGAGAGAGAGAGGCTTGGGGGGGAAACGAGAGGCAAAATATTTGGGTGGAAGAAAGAGATAGAGGGAGAAAAAAACACGTGTATGTGTGTGCATAGAGAGAGAGAGAGAGATGAAAAAATAATAAGAGAGAGGGGAAAAACATAGAGATTAAAATTAAGAGAGAGAGGCAGTTAGAAAGACAAGGAAAACTAATTACGATGTGTTCTTTAGGAAGCTGTGAAATTGTCATGAAGTGGCCTAACGTTCCTTATGCTAGTTTAACTTTAGTAGAAAGAGTTCATCTCCCGCTCGAGGATGTGAGTGTAATTTACTCGAGTAGAACGACATGAGGTCTCGCTTGGGCATGGTAGTGTTTCAATTTTGAGATTGCGACCCTGACCTCGATGCCTTCTCTGCAAGCTCATCATCGTGGTATATTTCTCGTCTTGCTCATGACCACTAAAACAATCGATTGATTGAATGAAGAAGAAGGCATGACAGTACCTCGGAGGCCGGTCTGTTCATCGGCCTTCTTTTACCCCAGGGCAAGTGTGGGGGCTTCTCTTTCAATGAAGGGTGTGAGATGAGATGAGATGGGCAGATGGGCGAGCTGCTCCCTGCTTCTGTGGAGCACCACTTCATCAGCGCCTTGCAGCAGTGTCGGATCAAGAAGAATCTGCAGCATGCCAGGCTCCTCTACGCCCTCCTGTGCGAACACGCGCTTGAGTTGCACACAACCCTCGGCAACTACCTTGTCCCTGTGCTGGTGGAATGCGGGAGCCTGCCTGATGCCTACCATGCCTTTCACAGATTGTCTTACTGCAATGAGTACTCGTGGGCCTCACTCATCTCTGCGTATGCCCACTGCGCTGAATCATCACAACTTGCCTTCCACCTTTACCACAAAATGTACGAGGAATCTATGCTACCAAACAGCTATACCTATGTGGCCATGCTTAAAGCTTGCGCACGGATGAGAGATGCAGTAACAGGAGCAGGATTGCATACTAACATCCTCAAACAGGGACTGGAAGCTGATCTTTATATTGGCAGTATGATGGTTGACATGTACGGCAGCTGTGACTCAATTACGGAAGCACGCCATGTGTTTGACAGGCTTCCCGCCCGAGATGCAGTCTCGTGGAATGCAATGATTGGGAAGTATGTGGAGCATGGGTTTTCCGAGGAAGCACTGGACTGTTATGAGCAGATGCAAGTGGAGGGTGTGTCTCCAGCTGATGTTACATATGTCTGTAGTTTGAAAGCTTGTGGCAGCCTTAGAGACCTGGAACAAGGCAGGCTATTGTGTGCCCAGGTGTGCAAGAAGGGACTTGAAGGAGACATTGTCATTGGCACCACAATTATTGATATGTATGCCAAGTGTGGCTCACTGATGGAAGCACAGCGAGTGTCTGCTCAGCTGCCACTTCGTAATGTTGTCTCATGGAATGCACTAATTGCAGGGTATTCGGAACATGGATTGAGTCAAGAAGCAGCAAGCTGTCTTGAACAAATGCAGTTGGAAGGCATATCTCCAGATGACGCCACCTATACTTGCAGCTTAAAAGCCTGCAGTAGTGTAGCTGGCATGGCAAGGGGCCAAGAATTGCATATGGAATTAGTTGTAAGGGGTTTTGAAAGAGACCTGTATGTGGGGACCACATTGGTGGATATGTATGTTAAATGTGGTTCCCTTGCAGAAGCATGGGATGTGTTTGACAAACTGCCTGTCCGAAACAAAGTTTCGTGGGCTGCACTAGTCTCAGGTTATACTGAACTGGGCCTTGATCAGGAAGTTCTGAAGTGTTTCAAGCAGATACAATTGGAGGGGGCCTCTATGGATGTGGCCACATTTGTTAGTGGCTTAAAAGCTTGTGGGACCTTAGGAGCCTTAGAATCTGGACATGAGCTACATGCTGAGATCAGAAAGGCAGGTCTAGAAAAAGAAGTATCTATAGCCAACACGTTAATAGATATGTATAGCAAGTGTGGCTCACTTGAAGAAGCACATCAAGTGTTTACAAAACTTTCAACTAAAGATGTAGTGTCGTGGAATGCACTTATTGCAGGGTATACTCAACATGGACTTGGTGAGCAAGCCCTGCATTCTTTTGAGCAGATGAAACTGGAGCCGCTATCTCCAGATGATATCACCTTTGTTTTCACCTTGAAGGCGTGTGGTAGCATACAAGCTATAGAACGAGGCTGGCTATTATGTACTGACATTGTAAAACAGGGATTGGACAGAGACCTTCTTGTTGGCAACACAATGTTAGATATGTATATCAAATGTGGCTTGCTTGGAGAAGCACAAAATGTGTTTGACAAGCTGCCATCTCGAAACACAGTCTCCTGCAATGCACTGATAACAGGCTATGCTGAATATGAGCATGGAGAGGAAGCAATCACCTGCTTGAAACAAATGCAGCTGGAGGGGGTGCTGCTGGATGATGTCACATTTGTGTGTGGTTTGAAGGCTTGTGGCATCATGAGAGATACAGTTAAAGGCCAAGAACTACATGCTGAAATAGTCATAAGGGGATGGGAAAGAGAGCTTACATTGGGTACACAGTTGATGAGCATGTATGTCATGTGTGGCTCACTTCCAGAAGCCCAGGATGTGTTTGACAGGTTGCCAGTTCAAGATACAGTTGTATGGGCTGCACTTGTGTCTGGATATGCTGAGTATGGGCTAAACATGGAAATACTGAATGCTTTCAAACAGATGCAAATGCAGAGCGTTTCTGCTGATGCAGGCCTTTTTGTTCACTATCTGAAAGCTTGCAGCATGATAGGGGCCATAGAAACAGGTCGAGAAATACATGCTGAAATCAGGAAGTCAGGCCTAGAGAAGGATCCTTCTGTGGTCAGCATGTTGGTGTATATGTATGGCCAATGTGGCTCACTTGCAGAAGCACGAGAAGTCTTTGACAAACTGCCTTCTCCAGATACCATATCATGGACTGCAATGATAAGGGCATATGGTGAGAATCAGGAGGGTAGGAAGGCTGTGCAATGTTTTGAGGAGATGCGAAGGAAGGGTTTGAAGCCAGATGCTATCACATTCACATGTCTTTTCACAGTCTGCAGTCATTGCCGTCTGGTTGCCAAGGGTCAAGAGTATTTCGAAGTGATGAAAAGGGACTATAACATCGATCCAACGGCAGATCACTACACTTGTATAGCTGATCTCCTTGCACGATCAGGACATATTTATGAGGCAGAGAAATTTGCTGAAGCTATCTCTCCGTCCAAGGATCTTTTAAGGACTCTCCTTACAGCCTGTAAACTTTATGGGGAACTGGAAGCAGCAGAAAGATGTTTTCAACAGCTTGTCCAGGTGAAACAGGAAGATGCTACTGCTTACTCACTGATGGCAGACGTTTATGCAACTGTTGGCAGGTGGAAAGATGCAAACAGAATAGAGGACATGCGGAAACATGCAGGTGAAACCAAAAAACCCGCGAGTGTAATCATAGATGTTAACAAGATCATGCACGAGTTTATTGTTGGTGACGTCCAAACTGAGGATGTATCTGCAATGGTTGAAATCTTGAGTGCACGGATTAAGGATGAAGGGCATATGCCAAATGTGGATGTGGTCTTAAATCATGTACCTTGTGAAGCTAATAAAACAGTAGAACCTCAGAGTTTAACTAATTTTCTAAATCCAACAGACTACTCAGAAAATATTGTGCATTATAGAGTTGAAAATTTCTGCAGTAAGGTGATTGTTCAAAATTGAAATAACTTAAGGTGTGGAAATAGCACCACTGTTTAAACGTCATGGTCATTGTATAGCCTGCATTGTATGTTCAATAATGTAGACTAAGGAGAGTAGTATAAAGTATAGTAGCAGTGCATATCTGGTGAGAACAAAACTAGACCAACAGCCAGTTATGCTTGTTGCAGTAACAAGGAAAATGAAATTATTATTCTATTATCTATGCTTTATACTATTTAAGCAGTAGAGTCTGTGCTTTCAACCCAAGAAGCAAGCTGAGCCCATGTTGCAAACTTGTCCTTGTTCAAGGGCTGAACAAAGTTGATTGACATTATATAATCAAATATGCTTGCTCTAGCCAATCATAGGCCAATATCACAAAGAAGTTGCAAATTATCTAAAGTTGAAAGTGTGCTTTGTGAGGTTTAGTAGCCAAGTGTTTGCATGGGACTCGATTAGGAAGACTTCTCAAATAGATGCCATTGGAGTTTTACTTCTCATGTTAAAATGAGTTAATGACTTATGAGAAATCCTTTGGTATGGAATTGGAAACTATTGTAAATAGAGAAAAGAATACTTTGGCAAGCAAAATGTCCTCTCTCATGACATGGAAAGAAATCATCAAATTATTGTCAATGGATTTAGCTTTATTTCTTCTCTATTTGGAAAAATTGTGCCAAAGCTATATGATCTTCTAGATTAGATAGTGGAAGCAGTTTGAGCATTTTGACATTTTCACTAGATTTCTTATCATAGTGGAGATGAAAGAAAACATGCAATAATATGCCTAGGCAACATTATGATGTGCATCTAAGTGATCCTACCAATGTACCATTCATACAGGACATGTCTAGACCCAAGTCATGCTTGCCACATGGAAGGGAAGATCTTAACAAGTCTAGGCATATGTGCATAAGAGTAGTGTCTAATTGCACAATAATTTTTTTAGAACACAAACTTATGTGCCATTCTCCAATCGACATCCATTTTTTTGACCAATGCTAGTTAGTAATGGAAAGGTATAAATCAAATGTGCAAAACATTAAGCGTTGGCATGATAGAATGCTTCAATGTTCATGTGACAAGCTTCAACTATGGTATTGGCTAATGCACAAATGTTAAATGCACTTACTAGAAGTACCACATGCTAGGAGGTGAATTTGGCTAAAATGTTAGATGAAACTTGAAATTGACTTCAAGGTGTACCTCTTATCGTGTCAATTGAGATTTAAGTGATTTGTAGGCCATGTGCTAGTCTAGGAGTTGCAAAATTGATCAGTTATAGAGGCCAACCTGCTACTACATCCCATGCCTACCCAAGCCTACATTAAAGATCAAGAGGAAATAGACCCATCTATCAAAGGGGAGATTGAAAAAAGGACTATTCATGCTACCTTAGATAGAAAATTGTCAGTGGAAGAGGCCAATTGAGAGAGGTCCAGGTAGTTAGTTCCTAGTAATCCAAGTGTCCTCAAGTTGGAAAGGTACACCCTTCAATGTCCTTAGAGATTCTGGTAGTACCCACTCTTTCATTTTTCTAAAATGCTCTAATAAGTTACAACTAGATCTTGATCCTACTAGAAGTTGCTACTAGAATTAGCCAACGAGAAGGAGGTTTTGCCTACCCAACAAACTAAAGTAACCAAAATTGAGCTAGGAACAAACTGAAATAATGTTACATTTAGGATTATGAGACTTGAAGTGTATGATTGTCCATTCAGAATAGATTGGAACATGAGATGAACAACACCTACATTCATTGTGGCACCAAATTGGTAATATTCTAAAATTTGCAAGGAGGTTTAGTTTCAATCCAAGGTAAGGCAAGAAGGCACAAGATCCAACTTGTTAAAGCACCCCACATAGCCAAAGGCTTATAGAAGGGGCTTGTAGTATACCAGATAGCCAAGGGATTATAGAAGGGACTTGTAGGAAACCTCATTGAGCTCAACAAAGTAGATCAATCACCTAAAGAAGATGAAGAATCCTCTTGGATGAAGGAATATGTAGATGTATTTCCAAAGGAGTTGACAAAGTTATTACTAGAGAGGGAAGTTGAACATAAGATTAAAGTACTCCTTAGTGCACAACCTATGGTAAAAAGGCCATGTAAGTTGTCCTGATCAAACTCAAACACTAATTAGCACATAGATAGCTACTAATTACATATAGGAAACTACTAACTAGCAGTGGACAATTGCTACTTAACATATAGATGTTCATTAGCATACAACTACTAATTAGCATACAAGTTAGCATACAAACAACTATGCTAACTAGCATACAACTACTTATAAGCACACAATGCTTATTAGCATACATGTTACTATAAATAGCACTATTAACTAGCATTACTAACTGGCATACATGATGAGATTGTTAGCTGCACAGAATGGCTTTAAGTGGAAGCATAATTGACATTAGATAATAATGACATGATAGTAGGCATCTCAATAGAAACTCCACTTTAGATATCCTACTTTACACGTGGATATGATTAGTCAAAAGTACTCCTACTTTTCATCCCTTATTTTTTTCTCAACTATTAAGCTTCCTAGAATAGTGTAGACTTCCAAGACCAATAACTTTAGATCTAGCTTATAACTTTTGTTGATGTAAAAAGAGAAAATGTTCTAATATCAATCTCCACACTCTCACCATTGGGATTAAGAAGATCTGCATTCTATGTTGAATTGTGGGTGCTCCAATCTCAACTATCTACTTTCCTTGTATTTCAAGGTTTGTAGGACATACCTAACTTGGAGGGAAGATCGGGAAAAATCCAACCATTGAATTGAGTTGGCATCTTCTAAAAAATTGTTCTTCTACTCATAATAAGCATATTGACTATTAGGATCGTCAAGATCTTATTCCAACTAAGACTGAATCAATATTTACTAATATGTAATTTTTAAGTAGAACAACAATTTACCAGATTCACTGCGATATATATTGAGCTAGTCTCAATGCATTGTATGAGGGACTATACTTGAGAGAAAGAGAGTTACAAAGTATGCACGGACTTGATTCATATTTCTTAACATTTTACTTCTCATATTCAATCAATGCATTATCTATTTCATTATGTTCAATCACTTCTATTGTCACTACTTTGTTTGCTTCCACTAATGTCTACTTAATTGTGAGTTCATTCCAATCAATTGTTTGTGTCATCAACTTATCATTGACTTTGAACTGCACGAGTTGAAGTGTTGGGCACCTCATTCTCAAAGTTTAATGTCTATCTACAAAGCTATTGAATTGAAGGAGCAAATAGGAAATTGTTGGATCAAGGGTTTATTTGACTCAACAATTCTCCTTGGGACGCACAAGTTATATTGCAAAAAAATAAGGATTGTTCCCTTAGGCATGCATTGATTGTGTCATCAACTTATCATCTACTTTGGAGTGCATGAGTTGAAGTTTTGGGAACCTCATTCTCAAATTTTTATGTCTATTTGCAAAGCTATTAGAATTAAGGAGGAAGACAATACCAAGGATAGCATTCAATACTAGGTATAGGCATTATGACTTTTTCTTCATGTCCTTTGGTCTAATCAATATCCTTGCTACCTTTAATAATTAGTCCCCTGCCATACCTAGATGAATTTTTCTTAGAATTTTTTGATGACATATTGACTTAATGGAAGGAAAAAGAAGAACATTTAGACCACTTGCAAATTGTCTTATTTGCTAAGAAGAGCAAGTGTACATTTTTTAAAAGACAAATTAAATAATTTGGCTTCATTGTGTCAAAAGAAGGGATTGTTTTTGACTCAGTTAAGGTCAAGTATGTCCAACATTAGCTACCACCATAAATAATTAAAAGAACTCAAGGGATTTCATGGTCTTATAGGTTGGTACTACATCTTCATAAAGGATTATACCTTTATTTTAGCACCTCTTACTGAATTGCTCAAGAAACAAACCCAAATTGTCTAGACAATAATAAAATAGACTACAAAATAATTTGAGGTCATTATAGATGCAAGTACCTTAGTGTTAGAATGTGTCCTTACTCAAAAGGGATATTTGATCACCTATTCATCGTACAAAGCTGAAGCCATAGGAAAGGAACTGCACTGCTCACAACTTGGAACTTCTAGTGGTCATACATGCCCTTAAATTCTGGTGTCATAATCTGTTAGGAAAGTAGTTTACTGTGGTTACCATAAGAGTTCAAAGTGGATATTCACCTAGCCTAATCTCAACATGAGACAGAGAATGTGGATAGAAGCACTCCAAAACTTTGACTTTGAGATTCAATATAGTCTAGGAAAAGATAATGGGTTAGGAGATGCCATAAGCCACAAGGTGATCCTAAATGCCAATATCTTTGAAGAGCCTTTTAAGGAAGAATCTTTAGCCCACTTAGTCTTTATGCCTAGTAATCCAATCCTTGAAGCAGTTGTTGAGGCTATTTCTAAATATGCACACTATGCTCAACTCTAGCTAGCTATTCAAGAAAAGGACAAGGACTCCAAGATGTAACTAAAATACAAGGATTATCATGTGGCGAATAAACATTTATACTTCCATAGTAGGTCGTATATCCCAAAGGACTTTGACATCAAAAAGAAAATTCTATGGGGAGCATACAAATCTCCTATAGAGCTAGACACCAAGGGTATGAAAATACCTTAAATATACAATGAGACAAAGCTACATTTAGCCAAACACAGAGGGAGATATACTCAAGTATGTCACCAATGTTTACATTTCCAAAGGATTAAGGTAGAGAGAATCAAGCTATCACAAAAGATACATCCTTTTGATATCCTCCCCCAGATAAAATGGGAGTTCATTAGCATGGATTTTGTTGTAGGACTTCTCATTATACAAGGTGCAATTGTAGTAGCACTCCTTTGCACATTCCTCCTTTAGGACTTGCCCTTGGACTAGCAAGAATTTAGTTCTTAAGTATCTACTCCTTTTATTTTTATCCTAGTATCCCCATTTTTGGGGTAAAAGCCAATAGCCAATAGCCATCTATGCACCCCTTGTATAATAAATACACACTATATAAGGGAACCATTGTTGCATTACAAAAGCTCAACAATGGGACTTTGGGCACCCTCTTATTCGTTCAACATGTTCAACTACAAAGCACAACAACCATCTCTCACTTAGCCTCTCACACATATCAAGAATACCGATATTCATTTGTGGTGAGCTTGTGGCCTTAGAGCATGAAGGACATTCTTGCGAAGCTCAATGATCCATGAGTGTGCTCATTTTATTCTTGACCCTCTATGGACTTAGCATGCAAGAAAGAAGCATGAGTGTAGGCATGAGACTATGCTTAAGGGAAAGAAGGGGGCATCACCCACATGGTCCCACATGGTCACACACACACACACACACACACACACACACACACACACACACACACACACACACACACACACACACACACACACACACACACACACACACACACACACACACACACACACACACACACACACACACACACACACACACACACACACACACACACACACACACACACACACACACACACACACACACACACACACACACACACACACACACACACACACACACACACACACACACACACACACACACACACACACACACACACACACACACACACACACACACACACACACACACACACACACACACACACACACACACACACACACACACACACACACACACACACACACACACACACACACACACACACACACACACACACACACACACACACACACACACACACACACACACACACACACACACACACACACACACACACACACACACACACACACACACACACACACACACACACACACACACACACACACACACACACACACACACACAAATGAAAAGCAAGCAAGAAGATAAGAACTCAAAATTTTCACACACATGAATAGGCTATTTTATTCTGCCTCATTCTCTAAATATAAGAAAATTAGGGTTAGGTTTCCCCATTCCCCTTGGGCATCTTGCCCTTTTTGTGGTCCTTTCTACTACGATCATGGCTCTCTTTACATGAAATCAAACTTTACTCTTACTGAACAAATGAACCGAATGCGGGATGCTAGCTACTAAATATAAAATAAAGACAATAAGTGTTACAAAAGTACTATTGTTCCAAAATTTATGGACTTTTTCTTTATCTTCTTCTTATAGCTATCATTTATTCCCCATCCGAGATGAGTGTTAGTTGCATGGAACTTTCACCAAATGGATGGTGTTGCTACTAGTGAAAGATATATCCATTTGGCGAGAAAAGAGTGTTGAGTGAGTCATGTGCAAGTATGTGTTTCAAAGGATTAGACAAACATAGTTTCTCAAAGAAAACACCTTGTTCTATTATCCACATAGTAGAAAGCACTCATAGAATGACCATCGAAGACCATTGAAATGCACAAGAATTTCAAAGAGCACTTAATGTTGGAAGTTAATGGCTATGAAATACGCGAGTGAGAATATTGGAGAGCACTCAATGTTGGAACTACATGATAGACACCCTTTCAATTGGTGTGCCATACACAAGCAATGATAGAGGTCACTAGTACATCTTTCTCCACAATTCCAATAGTTCTAATAGTTCCAACATGATTAGAGGTCACTAGTACATCTTTCTCCACAATTTCAACATGACACACTACATCATGCAAATTTTTTTCGAAGATTGATACCAAAGCAGGCTACCATTAGATTAGAATAAAGGAAAAAGATATTCCAAGATAGCCTTGTATACACATTATGACCACCATCAGTTTTTGGTCATAGCATTGAGATTGACTAATGCACATGTAACTTTTTATTAGCTAATGCAAGATATATTGTGAACTTAATTGAATGATGCCATGTTAGTATCTTTGATGATGTTCTTGTATATTCCAAGTACCTTAAGAATCATGAAATAAAAACACCAATAGAGTACAATGAAGAGCAAACACATCACAAAAATCTTTCTCCACAGTTCCAACATGACATGAGAATAAGAACACATAATGTTTCCTTGTAACTCCATGGGCTTATGCATGCAACAAAGATGATGGAGAAAAAATTTCACATTAGTTCCACTGTCATTACAAAAGAGAAAACAACAAACATATCCCAAAAAGATACAATGGAGCAAATATAATGCAACACTTCACTCCCACTATCAATAGTGAAACATAGAATGAAATGGAGATAAAATATCATAACACTATGACCATGTTTATAAAATATAGAAATTGAAGTGTCATCAAAATGTATAATTTTGGATGGTTAGTAATAACCACAAAGTCAACAAAACTTAATCTTCCATTACACTATTGACAATGAAAATGCATTTCTTTCTTCTTCTTCTTTTCACACGAGCCATGTCATATTCTGAAGCACTTGCCATGTGCATGTCCATATCCTCTGCATAACATGGAAAATAGCTATGATGGGTCATTTTTTTTGCTAAAATAATAATATCAAGATACACCTCATAACGTGGACTTGTTCACTTTCTAGTCAAATGGGACATCACACACCAATGCTTTAGTATTGTCCTCATCCTCAATGTCAACATCCATGGCTGCAAGTGGATCTATGTTATAGTATCCATTCACAAGAGGGAGTAAGTACCTATCACATATCTCATTGTCACTCTCAATTACCATGAAAGTGCACCCACTATGCATAGTTGCCTTCATGCAAGGTGAAATTCCGCCTCCAAGCTCAGGCACAAAGCCATTAGGAGGCCATAATGCCTCCATGAACAACATCATATGTGAGGCACTTTTCTCTAGTGGCCCATGCCAACCAGCACTCTTGCCATCACACCGTACTTTCAGAGATGATGGAAAGTAATGGTGGATGAGATCTTGTATTAGATCTTCCTACAATGCATTATCGACCTATGTCACCATAATACATGATTACCTTTTTTGCAATCACATCCAGCATCAAAACTCATAATCAATGAACAATATTATTGTATAGTGCTATACTAATTATTATTCTCTATCTTTGAAGTAACCTGTATGTTATATTTTGGACTCTTTCTAACTCTATGGAGAGCGACTACATAAAGAACTTGACTAGATGCATACATTAAAAATAAGTAGATGCAATATCACTAAAAAATTAGAGCTAATAAGAAAAAGAGAAACATGAAATTCACTTAATTAATAATCCTTAAATGAGACCCCATATTTTATTGTGGCTGAATGAGGCTTTGAACATTGCATTGCTCATTGGAGACCTATCTCCAATCATGCACTTGATGCCATCTTCTCTACATCTCCAAGACATAAGGGTAGACAAATCACAAGTACTCATCCCAAGTCATCCATGACTACACTCGCCATTATCAATGCTGACTTGATGTGATTACCTAAGAGACTATTCCATGAAGGAATGCCATAAAAACCTGCCATGTGGGAGCCTATGGTAAGATCAATGACACAATAATCTAAACACAAAGAGATTGGCTTTGAATTCCTTAGCTTCTTCCTACTATTCACCTTTAGTTAAAACTTCCTTATCACCTCAAAATCCTCCTTGAAATTTCTGGCAAGTGATTCTCTTCCCAAAAAAAATAATCATATCACCAAATACTTGTGTGACCACAAGGGCCTTATGTGCAGGCTCATGAAAATGTTCAAGAGGCTCATGAGAATGTTCAAGAGACACATGATGCAATTCCATGTGGCCCATCTTCTAACAAGATAAGATGCCACTGGTTAAATGCATAAAATCTACATATATAAAGTCATAGTGATCTTAAATATAGAGCCATGAAAATAAAGAAAATTGATAATATCTAAAAATAGTGTAATAGTACAATTTAGAAGCATACCCTTCCCTTGATCATCCAATTGATCAAGAGGACGACTGCCTTTGGTGCACTAGGTCAATCTCTCTACATCATCTTTCTCTTTGATTTGTCTTAATTCCTCCTCCAATTTCTTGCATAGTTGATCATCCAAATTGCAATAGGAGCCTAAACTGGATTTGCATTCCCCCTTCAAGTGTCTAACATAAGTCTTATTTTCTTCCTCCAAGCACTCTCCCTTTTTCATATCCAATCACTAAGGACAATGCCTTTACTTCCAATCAGATAATATGAAAGAATCATCTAGATTCTTATCTTCCCTAAAAGTTGGAGAGGTATACATGCAATACGTGTGTGGGGGGGGGGGGGGGGAGGGGGGATCTTCCAAGCCTTACGAATATGAGGCAATGATGGAAATTTTGTCATCCAAACTAATGCAAGTAGAATACTAACACCAAAAGACAGAAACAATGTCAAATACTGAGTGAAATATGCATGCATATAAAGAATCTAAATAACACATAACTAACATGTACATCAACAACTGGCACATGGAGGCATTTTGCATGTCCACATGCCTGGCTATTGGAGTGGCCACATACATCTCCTTCTAGAGATAGGAAGAAATAGGACCCCTATGTATCTAGCCATAATGTTAAGGAAGTATTGATCCAACATTGGCTCTAATGGAAGCTCAATCCTCTCTCTCCCAACATTGGACTCAATCACCTACTTTAGCAATCAAGAAGCCACCTCTCCCAAGACCTCATCAATCCATACCTCATTTGCCAACCATGGGATGAAGACATGATCACCCATTGGCATTCCATAGCTTTGTCTTAAATGTTCATTTTCCCCAAGCAATGAGAGGAGTGACAATTTCTTTTGCATAGAACATATAGTTGAAGCAATGGATTACAACTTGAACTCAATTGTTATTTTGTCTTCACATCCTCAAAAGGAAGCTTCCATAGTATTTGAAATAAATCATTGTCTTGAGATGGATTTACCACTACCAACACTTTGAAACACATAACCTTGACTTAATATTACTTTTGTTTGGTGTGATGAGAGATTATAGAAGCACAACTTTGAACCACACAACTTCTTACTCATGTCATTTTTCTATTATAGGTTTTGATGATGGCCTTCCTTGCCGAATCAAATTTTGCCTCCATTTCATCCTTTGGAAGATTGAAAGGGATCTTCTTGCACGCAACCTCAAAATTGGCCTTCCATTTTCCCTAAATCAAACACACAAATAAATTTGAAGTAATGTTTATGAAAGACATAAATAAGAAAACATAATTCAATAACTTAGCACATATACCATGCACCCTAGGATGGACTGGGTAAGAGGATACCACACTCTTCCCTACCCATAATTGCCTCCAAAGCCGGAGCATTTTGAATATAATTCTTGAATTCTTGTTTGTCACATGAACACAAGGTGCTTGGTATGGTACAAGTAGTCCTTGAGGTTTGTGACAACAATTACATCTTCGTTCAACCTACAAATTTGCAATTATATGTACTTAGTCCAATGACAAACATAAATTTGATCAAAGTAGAATAAAACACCATTCATAACGAAGTAGAGAAAGAAAAAAATATGAAGGACTTACTTGTTGAATCATTGCAATGCCGCAATCAATACCATCTCATCCTTTGGACGATTTTTGAAATCACCATTTGCAGCAATAAAGGAAATAGTGGGTTTGCCCTCAGCAGGGCATTTTGCATCATTCCCAACTGTCATAGTGATGGATTCTTGTAGAGGCTTCATAGAACTATATAGACCTTTCTTGTTAGTCATGTGATGGAAGGCACTACTATCCAACACCCATGAGTCAATGGTAGACATTTCTTGCACCAAGGAGCACACTTCCTCAATGATCTCAATGATTAACTCCAACTCTACTTCAATCATATTGGCTATCTCCTTTTATTTAGTATTCATGGTTTCATTCTTTTCATCTACCATATTGAAATGACAATTTGCGATTGCATGCCCTTTCTTTTAGTAGTAGAATCACTCTTCTTGAAAATTTTTCTTACCACCCCTTTTCTTTTTGTCATTGTTGGTAGAGGAACCACCACTACCTTTCACATTGATGGAGAATGCAACATCTCCATTGTTGCTACCTTCTGGGGCTTTAAGCTACAACTCCTCCTCCATTAGTAGTGCACAAAATTCCTCAAATATCAAAGCTTGGAGTCTCATCTAAGTGTTTAGGGTAGTTACTAGTCCATCAAAGTTTTGTGGACAAATTCAAAGAACCTTTAGAGCTAGCTCCTCACTAGTTTTTTGTATCCCAATGCTAGCCATCTAGTGACATAAATTCTTGATCCAAGTAATGAATGCTTTAGCTATGTCTCCTTCAACAAACTTCCCTAGCACTAGCTGATTCTCCAAGTTCTAAATGTTTATTTTATCTCATGTTTTGTATTGACCCCTCAATACATTCTAAGTATTGAATGCCTTCATTGTATGCTTAATCAAGGTCCAAAACACTATTAGAATAGCTTGCAATTAAGGAAAATAACGCATCTACATTCCTTTGTTTCCAAGCTCGCACAAGATCTACATTTGGAGGAATCATAACACTCCAATTTGATGGGGGGTTATGGTTTTGGGTCAGTCCCCAATACCATCTCCAGAAGCTCATAAGAATCAAGGACAATTGTAATTTTAAAATCCTGCAAAGTGTACTTTGTACCATCTAACTTGCCTTTGCTAAAGATTGGTGGATGAATCCTTTGTGTTTGAATTTTCAGTACAGCAACACTACTACTTGATGTGCCAGTACTACTACCTAATGTAACAAATAACATTTCTCCTCTTCACTATTGAAGCCCTGCCTCTCACATATTCTTCACTTCTTAGAGCCCCTGGGCTCTCATACCATGTAGAAATTATAGGGCACAACAAACGAAATCTGAGCAAAGGCACAACAAACGAAATCTGAGCAAGGAGTAGAGAACACACAACAAATATGAGAATAATAGAAACCGATTTAATCTCAAACAAACTAATCTAAAGATGGCTCTGTCCACCAGTGTGCTTTCACTTTGAGTCTTAGATGCTGATCCAAATAAATAATATGCAAAGAACTTAAGGGTAGCTAGAAGAACTCTGACTAGGTGAAAGATAGATTGATGATGGCTTTGGAGGGGTCTTCCCTTTATAGCCCAAGAAGGTAGTCTAGTTGGCCTATTTGCCACATATTATGAACCTTCTCTAGTTGATTAAGAAATATTCCAAAGAATATTCCCTTTATCATTGGGTTGAGGGTATTGCCCCTAAACCCCCATCAAAGGGTCAGTTGGCCCCTTGAGACCCCCTAGCAAAGGCGCCCCCCCCCTCAACCCCACAATAGGGGTCCTTGATAGCTCCCCCACACTGCAACTCAATGTATTATGCCTCAAGTTGCTGCCAACAAAACTACTCTATCTAACCCAAAGGCTAGATCCACAAAGGTCACCCTTTTTCCATATGATCATATAGACCTCATCTGATATACAAGTCATATAAGAGAGTACTAAAGGGACAAAATAAGGCTTCAACATTTGCTCCCTCACCCTCACACTCTCACTCCCTTGCTCTCAATCTCACACTCTCTCAATGAAAAAAAGCAAGAAGGCAAGAACATGAGAAGTTTGTATGCACATGAAGCTTGTTCTATTCAATCTCATCCTTTAAATACACTATTTTAGGATTAGGGTTTCCCCATCCACCTTAGGCATGGCGTGCCTCTTTTGGGCCTTGTGATTAGCCGTTTCTCTTGTGTGCACTTGGACTAGTTAATTACAAATAAGTTGCACATGCTTGGCCTTTGGTGTCTCCTAATCATAAGACTAACTTGCATATAGAGGGGAGATTGACTCTCACTATAGCATTCCATACAATGGCTTCTTTAACAGCATGATAACTTGTTTGCAAAAAATTGTGGGCCTTTAGGGTCTTCTTGTTTCCTTCATGTCCTGTACTTTCATACCATTAACATTTTTCCCTCTCTTACATGAGGGTTAGTCCCACAATACTAACCCACAAACGTGGCTACCAAGAGGTAATGGGGTGAGAAGATTTTGCTAGAAGAAGGAAATGAGTAGGTGGTGGGGAACTACATAGGTTGTGGTGGTGAAGAGTAGACTGATGGTTGTCATCGATGGATGATGTCAGGGTACTTGTGGGTTGTAAATGTTGATGGTTCTTTTAGGGATCCACTATACTTGTCATATTATTGTGCTCTCCCTATACAAGGTGTGTCTACCTATCTAGTGTAGTGATATGTGCATGATGCGAAACTAGAGGATGGCTTGAGTTCCAATTATACTTGGAATATTGTCCCACACTTGAGGACCTAGTTGGTGGAAGAGTTCAATGTAGTGCTTTCCTTCGGATAACAAGTCATCCAAGCAAGGGAAAGTCTTGCCATTGATGTGCCTTAGAGTGTGACATGGAGAAGGATTAGGGGGTTATCCTGTTGAGAATAGCAAATGATGCTTGCCCATAAGTGGCTTTGCATGAGAAATATGACAAAGATGTATGCTCTATAAGCTTTAGGAAGAGATGTCTAAAACCCCATAACCTAATTCACTTGAGTTACAATTTCTCATTCTAATCATGTATCGTGTGTTTGATTGCATCCACCATAGCTCATCTAGTTCTAGGAAGATCAGAGACAACAAGAACCAAAGGTTGCCAAAGAAGCAAGAAGAAGATAAATAAATCTCCGTTGCTGACAAACAAAGAATTTTCCATAATGGATCTCCCTTAGTGGATCATGTTTTTCCCATAGTGGATGTAAAAACCCTTACCAAAAATGTAAAGTTTCAAGCTTGACCTGACTAAGGCTACCAAAGAGCTAGTCTCCTGGTCCATGTCCGCATGTACGGAGGGCAAATGCTAGCAGGAGTAGAAACTCATCATTTGAGGGGGGTTGCTGAGAATAGCAAATGATGCTTGCCCATTAGTGGCTTTGTATGAGAGATATGACAAAGATGTATGCTCTAGAAGCTGTAGGAAGAGATGTCTAAAATCCCATAAGCACAGAGAAGAAAAATGGTACTATCCAAAAAGCTATAAAGGTATGTACTTGACACTCATTTTGAATGGAATGGTACTATCATTTTGAGTCACTCAAGATTGTGTTTATGGGTCCAAGCTAATATATCTTGGAACCTAATTCACTTGAGTTACAATTTCTCATTCTAATCATGTATCGTGTGTTTGATTTGCATCCACCATAGCTCATCTAGTTCTAGGTCCATGATTCTCAAAATACCCTAGGTGCATTGAATCTGCATTTTCTTTTCTTTTCTTTTTTCTTCTTATCTTCTTATCTTCTTTTTTCTTGATTTTTTCTTTGAGAATACATACACAACATCAATTGAGTAGGTACCAAAAAGGAATATATAACTCAAATATGGGTCTTAGTGTGGTTTGAGATATCCCTTGCTACGAAGGTACTCTGTGATATGTTCATGTAGCTATAGTGAAACCTCCTGAAAAGAATAGGTGTGAACATATGGCAAATATGCTATCCACTATATTCTCCACTGGGGATAATAGATTGGCAATTATGGAGCTTAAAGAGGTGAGAACAACCATAGCCACTCGATCAATTCTAGCATTGATGTCAAAGAAGAGTGGGGATAGCCTCTCTTCAAGAGGAGTTACTAGATGATAGAGGAGCCTTACAAGGAGGCAGAGGTGGTTGCAGGTGGTGATTAAGGAGGGGTCTAGGAAGTTAGCGAACTCTCTCACAAAATGCAAAAAGGGGGAGATTAGGTTAACATGCTAGAATAGGTAGTTCTATCAATATGGGTTGCTTGACAATTAGGGATATTTGGATAATTATACCTTCCATGTTCTTTTTGTAAATAATCTCAACCATGTCTTCTTGAATAGGGAGATAGAAGGGTGGATCTACTTGAATGGCTCATTGATTGGAAAGAAGAATGGGAAGGAAAGAAGAAAGAGAGCTAAACTCAAACTTAAGAGCAAAGGCCTCTCCTCGATTCTACAAATCGCTCTGATCACTAGGGTTGAAGGTGCCACAACCGCATTGCAAACCTCAAAAGAGGCTATTGCCAAGGATCATGCCTATCCTAACCCATCATAATAGCTGGTTATTTTTGACAAAATTAAGGAATGGGTAAACGTAACAAAAGATGAGTTGCACAAAGAATAGGCTGATGAGATGATCACCCTCCCTAGCCTGTCTCACATGCCTACCACATCAATTCCAGAAGACACAATAACCAAATGAGATCACAACTAAGCCACCCATTGGTATATACCTTATGAGATAAGAGGTTTCCTTTATTTTTGATGTAATTCAATCACAATACATTTATGAGAACATTGAACCTTTTGGGATCACAACTTTTGCATCAACCTAAGTCAATATTCCACTTAGAACCTTACTTAAAGGCCAATGATGTAGCAAGGATTAAAGGTATGGGTAGAAGGCATGAATCCTAGTGGATCTCACCACCTTCCAAAATTTGGCATTAGTGCATTGCTGACCTTATGTATTTTAGGGGGTCAACACATTCTGGGAAGGAGCTAAGCAACATGCAATGCTTTCCATGGAAACCGTTGAAGACACTATGCATCAAGTAATATAGATACAAGAGCTTGTGCGAGCATAGTTAAACACAACATACTCCAAGTTTGGGAAAATTGAGAACATATGTTTGGAGTAGATTTTAAAGTGCAAGAGTGAACCGGGAGGTGTAAAAAAGAAAAATTTCAAGGAAAATAAAACCATTGCAGATCAAGGAGCTAGAGTTTTCTTAGATGCATTTCAGCACCGGGAATCCAACACAAGTATCGATTTGTCAATCAGAGTTCGTTTAACCCCCCATTTAATGGTTGCAAGGTTTGATGTTATGAAGCAAATACTGGATTTGAAAGCTAGAAAGCATGTGATAGAGGCCAAATGTGATAGATTTCAATGCCAGGAAGCTAGCCACCTAGTCAGATCGCAATTTTGAACTTGTTTGCCCCCTCAATCAGGTTGAAACCACTTCAAGAAAGTGTAAAAAGAAAGAAATGAACTAGTTATTTGAGGGCTTAGTAGTAAACTCGATTAGAGAAGAGGAAAACTCAAAAAAATGAAATCACAATTGGGGGGGAGGCATTTTTTTGGTGCCTCCTCAAATTCTCAAAGAATGACATTTTTGGACCTAGAACGATTCTCTTCGTGCTCTTGGACTGAGTTCCATTAAATTTTCACTCCATTGCTCTGATTCTCACATGGAATATGTAGTATTCAACAAGCGTAATAAAGCAAATTTTCATGCTACCTTAGTTAGGTAATTAGCCTATTTTAAATTGGAGTATAAAAGGTAAGAGGGAGCCAATGTTAATCATCTTTCAATCATTTTTCACATCTCCACTTCTTGGAGATTGAAGGTAATTCCTTCCCCACCATTGTAAGGGGTGAGTTCCTTGCAGCAATTGTCATCAATTAATTCTCAACCTACCATGGCTTCAACATCTCTTGTAATTCTTGGTTGTAAGACATCTTGAATTAAGAAGTGGCAAGCTATGGTTCTCAACATTTCTTGTTGTTTAGCATTTCTTGTTAGTCTTTGTGTAATTTCCATTGAAGAGGAAACCTTCATTTCATTGGTATCAGAGCATGGACTTTGATCCATGGGAAGAGTCACTTTCATGGAGAATTTAGTCATAGGGACAGGTAGCAGGTAATTGGAGTACTAAGATTTGGTCACAGGGTTTGGTACAATTAAAATTGTGACTAGTCAGAGTTATTTGCAACAAGTCAAGCTTAATTTTGGAGGTTTCTTGAAGGAGATCTTGAGGAAGATGGAGGTTCTTGGCCAAAATAGCAAGTCGTGATCAAATGGAGGCCCATTTTGAAGGTTCTTAACCCTAACTAGAGTCTAAACAAGGATTACAGGAGTTAAACCTTGGTTACTTTTTGGTGCAAACTTCCCTTCCCTCTTTCTCTCAAGCTTTTCTCAAGCTTTGATTCCTTCCAGGCCTCTCAATGGTTCAAGTAACTTCCATGGTTGAAACCTTCGTGGTATAATCTCTCCATAGAGTAGCTTAAAGCTTGCCTTGACTACTTCTCATTTTGAAGTAGGGGAGTATGTTTTTGCACTGTTTTGCACTGAAAACACACTCATGACAACGAAAAAATCAAGCCACATAAGCCTTGGCTATGGATTAAGCAAGATTCTACAAGGATTCTTCAAGCTTCACAACAAGCACATAGGGATACTTCTCACTCTCATGATCATTCTTGATCTCCCAAACCTTGGCTATGGTAGAATTTATGACGGTAGTGAAATTTCTTGAAGAGATCAAAGGGCTTTTACTCTATCAAGCTTCCTGGAGCTTCCTCAACACTCAAGGGACCAACATTGAACCATTCTTGGACTCGAAGCTTCAAGGATAGTTGGCTATGGAGTCAAAATAGGGTAGCAAGATTTAGGCATCAAATTCTTGGATTATTCTCTTCCATTTCATGGGGCTTTTGCTCTAAGTCACTCCAGGGACCTCTCTTCTACTTCAAGTATTCAAGATCTTGAAGAATCCAAGCAATCCATTCAAGATTGAAGGCCAATCTTCTCTTGAAAACTATAAGTATGATATGGATTGAAGAATTTCTTTGAAGTCTCCATCAAAGAAGACGGTCTATCAACCTTTATGGCTGAAGCTTGACTCAAGCAACATCTTCTTCTTCAATAATTGAAAGATGTACTTCTATTACTCTTCTTTAATCTCTCCAATTCCTCATCCAATTATTGTTGCATTTTCTATTATTGAAGGAGAGGTTAAGTAGAGTACTCTTGCATTGAGCTTCAATCTCAGCATTGATTGAATGAACCATAATACTTAAGTATTGAGGCATTGAATCTTGAATCCCAAGCATGAATTGATTGATGAATCAACTCGTTGAAATTGAGGTTTATCATTACTCTTTGCATTGTTTGATTGATCAATCCATAGCATTAACCATACAATTTCCTTTCAATTTTGCTAATGGATTTCTTAACCTCTAACTTTTGGGTCTTTTGATGATTCAGTCTATTGAGATTACCCAATAAATTTGTAAAAGATGAGCATAGAAAATCAATGAATCACTGATTACTATAGGTAAACCTTACTCATCCTCATTTATGTACATTTTACATTCCAATTGCTGCATATCATGGAAATATCAAAATCTTGATTCAGCCATGCATATCATGCCTTGGTTTTTAGAACACTTGCACTGCCATGTATATTCCGACCGAGGAAAAAGGTCAAAGCCAGATGAGATAGCAAGATGATAGTGAGGTGACCCTCCCTTGCTATTTATGACTTCGTAGGGGTGCACAACGTGGCTCGGAAGGAACTTTGCACACCTTACGGAGTTTCATAGCCCATTTAGGTGCATGTTTGCCATTTTATACCTCACCACAGGTGGTGGATCATGGAAGACCACTTAGGAAAGAGTGGACAAAGATTTGAAGACTTTTGATATCAAACAGGGTAGTAGATGAATGTTTTGAATAAAGATACAAGTTTACAGATTCTTTAAAGGTGATCATAGGTTGGTGACAAAGCCTAGAGGTTTTACTCCAGTGCCCATAGGGGATTCTTAATGATCTATGACCAAATTGGTTGAAAGTGGTTACAAGTTGTTGTCTCATCCTGGACAATAATAAAGAATCAATTACAAGAGTGGAAAATTTTATTATGAAAAATTGTTTCTTATACTCTATGCATAGAGGAAAAATTTAACTTCGATGTTATCTATAGAGCACCTCATTTGGACCAACGGTTCAAAAGTTATGGCCATTTAGTGACGGGTGGTCACTATAGAGACAACACCTGGACAGGTTGACAAGGTACATTGTTCTGATCTAAAGAAACCATATACCTCTTCCAAACTTGTAACCTTAGTAAATCATGTATATCTAAGTGTTATTAGCTTTTATTGGAGCTATCAAGCACTTAGATTGGAGGAGTATAGCTCTAGTTATTGACCATTCTTTGAAAGGGTCCTGAGTTACTACAGTTTTCATGATGGTAAGGAATAAGAAGAAGGAGCAGGAATTGGAGCACATTAATGAGGGCTTAGAAGTTTACAATGTTGAAGAAAATCTTACCATAGGGGCCACAAATTAGGGATAGGAATTTATGGGAAATAGTACAGCTAATGAAGAGATCCAATGGCCAAGGATTCCTCATGACAATGATCTTAGAACTGAAGTAAATGTTTCTCAAAGCAAGTTGGTAATATGAATGAAGGTCTAATCTAACTTACCCATTCAATGGATGACAAGTTTGGGAATATGATTACACATATGGAGTAGCAAAACTATAGATTGGATGCCAAATTTGAATAGTTGGTTACAATATTCAGCAACTTGGATAACAAATTGCGCAAAGCAATCCACCTTCCCATGTTGAAAATGTACCTATTACTCGTGGCAATGTGAGGTTCATAGTAGCCCACTAGTGTGTATACCATCCAATTTTGAACATGGAGGACCTTCTAAGGTGAATGAAATAGTTTAGCCTCATACCAACTCTTGGAATAGAAACATGCCAAACTTCACTAATTCAAGAGATAAGAGATAACAAGATTATTCCTTGCATGATGACAGAAATGAGTTTGTACATGGATGTCATCCCTTCTATAAGGAGCTTGGTTCTCAACATACTCAAGTTCATAATGTAAGAGATGATCAAGGGTAGTATGCACATGATAAAGCAAGGAATGGAGACAGTTTCCAACATGCTAAAGATCATGATGATAGGTTGTCACATGGGATATCCACTCATAACCAACAATCATATGGAAAATTATCTGGTCGTCAATCTTTTGGAAATAATCAAAATGGGCAGCATTCATTTACTCCTAATCATGGACATCAAGCAATGAGTGATAATTTTAATAGGCATCAGTCTTTTGGATATACCAATCATAATGGGCAGCACTATCATTATGACAATGAATACAAGGACAAGATCAGCATGTCCAATTTCAAAGGAGAGAACCCTTCATCAATCAAACTTGAGGAATGGATCAACAAATTGGAAATGTATTTCACTCTCTACCCACACAATGAAGTAAAGATTTGTTATGCAACCCTACACCTAGAGGGATACGCACATACATGGTGGAGATATATGAGCAATATTGGGGAGAATTTTCAGTCTTGGGAGGACTTCAAATCACCCATGACCCAAGTGTTTGTGTCACCGATGGAGAAGAAAATGCTTGAAAGGAAATGGTATGATCCTAGGCAAACGGGTTCTACCGTAGGGGAGTATTCCAGCTAGTTCTTAAACCTTTTCATGTATGTGGAAGGCATTTCCAATTCAGCCAAATTGAACAAATATATTTTTGGTCTTGATCCAAATCTTTCAGCTAAAGTTGGGGTAGTCATGCCTACAAATGTCCATGTAGTCATTCAATATGTTGAAAGGTACAGCTAGAAATATAGAAGAGATTTAACTTAATTTCAGCCTAAAACAATAATGAATTATCAATCAAATTAGCCTTTGAGATTTGAACAACAGTTTAGCCAATAAAGAGAGGGATTTAGAGTTGAAAATTGGTTTCAAAACAATTTCAGCAAGGCTCCAACCTACCCTACGACATATGCTTCAAAACAGGGCAATAATTTTAGATATAATGCTGATCCAAATGGAGAATTCAAGAGGGCTAAAGGTACAGTTAAGCAAAATCCCAATAACCATAGCAATAAGGCACAATGACAAATCCAAGGGTCTATGCTATAAATATGGGCAAAAATGGTCTCTTGAGCACAAGCAGAAGTGCAAAGGATATATGGCAAAATCTAATATGCTCAATATTGAAGACTCTAATGAAAAGGAGACACAAGAAGGAAAACTTTTACAAGTAGAGGTAGTTCCTACTTGTGATGAGATGTATGAACATGATGATCAAGATACATAGGAGGAATTAGAGCTGGTTAATAGTTTTCCTTATGATCCATGTGGTCCATTTGATCCAGGTGGATCAGAGATTGATGATCCTTCTATGGTTTCTTGTCAGGCCATGTGATGTTCCATATCTCAAGATGCATGCATGGATTGTAAAGATGAAAATACACTTTGGCTCAAGGGTACTATAAATTCAAAGGTTGCTCATATTCTCATTGATACGTGCAACACAATTATGCCCATGTAGCAAATCCTCTCACTGACATATTGAAAAAGGAAGCTTTCTTTGGGATGCTACAACCACATCTCCATATCTGTTCTTGGTTTTTGTTGCATTAGGTTAAGATTAGGATAGGAAAAAGAAGGAAAATAGAAAGGGTTATACTTCTGCTGGAAACATGGAAATAGGGGCATAAAGTTTGGAGTGCCATTCGATTCGAGAACCACAGTGATTCCAGGTATGTCTGGAATTTCCTTGTAGTGTTTTGCACCTATCTAGAAGGCACTAGATGATTCCATGGAGTAGGTGCTGAGCTTGATTCATCGTGCGCAACCCGCGGGCTATTGTCTGTGCAATCGGACCAAGTTGTCTGGGTCCGATTCCCAGAAGCAGACCACCCAATTTTTGGAGTCGAACCATCCGACTGTGAGAATTAGACCACCCCGTCCGACTGTGAGAATCGGACCACCTCGTCCGATCCGATTCTAGTAGTCGGGCCTAGTGCCAAAAACAGACCACCCTATCTAAGTCTCACAATCAGACCACCCAGTCCGAGCCCTAGAATCGGACCACCCTGTCCGAGTCTCACAATCAAACCACCCAATCCGAGTCTCGAAATCGGACCACCTTGTCGGAGTCTCAAAATCAGACCACCCTGTCCGATTCCCAGAATCAGACGGTTCGATTCTAAGAATTGAACCACTTCACCAGAACTTAAAATAGAGGGTTTTTGAACCTGCCTGATAGTCCTGGCCACCCTGTTCACATCTTTGATCCCCCTGGAAACCCAATTTAGCCCTTAGAAGCCAGAGACCACACATGATAACTGAGGATTCACTCTAAACAACTAGACACTAAGCGGACCGAATTTAGAACTTGACTTTTAGTTAAACCAACTAACCAACCCTGAAGCAGAATAGAGAACGCAGCATGGACTTTCAGTAGTAAGACCTTAGATTAGCCCCAGAACCTGCGCTTAGAGCCATATGAGGCTACGAATGTGAGGGGAAGAGTGGAGTTTGCATTGAGCATTTTCTACATCCGCACCTCACTTTTGATTTTATCACCAAAGGTGCACTACAAGAAAAGAAAAAGCCTGTTTTTGCACTGAGCACTAGAAAGCATGAAGCACAACTTGTGAATAAGATTGACAACTGCTTTCAATAACAAGGAACTCATCAGGAGATATAATAACATCAAGGAACCCACTATTAGGAGAAGATCCCAAAACATAGTTGGATGCATGAGAGCCCCATCAGTAGGACCTTAAGAGGACACAAAGATCCAGAAGGTGACAACATAGAGGATCGGACGCTGTCGGAGCTACTCAAATTGATCGACGATCTTGTGGAGTTGAAAGTGGGAGCAATGTCTGGATCATGAGGCGGACAAGGAGAGGACTAACTAAATTTGGGAGAAATCCCA
This sequence comes from Lygodium microphyllum, assembly GCF_053477565.2. Classification (NCBI taxonomy): domain Eukaryota; kingdom Viridiplantae; phylum Streptophyta; class Polypodiopsida; order Schizaeales; family Lygodiaceae; genus Lygodium; species Lygodium microphyllum. The sequence goes on along the minus strand of NC_141141.1, from coordinate 2,996,187 downwards.
GTCTTAGTGCAGGAGTTAGTTAATGAGTATGACTTGTTGACTAGGATGGTAGTTCAAGGTAGACCAGTAGAGGAAGTGGTAGCAAGCCTAGAAGAGGAAAGAAAGGTGATTAGAAAGGCGCTAGAGAGCATAATTGCCTATAATCACAAGTAGAAGGTAGGAAACCCGAACAAGATGTAGACATGTACGAGGCCCGGCGTGTGCTAGCCTTGGCTGGTGCAGCCAAAGCAGGGCCAAATGTAAAGAGAGAACGAGTAGTAGAGGTTGACTTATCGTTGAGTGAACTCGTAGCCAAGCGGCTCATGGACAATACGTCCGTTGAGCAGAGTGCAATAGCCTTAGCCACCGCATTACTCTCGGGATTAGGGGTCACACAAGGGGCAAAGGGCAATTTAGAATCCCTATTGTAGCAAAGTAGCTAGACAAGTATGAACCTAGCAATGACCCATATATCTTTGTGGAGAAATTTGAACAAGTTTGCGAACCAAACTGTCTCACAAACCTTGCACAACGCTCTCAAGCTTTTGGTCTGTGCTTAGGTGATAAGGGGAGAATTTGGTACACTAGTCTAGATGCAGCTGAGCGCACGAACTTTACCTATCTTAAGGACCTCTTTATCAAGAGATTCTCTGAGGCGGGTACTTTGACAATCTCATCGTCGGGTTGATGAATGTCAGTCAGAGGGAAAAGGAAGACATAAGGGACTATGTCACTCATGGGCGTAGCCTCTTAAAGAGGATCCTTGCAAATGAGCGACCTAACGAGAAGGCTATGTCTACTGTATTTATAAATGGAATTCGAAGCAAGGAGCTCTACAAGGCTTTGGCTAGTAACTCCAATCTACACCGAGACGTGTTAGCTAGAGTCTTTGAAGAGGCAATAAGAGTGGACGATCAGCTTAGGGAGCAAAGAATGAGGAATACCAGTCGGGACAGTACAAGTCAAAGAGCTCCAGAGTGGTCAACAATTTTAGGAGAGAGAGAGAACTCTAGCATACAGGATAAGGGAAAGAGTGTTGACCAAGGCCAGGAGCTAGCTGAGGTGAGAATGGAGCTTGCACAATTGCAAGACCAAATGAGGAAGCATGTACTGTCGCATGTGCAGTGCATACACTGTGGCGGTAACCGCCTCCCAGCCGAGTGCCAAGATCCTAGATCTAGGCCATGCTCGAACTGCAGTAGGTTCGGTCATGATGCATTACATTGCAGACTACCAAGGAGATTCCCATATGCGTAGCAATACAACCCTCCATACTTAGGCAACATGCCACCTAAACTCTTTGGCAGGGGAGCCCAGTTGGTGCTTCCAGCACCAAATGACGCAAGACCGACCATTCCTAGGCTAGATATGAACACAACAGGCATACCTAGACCACCAGGGCCCTATGTAACCCATCCACCAAGTGATGCTCCTGTTCACTATGTGGAAGAACCTAGTGAAGAGGAGACCTACGTGAACCTATACATATCCTATGATGAGGAAGGCAATCTATGTCAAGATTGTGGGAGAGAAGGAAGGAGTCTCACTTGTAGCTTTCTTGCTTGCACAATGGGGGAATACACACAAGGGTGGAGGCTGAAAACAGTTTTCCTCTTCTTAGTTGTGTAAGCCAAAAAGAACTCTAATACAAAGAAATAGAAGAACCCTATATATGGGTCTCAAACCAAACTCAACTAACTAAGGTGGCATACTAACTGAGCCACGAACTAGAGTAGATAAGGATAGCTATCATGTAGCTATTATTCATGGGCGGTGTATCAACCACGTTTGCAAACAACTAACAAGTCGGTGACATAAATACACAACGGTCACCCTGGCGTATCACGAGTGGAGCTCGATATCTCAACACTCCCCCTCGAGCTCAATCCCAATTCCTGCACACCAAGCAGGTCTCTGAACTTGCGTAGCTTCTCTGTGCCCAATGCCTTCGTGAATATGTCAGCTACCTGATCCTCTGTGCTGACATTAACTAGATCAATAAGACCTAGTAAAACCCTCTCTCGCACATAGTGATAATGCATCTCAATGTGCTTTGTTCTAGCATGATAGACAGGGTTATTTGCCAAGTGTATACTACTCATGTTGTCAAAATAAATGACAATTGGTCCATCTGTAGACTGATGCATATCATAAAGTAGCTTATGCAACCAAGCTACCTCACATGCAGCCATTGCTGCACCCCTGTACTCGGCCTCTGTGCTCGACAAGGCAACTGTAGGTTGTTTCTTGCTGCTCCAAGTGAGTGCAGCACTCCCAAAAGAAAACACATATCCACTGGTAGATCTTCTATCAAAAATACTACCAGCCCAATCAGCATCAGTGTATCCATGCAACTGTATATGAATCCCAGTCTCATAAAATAGTCCATACTGCAATGTGGACTTCACATACCTGAGTATGCGTCTAGCCGCATCCAAATGTGGTTTCCTTGGAGCCTGCATAAACTGACTTACCCATCCAACAGCATAGCTCAAATCTGGCCTGGTAATAGTCATATAAATCAAACTTCCTACTATGCGTCTGTACATAGTAGGGTCTTCTAGAAGCTCACCTGCATCTGTGCTCAGCTTCACATTCTGCTCCAAAGGAACTGAAATAGGCTTACAACCTGTCATCCCATATTGGACAGCATGTCCAATCCATACTGCCTCTGCAAGAGCTGTATCCCACTTGGTGATCTAATCACCTCAATGCCCAAGAAATAACGCAGCTCTCCCAAATCCTTCATCTTAAACTTCTGCTTCAATAGCATTTTCACATGAAGGATATCTTCATCACTGTCACCTGTCATAATCAAATCATCAACATAAATGACAAGTAGCATAATACCTTTCTTTGTTTTTCTCACATAAAGTGAGAAATCTGCCTTGGAAATCTGAAACCCAATAGTGACAAGATATTGTCCTATCTTGTCAGACCATGCTCTAGGTGCTTGCTTCAAGCCATACAAGGCTTTCTTCAACCTGTAAACAAACTCAGGATGAACAGCATGCACATAACCTGGTGGCTGCTCCATATAGACCTCTTCTTGCAAATCACCATGCAAGAAGGCATTCTTTACATCCATCTGATGTAAAGACCATCCCTTTGATGCAGCCATAGCAATGACTGCTCTTACGGTTGTCATCCTTGCAACCGGACTGAATGTTTCTTCATAGTCAATGCCATATGTTTGTGCATACCCCTTGACTACTAATCTTGCCTTGTATCTGTTCACAGGACCATCTGCATTGTGCTTCACCTTATAAACCCACTTATAGCCAATTGCATTTTTACCTTTAAGCAAAGGTACCAATTCCCATGTAGCATTTGCTTCCAAGGCATCCATTTCTTCATCCATGGCTTTCTCCCATTTTTCTTTTCCCATGGCTTCCTCAAAAGAAGTGGGTTTTGGTTCCTGTATCACTCTAACCATATATGTATAGTGAATGGCTGTAAATCCATCATATTTCAGCCTATCCACAGGATACCTAGCTCTTGTAGACCTGCTCAAAATAGGTTCACTCCCAGGTGCTCTCAAAACATCCCTGGTCTTCCTTACTCTAGGTGTAACAATAGAAGGAATACCCAACTCATCATCAATGCTCTGTTCTGAGCCACTCGATTCACCATCCACATAAGAGTGACTTGCATTCACATCAAACATGGGCTGATCAACCTTCTCTTTTCCTTTTCGTGATACCTGCATACCACTATCTGCATTTCTTTGAGAAGATTCTCCTGATCTCAATCTGCCTGTCCATGGCGAAGAATGTGAACCACTGCTAGAGGACGCTCCAGGTCCACTAATATTCTATGACTGCTACTGTGAATTCTGTGCAGCATTACCATTTTGTGCATCTACATCATCAATCACATTTACTGGTTTATACCAGCTACTCATCTCATCAAAAACAACATCTCTGCTCACTGTAAACTTATGAGTAGAAGGGTTATAGCATCTATACCCTTTTTGCTGCAAAGAGTAACCAATAAAGATGCACTTCTCAGCTTTTGGATCCAACTTGGATCTCAACTCATCTGGCACATGTACATAGGCAATGCAACCAAAAATTTTCAAATGAGAAATATCTGGTTTCCTACCAGTATACCTCTCCTCTGGAGTCATTCCATGTATTGCTGCAGTGGGAGTCCTGTTCATTATGTAGACTGTTGTAGCAACTGCTTCAGCCCAATAAAAATCTGGCAAGTCTCTTTCATTGAGCATGGCACGAGATACCTCTCCAATATGCATGTTTTTCCTTTCTGCAATTCCATTTTGTTGTGGGGTATGACTGCATGAATATTGCTGCTTTATGCCATGCTCCTGCAAGAACCTTGCAAACTCATTTGAGAGGTACTCTCCCCCTCCATCTGACCTTAGGCATTTTATCTGCAGGCCTGTTTCTTTTTCAACCATAGCTTTAAGAGTTTTGAAATGCCAAAAAACTTCACTTTTCTTTTTCATAAAATACACCCAAACTTTTCTACTATAGTCATCAATAAAAGTGACAAAATAATGACAGCCTCCAAGAGATGCAGCTTTAGTAGTCCACACATCAGAGTGGATTAATTCCAATGGCTTCTCACTCTCTTGAACATGTCTAGGAAATGGTTTCCTTGCCTATTTTCCAAACTGACAGGCTTCACATACCTTATGCATTTCTGCAACCTTGAATTTAGGCAATCCTGCAACAATATTTTGGGCCTGCATTGATTTAAGTTGCTGTACATTAACATGACCAATGCGTTTATGCCAAATATCAATATCTGCAACTACATCGGTCCCATGTGCAAACATTGCTACACTGAATTTAGACATGTCTGCATCCAACGTAAACATTCTGCCCTTCTTTTCTTTCCTTTTGCTATCAAGCGACCTTTATTTTTCATATCCTCAACAAAGCATCCATGAGGATTAAATCTGACCTGCAAGCCTTGCTCAACCATTTGACCAACAGAAACCAGATTCTTGGTGATATTCGGGACATGAAATACATCGGACATGTATTTCTTTTTCCCATCCTGCATAGACAAAGGAATTTTTCCAATCTGCACAATAGGATGTGCAGTATCATCACCAGTCTCCACAAATCCTGGTTTTTCCATTTTCCTTGCATCCTCCATCCATTCTGCATGACCTATCATGTGGTTTGATGCACCTGAGTCAACATACATCGTTGCTTTCTTCTGCACTTGTCACAGAATTGTTCATGTGCTTCACCATAAATAGATGCTCATTTCTGTCATCACCCTGTCTACTAGAGGATACATAATTTCCTTGTTGCAGTTTTCCATTCATGATGTCATTCTGCTTTTTATAGCAGTCTTTAGCCATATGACCCATTTTACCACAATAGTAGCATTCAGCATTATTGTTTGCATTTTGGCCTCTTTGCCATCCACCACGACCTCTTTGGCTCCCCCTGCCTCTAGAGTTACCACGTCCTTCTCCATAGGACTGGTTTTCTTGAGTTTGCTGCATATTCTGATTTCTACCACGGCCTCCAAATCGGCCTCCTCCACCTCTGCCTCTACCTCTTCCAGCATTTGAGTAGAAGACAGCTTCTTTTGAAGTTCCTCCTGAAGAAGATGCACCACCATTTCTTTGCTCCTCAGAAATTAGAAGAGCAATCAGCTCCTCAAAATCAGGAAATCTTTCACGAACTGAAATGGATGTCCGAAACTGTGCATAATCCTTTCCTAGACCATTCAAGGTCACAGAAACTAAATCATCATCTTCCACTGGCGACCCAATGGAAGCAAGTGCGTTTGCAATCTTCTTCACCTTCATGTGGTAGTCATTGATGCTCATATTTTCTCTTTGCACATTATGCAACTCTTGCTTGAGTTGCATTTTCTTGGCTTGCGTATTTGTGCTATACATTTTTGACAAAGTATCCCATGCCTCCTTTGGCGTACTTGCATCCTGAATATGCACAATCATAGAGTCTGAAATGCTGATAGACAGCCAATACATAACTTTCCTGGCTCTCTCATGCCATGCTTTAAACTCCTGCATTTGTTGTTGATTGGCAACATCAGGAAGAATTGGTTCTTCTTCATTTCCTGCAACAAATTCCCAATATCCTTTTCCCATAAGGAAATTTGTCATTCTAAACTTCCATGCTTGGAAGTTGTTCTTGGCAAGCTTTTCAGTGACAATCTGTGAAAGAGAATCAGACGCCATTACAGAACACTGCAAAAAATTCTGTCATTGCAAAAAACACAGCTTCACCCTCACAAGGGAAAATCTGCAAAACTGGCGAAAGTGGTATTTGACCACATAGTCACTTCCTAGTGACGATTTTGCATCAACAGGCAACAGGGATGATTCTGTAACTCCCAATGTCTCTGCGCACAAGCATACGATGCAATTTCTACAGTAACTTTTCACCGACTTGTAGAACAGTGACTGCACAGCATAAAACTGGGCCTTTTCCTGAGTGCGTGCAGAAAACTTCCGCCTCCAAAATAGGCCCTGAAATGGCCTCAAATCAAAAAAACAAGGTCGCCCTATTGCACAACCATATACTGCCCTCTTGCTTCACCACGAAGGGTGTCTCAACCTGAGACAATGCACTCTTGCAATTTCCAACTGTGCTGCCTGCAGCGATCTGCTCCCAAAACAGAAAATGAAAGCAACACTGCTCCTCTTACCAGAACACCGCGAGCTTGGCTTGCTTTCTTGAGCTCCTTACCACGAACAAGGCTCTGATACCATGTCAAGATTGTGGGAGAGAAGGAAGGAGTCTCACTTGTAGCTTTCTTGCTTGCACAATGGAGGAATACACACAAGGGTGGAGGCTGAAAACAGTTTTCCTCTTCTTAGTTGTGTAAGCCAAAAAGAACTCTAATACAAAGAAATAAAAGAACCCTATATATGGGTCTCAAATCAAACTCAACTAACTAAGGTGGCATACTAACTGAGCCACGAACTAGAGTAGATAAGGATAGCTACTATGTAGCTATTATTCATGGGCGGTGTACCAACTGCGTCTGCAAACAACTGACAAGTCGGTGACATAAATACACAACGGTCACCCTGGCATATCACGAGTGGAGCTCGATATCTCAACAATCTAGTCCTGATGGACTACCGACCAGTATCGGTGATGGCGCTAGGTAGAGGAAGAGACAAAGGCTTTGGAGGACCAAGCCAAGATCCAATCTCATGCTGGACTTGTGGTCATCCATGCCATATTTCATCATGCTGCCCGGAAAGGGAACATGCAAACAAGGACAAAGTTGACATTCGATGCATCAAGTGTGGAATAAAACACCTATTTCGTGACTGTCCTAGATGGAAGCCATCAACTAGTTCTGCCAACGTGCCCTCAATACCCTTGGGGCTTTTTGGTGTGGAGACCTTTAACAGTGAGGATACACCTATCCCACTACATGTCATGACGCGAGCACATACAAAACAGGCAGGCATCTCATTGCCTTGGCCAAGTAACCTGGATGTAGCCTTGTTGGGAAAGAAAAGCCAGAGGAGAAGGAGAAAGAGAAATGATGCAAATATTATCCCTAAGACTGAGGAAGCTACAATGCTAGTGACAGGAAAGAGGGTCATTGATGTAGAGGCAGAGACCTCAGCTCCTAAGACAACAGAACTAGGGAGCGCCAAGGTAGGGGAATACCCCCACCCCAAACGTCAACTCGAGGCTATAGCCAAAGTCAAGGAGTGGGTCAAGGACGCCTAGGAACACCTTAAGGACGTAGAGTCCATATTGGAAGACCAAATTGAAGACCTCTCTAGTGTGAGTACACCTGTTTCACCATCGCGACCTCAATCGGGGGACGCACCCACACCAGATAAGATGCCACAGAGGCAAGATCAGGAAGAAGCATGTCAACAAGATAACCAATACATATGGCCAAAGAGTGTTGCCCAAGGAGGAAGGCAACCACCCAACAACCTCCTCACCACTTTAGTAACCACGCCAATAATCTTGAGCCTAGGAGATTTGCTTTGGTAGCTTCCTTCCTTATGGAAAGAATTAAAGCATTGTGTGAAGGGAAAAGAGGAGCACACTACCATTGACTTGCAAGAGTAGGATGCAGTCATGCAGATTCCAAGCCTAACGCTACACTCAATTCCAAGGTCACTGCACGTGAATGCTTTCTAGGAAGGCACTAAGATGCATGCAGTCTTACCTATCTTAGCCCTAGGGGATGTAACATGAAAAGGAATCATAGACACATGCACCGGTGTTAGTGTCTTAAGCCACATAGTTCTACAGGCCTGGGGAAACCCACCGTGGAAACGGCTAGGTTCAATGTCACATTGGCCAACGGAATGAAGGTCATACCATTCTGGGTCCTAAAGAGCTGGCGAGTGAAGGTTGCAAGGGTGTAGTTTTTCGTGAACTTCATTGTCATGAAGGGAGTGGACTACGATATACTGCTAGGCTGACCTTGGATGAGGAATGCTCGAGTTATTGAAGATTGGGGTAACAATCTCATCTTCTTGGGGAATAGAACAGAAGCAGTAAGGGTTGAGATGGATACTATGCAATCTCAACCATGCTAAAAGGTGATGCATAGGCAAGCAAACCCTATGGGTCAAGTACATTCCTTGCCCTGAGGAAGAGCGGGATTGGATGCACGTCTTGGCAACCATTGACCTACCGTTCTTAGATGAGGAAGAGCTATATAGGCAAGCTGCTAAATCCCCGAGCATGCTAGCAAGGGAGCCCATCGTGCCACTCTGCATGATGGCAAGACGCTCACATAACCTAGGGAAACTGGTCTCCTTCCATATCCCCACCAACAAGCTCGAGCTTCAGGAAATCATAGAGTACCTGACCGATAAACTGAAGGGCAACATGGCTGCCAATCTAAAACCCCTAAGTGATCTTTTGGCTAAGCATGAGTGGAAATGGACCAAAATTCACGATCTGAACCTATTATATAATTGGGATTTAGTCACTGACAAAAAGGAGATTGGAGAGGAAAGCGTGGGGGATGATGAGCAGTCAGAGGGGCAAGACTCTGATGATGAGGAGTACGAGGACTGCTGTTCTATTGGAGACGAGAGTGAAGAAGATTTAGACATGATAGAATATGACACTGAAGGGAGAACGATCGAACAGATCAAGGCAGACTCTAGGCCTAGAAGGGAAAGGGCAGGCTGGAATGAAAGAGGAGTCATGCAGATGGAGTGCGATAGATCTTGGTTGGAGCACATAGGAGCCATGGATTACGAGCAGGTAGGAGTGGTGCAACCATTGGTAGTTCCAGTGCTTAAGACATATACACCTACTAAATTATAACCCCCTGGCGAAACTCCTTCCTCAAGCGAGGGATGTGAGTTTAACTCGAAGTCAGAAGTCAGTACGGAGAGTGATCCCAAAATACCCCAACCCTCTAAGGTCAGACGCACCAAAGGGGACTTGCCAGTCCACCTAAGGCGCAGACAGCTAAAGGAGGAGGCTAGGAAGCGAACTAAGGACTCAGAAGCAGAGAGGCAAAAGAAGCCGCAGGATCTCCCCAAATGCTTCACAAAGTTTAAGAAGGGTGATAGAGTGGTGATTCTGCTAGGAGCAAAGAGACAAGGGCAAACCAGTGGGGCAATTGAGGGACCTGCCAAGGTCAAGGAAGTCACCTTGGCAGGGGAAGGTGAGATACCTGCTGATGACTTGACCAAGGATGAGGAGGCTAAACTTGTTGCTCTCCTACGAGAGTATGTCGACGTGTTTGCTTGGTCCTTGGAGAAACTTAAAGGAGTTGATCCTAGGGTTGTGACCCATAATATCCCAATGGTTCCAGATGCAGTGACAACAAAGCAACGACCTTACCCTATGAATCCCAAACACGCCCATGCAGTGAAGGAGGAAATCGATAAGCTCTTGAAGGCGGGATTTATATATGAGATTGAGCACATGGATTGGGTATCACCTATAGTGATTGTTATGAAAAAGAATGGTAAAATTCGAGTATTCATGAATTACAAGAAAGTTAATGCTGCTATGAAGAGGAAAAACTACCCCTTACCATATACTGACCACATGTTGGAGAGGTTAGCAGGCAAAGAAGCCTACAGCTTCTTGGATGGCTTCTCTTGCTATAATCACGTGCAAGTGCACCCTAACGATAGGCATAAGAGTACCTTCGCCACAGAGTGGGGTATATTTGCCTACATCGTTATGCCCTTTGGGCTAATGAATGCGCCTGCGACCTTTGAACGATTAATGTGCACCATCTTCAAGGATATGCTTAGATGCGAGCTAGAGCTATTCGTAGACGACTTATGTGTACACTCTAGTTGGGCCGAGCACTTAAGAAAGTTGAGAGATGTCTTTGAATAGTGTCGGTTATACAACCTCTCGTTGAACCCCTTAAAGTGCTAGTTCTAGGTGAAGCATGGATGTATCCTAGGGCATGTAGTGTCAATGAACAACATTGCCACTGACTTCTCAAAAGTCAGGGTCATTGTCGACCTACCACCACCCATTAACTATAAGGGCATTCCGTGTTTCTTAGGCCATATGGGATACTATCGATGCTTTGTACTGAATTACACACCGATTTCTAGACCATTGTACAAGCTGTTGATCATATTTGAGTGGATTGAGGAATGCCAGTGTGCATATGAAGAGTTGAAGAAGGCTCTCACCACTGCACCAATCTTATGTGCCCCAGACTGGAGCATAACGTTTCATGTACACATAGATGCCTCTAAGTTTGCTATTGGAGCTGTTCTATGCCAGCCTGGTGAGCATAACCTAGATTACCCTGTGAGTTTTGCCAGCAAGCAGCTCACTAAAATGGAGATGAACTATTCCACTACAGAAAGGGAAGGGTTAGCCATGGTGTTTGCTGTAAATAAATTTAGGCATTATCTGTTGGCCACCCCCTTCGTCTTTTTCGTTGACCATCAAGCCTTGCTTTATCTCGTGAATAAGCCATGCGCTACAAGTCGCATAGCTAGATGGTTACTTCTCTTGTTGGAATTCGATTTCTCTATGGTTATACGTAAGGGAAAGTAGCACTACATGGCTGATCACATGTCCCGCATACCCACAGGAGAAGCTACTGGACAAGGCATACTTGACGACCTACCAGGCACTCATCTCTTTGGCCTGTCTAGAAAAAGAGACTTGTTTAGAGCTGATCTCACGCCATATTGGGCTAATGATATAGTTCAAGTGCTAGAGAACAGCCTATCTGAGAGACCTATTGAGAAAGCCAGGCTAAGGAGACTTATCTTAAAGATCCAGCCATGCCAACTGATCACCGGCCAATTCTATAGGCTAGGACAAGATAGTTTGTTATGTAGATGTGTGTCTGAGCAGGAGATGCACGATGTATTGAGAGAAGCGCATGGTGGAATAGCTGGAGGACACTTTAGTGGGGATACAATAGCCCGTAAGATGCTACAATCCCAACTATGGTGGCCCACCCTATTCCGTGATGCTGCTAAATTTGTAAAACACTACGATGAGTGCCAGAGGAGTAAGGTGCCTGTGGGCAAGGATAAGATGGAGTTGACCCCCGCAATAGCATGATAGCCCTTTGAAAAATGGGGCATTGACTTCATTGGACCTATCTATCTTGCCACATAGTACTCCCAGGCATGCTACATCTTTGTGGCAATTGATTACATGATGAAGTGGGCAGAGGCAAGAGCCACTAGGAAGAACGACGCTAGAACCATTGCGAAGTTCTTGTGGGAGTAGGTCCTTTCACGTGATGGTGCGCCGACCACACACAGAATGCACAAGGAGAAGCTCACTCAAGAGACAAGAAGAGAGATGGAGGCCAAAACGTTTTCTTGCTAGTTTCTTCTTCTTCTTCCACACACTTTACAATCTACACAAAGTATAGATAAGGTACAACATAAAGGAAAGTGGCCTACTAAGTCAAACAATGCATAACCGACTGCACTAGTCGACTAGCCCTATAACTATGCCAGTTGTAAATAGGTGTAACAACCTGAATATAATAAGTAATGAGTCAGTGGCCATGTGTGAGTCATAATGACCACTAACGTGCTAAGTGTGGATGTGTGGACCCATCTAACCAGGTGGTCCATCATCAATGTCCGCATGTATTGAGCTTGTCATCTCAACACTCCCCCTCAAGCTCAACTACATCTCTGCGACTCCAAGTAAGCTTCGAAACTTTTAAAACTTCTCTGTACCCAATGCCTTCGTGAAGATGTCAGCTATTTGATCCTGTATACTGACATACACCAAGTCAGTCTCACCTACTAGTCCCTTCTCTCTCACAAAGTGGAAGTGTACCTCAATATGTTTTGTCTTGGCATGGAACACAGGGTTCCTAGCCAACTGTATACTGCTCATGTTGTCACAATAAATGACAATTGGACCTTCCACCTGCACATCCAAATCAGCCATTAACTTTTGTAGCCATACTACCTCACATGCTGCAATAGCAGCACCTCTATACTCAGCCTCTGTACTCAACAAAGCAACTGTAGATTGCTTTTTGTTGCTCCAAGCAATTGCTGCACTACCAAGAGAGAATATGTATCCGTTGGTAGATCTTCTATCAGACATCTACCAGCCCAATCTGCATCTGTGTATCCAAACACCTGTACATCTGTACCTGCCTCATAGAAAAGTCCATAATGTAATGTGGACTTCACATATCTTAATATGCGTCTGATTGCATCCAAATGTGGCTTTCTAGGTACTTGCATAAACTGACTCATAAGACCAATAGCATAGCTCAAGTCTGGCCTTGTAATGGTCATGTAGATCAAACTCCCCACTATCCTCCTAAACATAGTAGGGTCTTCTATCTCATCCCCAACATTAGCACTCAACTTTACATTCTGCTCCAATGGGACTGAAAGTGGTTTGCATGCTGTCATACCATACTTGGACAACATATCCAAGCCATACTGTCTTTGGGACAGCCATATACCATCATCACATCTGATCACCTCAATGCCAAGGATGTACCTTAGCTCACCTAAATCCTTCATCTCAAACTTCTTCTTCAAAAGATCCTTGACTTCAGCAATCCCAGTATCACTATCACCTGTAATAATCAAGTCATCCACATAGATGACTATATGACCAAACTTGCATCTCCCTTTCTCACATAAAGTGAGTGATCAGCATCAGAAACATAAAAGCCAATATTGACAAGATACTCTCTGATCTTGTTAGACCATGCTCTAGGTGCTTGCTTGAGCCCATAGAGTGCATTCTTCAACTTGCACACATACGTGGGATGCTCTAAATCTTTATAACTTGCTGGTTGATCCATATACACTTCTTCTTACAAATCACCATGTAAGAAGGCATTCTTCACATCCATTTGCTGCAACCTCCAACCTTTGGCTACTGCCAAAGCAATCACACATCTGAAAATTGCCATTCTAGCAACTGGACTGAAGGTTTCATCATAATCTATGCCATATGTCTGGGCATAGCCTTTTGCAACCAGCCTAGCTTTGTACCTACTAATAGAACCATCTGCATTGTGCTTAATCTTATAAACCCACTTACATCCAATGGCTTTCTTGCCCTTCGGCAATGATACTAGATCCCAAGTCTTATTGGCCTCTAATGCGGCCATCTCCTCATCCATTGCTGCATCCCAATGAGCATGACCAATAGCCTCCTCAAAACATGTAGGCTCAACATCCTCAACTAGTTTCACCATATAAGCATAATGGTGAGCTGCATAACCTTCAAAACCAAATCTTTTAACAGGGTATCTAACCTTGCTGGATCTGTGTACCATCGAATAACTCAATGGAGCCTTTACATTATTATAAGCTCTCTGTACACCTGGTGTCCTCACTGAAGGAATGCCAAGCTCATCATCCAAGCTCTCTGAGCCACTAGAGTCTCCATCAAGAACTGCATCAATGCCTTCATACACTTTACTCTTTCCTTTGTCTTTACCTGTAGTGCTACTAGATGCACCTGAAGATGTAGAGCTACTCCTTAGTCTCCAAGACCAGGGACTATCAGATGATGTCTCTGGTCCACTAAGAGTCTGTGATTCTTGCTTTTCATCCTGCACATGAGTGTCATGATCATCATCATCATCTAATGCATCACCACTAGATGCATACCAAACTGCTCATTTCTTCAAAGATGACATCCCTGCTCACTCTGAACTTATATGTGACAGGGTTATAATAGCGATATCCTTTCTGCTCTAAAGAGTATCCAATAAGGACACACTTTTCAGCCTTTGGATCCACCAGTTTCTTCCACAACTCATCTGGCACATGAACATACGCAATGTAGCCAAACACTTTCAAGTGTGATACATCAAGCTTCTTGCAGTAAAGCATTCTTCAGGAGTCATTCCATGAACTAGCTGTGGGAGTTCTATTCATAATATAAACAGTAGTATGAACAGACTTAGACAAAAAATGCTTAGGCATATTCTTTTCAACCATCAAGGCGCGTGCAACCCCATTCTGCAATATGCCTATTTTTCCTTTCTGCAACCCCATTTTGTTGTGGGGTATATTTGCATGTGAACTGTCTCTTTATCCCATGAGACCTCATAAAATCACTGAACTCATTCGAGAGGTACTCTTCCCCTCCATCTGACCTCAAGCACTTTACTTTCAAGCCTGTTTCTCTTTCAACTGCAGCCTTGAAAGTTCTAAAGTGCTGAAATGGTTCACTCTTTTCCTTCATAAAATATACCCACAGCTTTCTAGAACAATCATCAATGAATGTGACAAAGTATGAACTGCCTCCAAGAGATACATTTTGTGTAGGCCCCCAAATGTCTGTATGCACAACATCAAGGATATTTCTGCTTATATCTCTGTCATGTGAAAAGGGTTGTCTTGCTTGCTTACCAAACTGACATGCTTCGCATACCTTATGAAATTCTACAACTCTAAATGTAGGCAAACCTATAACCAACCCTTTGGACTGCATTAATTTCAGCCTTTGTACATTTGCATGTCCAATGCGTTTGTGCCAAATTTCAATGTCTGCAACAACACCTTTTCCTTTAGCATACATAGCAGCATTCATAGTAGGAATTCCAGCATCCAAAGTAAACATACGTCCAACTCTACTTCCCTTTGCAGTTAACTTGCACTTGTCATTGAAGTCTTCTACAAAGCAGCCCTTTGCATTAAATCTCACTTGCAGCCCTTGCTCTACCATTTGACCACCGACTGACATCAAGTTCTTTGTAATAGATGGCACATGTAATATATCTGAAAGACTCTTTGTCTTACCATCATGCAAGAACAAGGGAATTTTTCCAATGTGTGAAATTGGGTGGCATGAATTATCACCCATCTGCACATAACCTAGATTTTGCAAATCCTGCATCTCTCCAAACCATTCTGCATGGCTGGTCATATGATTGGATACACCTGAATCAACATACCAAACATCATTATGTGTTCCCTTTCCTGTAATAGCATATGAATGGATAGAATGCTTTTGTAATAACATACCAAACATCATTATGTGCCTTTGTATTTACAGAAAACATACTTTCAAGTATGGTCCAAGCTGCATATGAATTCTCTGCATTTCTAATGTGTCCCAACATATTATTGTCAATTACTGCAGACAACCAATACATGACCCTTTTATCTTTTGCATTCCATTCCTTCCGTGCCTTTGTCTCTTCTGCATTTGGAGGATCACTCACCTCCGGCTCCTTTTCTTCACGTGAAACAAACTCGTAGAGGCCTTTTCCAATAAGGAAGTTCGTGACACGGAACTTCCATGAAGGGTAGTTGTTCTTGTCGAGCTTCTCAATGATGGGGCTTCCACTATTCTCTGCCATTATCACAAAATTAATACCAACAGCAAGCAAATCTTCTGCAACCCTTGACCTGTAGTGCACAGCAATACACCAGACAACCTTTTTCACTGTCTGCTCAACAATACATGCAATCTGCAACAACCAGTTTGTAGACAAACCTTGTGTTTACTCACTGGTAAATACCTTTGAACTTAAAGATATGAAATCTGTAACCTGTGCACCCACTTTCGGTCAATACAGTCGAAGTCACAGTGTACCCTGAAACTGCTGTCCACAACCTTGCGGCTCTAAAACGAGGCCATAAACAGCCTCAAATGCCCAAAATAACTGCGGAAAAGCCCTAAAGGGCCAATCTGCAGAATACACAATGCTCTTTGCGCACACCAAATCTCATTGCAATTTGAGAATTTTGCTCGACCCTGCTTCCAGTGCCTCCACAGGCACTATCCAAGAGAGAGAGTGGAAGAATGGGAGAGCTTCTTACCCGTGGCTTGCTTGCTCGAACCTTGCTTCTTCTCCTTCGCTTCAACCTTCGAAATCAGCTTCTCTCAGTGGTGCGGCTCTGATACCATGTCAAGAATCGCGTGGTGGGGGGACTTGCTCAAGATACTGCGCCGACCACACATAGAATGCACAAGGAGAAGCTCACTCAAGAGACAAGAAGAGAGATGGAGGCCAAAACGTTTTCTTGCTGGTTTCTTCTTCTTCTTCCACACACTTTACAATGTACACAAAGTATAGATAAGGTGAAACATAAAGGAAAGTGGCCTACTAAGTCAAACAATGCATAATCGACTACACTAGTCGACTGGCGCTATAACTATGCCAGCTGTAAATAGGTGTAACAACCTGAATATAATAAGTAATGAGTCAGTGGCTATGTGTGAGTCATAATGACCACTGATGTGCTAAGTGTGGACGTGTGGACCCATCTAACCAGGCGGTCCATCATCAATGTCCGCATGTGTTGAGCTTGTCATCTTAATACTCTCGACCTTCTTAATCATTCATAGAAGGTTCTCGCCCTACTACCCTCAAGCAAATGGCCAAGCAGAATCCACAAATAAAATCCTAATCAACATGCTTACGAAGGTGGTATCCACATCATGAAGTGATTGGGATAACAAATTAATGGCGGCCTTGTGGGCCTATCGTATAGCTTATAAGACGACTCTAGGACAGACACCCTTTAGGCTGACTTATGGAATGGAGGCCATTCTACCCTTAGAGTTATTTGGCCCTAGCTTAAGGATAGCAGTCTAGGAGCATTGGGAGGGAAGAGAAGCTTGGACCAACCGCTTAGTGGAGTTAGAACATCTCACGGAGACTCCACCCACGCTCTGATTTGTGAGAAGGCACGAAGAAAGATGTGGTTTGACAAGCATGTCAAACATCGCAACTTTGATCAGGGGGACCTCGTTCTACTATACTCTGTGAAGGGTCACAAACAGAAAATGAAATTTCGAGGACTAGGACCTTTCTGAGTATGCACAATTAGTAGAACAGGCAATGTTGAATTGGAGGCGCTCTAAGGTGAAGGAATAGGCTTTTTCAATGGCAGTCGCATGAAAAAGTACTATCCTCCTTCCCATCCGTTGCACGAGCCACCTATGCTTAAAGCCCCTGTCAACGTCTACGTGGTCACTATTACCGAACTGACAGATCAAGATGAAGAAGTAGTGGCACCTGCCTACCTACGAATCACGGTCACTGCAGAATGGACGTATTCTTTTGATGCCTTGATCGATGAAGGTGCCGACTATAATATTTGGACGCATGACCATTGGACATGCATTGATCAACCTAAGTTACAGCCCACAAACGCTAAACTCAGCCCATTTGGGGGCAACACTTACTCACTCTTAGGAAAATGCAAAGTGGCTGTCTTTATCGAGTCTGAAAGTATACTAGTATTCTTTTATGTGTTGCCAAATACTAAAGGGGCTAGTAATAAGTCACTACTAGGTCACACTTTTAAAAATCAGACAAACTACAATGTGGACTATAACCTAGATTGCATCCATCTTGCTGTAGGCAATGTGTGCATAGTGACTACTTTCAGCAAGGTTATCTTGATCCTTCTACAGTTGCAAAGTGTTTTGGCCTATTAAGACCATAATAGAAAATGCAGTAAACATCAAATTGCCTGAAACAATTATGTTACTGCAGGAAACTTCCTGACATGATTTACAGCCATTTCGTATAATTAATCTTCAAGAACAATATGCAAACACGAACTACATATTATATTAATCAATGTAGAACCACTGTCCTGAAAACTATCACACAATTTTCTGTCATCACAACCACTCTTGATCGAATAACTTGCAATAGACAGCGCAAATATTCAAGACACAAATACACATTATTAGAACCAAACATGATCGACCAAAATCTGGCGCTGTCCTGAAGAAGATGTCATTCTTGATCACGCAAGATCTCAAAAGATACAATCTCCAATCAAAAGATAATGGAATCAAACATCAGCAGTCATTTCTGAGCGCTGCACACAATCATATTCCATTCACGATCAAGAACCCACTACTCGAATACAACTGCCTGACGTTTTTGACCTGCGCCCTGACTTTCAGGCAACACATCATATGAAGTATAAAGACTGCTTTACACATGCTGATCTAAAAGACTACATGCATACAAGTACTAAAGTATGAAATAGTACTAAGTAGATGATGGAATTCTTCTTTATGAACATGCCATCCTGAATAATCTGCCTTGAATCCACAGCATGAGAACTTTTGAAGTGATTGAATTCTTAAGAAATAAGAACTTCAAAATGTCGTGCTTCAAATAACTTGACAACAGGGTTTTTCTTATGCAGAGATGACCTGACACCTGCAACTTGTAAAAGTGCAAAAAAATGCCTGAAAATACAAAAAAACCTTGAATTTGTGAAAGATCTTGAAGCATTTTTCCTAAAAAACGAAACCATATCTCCAGTGTCTTCCTGGAAAAGATCATCTTTCTCTTATCAGTCATTACATAACTGCCATCACTATCTTCATTCACAGACTGATCCTAACAAATTCTTGCTTCAACATTCCTGTCGCCTGAATCTCTTAGGTCTTGATTCTAGATCCGCACCTAAATCAAGAAATCATGTTCCTAAACCTGGTAGGGATCGCCAAAGTGTTTTGGCCTATCAAGACCATAACAGAAAATGCAGTAAACATCAAACTACTTGAAACAACTATGTTACTGCAGGAAACTTCCTGACATGATTTACAACCATTTTGTACATTAAATCTTCACGAAAAATATGCAAACACGAACTACATATTATATTCATCAATGTAGAACCACTGTCCTGAAAACTATCACACAATTTTCTGTCATCACAACCACTCCTGATCGAATAACTTGCAATAGCCAATGCAAATATTCGGGAATAGATACATATTATTAGAACCATACATGAGGGACCAAAATCTGGCATTGTCCTGAAGAAGATGTCATTCCTGATCACGTAGGATCTCAAAAGATACAATCTCCAATCAAAAGATAATGGAATCAAACATTAGCAGTCATTTCTGAGTGCTGCACACAGTCATATTCCATTCACGATCAAGAACCCACTGCTTGAATACAACTGCTTGATGTTTTTGACTTGCACCTTGACTTTTAGGCAACACATCATATGAAGTATAAAGACTGCTATACACATGCTGATCTAAAAGACTACATGCATACAAGTACTAAGATATGAAATAGTACTAAGTAGATGATGGAATTCAAGCCCTAATACAAAGCCATCGATAGAGACCCCTATGACCACGCCTATGACCAAGCCTAAGGAGAAGGGCTGTGATATCTCACCCCACACTCAAACTGCTAGAACCAAGCCCACCAAGGCCATTCACAAGGCCAAGGAGTCCATGCTCATATGTGTGCCAAAATGACAAGGGCCACCTCCTTGTAAACCGTAGAAACATGCTTCTAAATGCAAAAACTATCGATCATAGCCTAAGACGTAGCTCAGACACTATCGACGTAGGTGCACGACAATGTCGCGATGGATCCCCAAAGATCTCTTGCGAGCACAAGGATACTATGAGGGCAACCCTTGAATATGGGTGCCTAAGAGTGGACATTCAAGAGGCTCAACTCTAAGCAACCTCACTCTAACTAGAGAGGCTTACACATATGGAGACTTGGCTGCAAAGCAAGCTAGACCAGCACAGGTTGTGATTAATGAATCCCAACACATTTATTGTCCAAAGCTAGATGCCCCAGAATTATCCAAGTTAGAGGACCCCCATGCCGACTCGGATAGAATGCAGCACACCTTCTATACCACTGGAGCCCCCTGTAGCATCTCAAAGTGCTTTTGAGTGCAAAGTCCCATCTATGACGCCATCAATGGAGTCACCCCTATCCAACCTAATTGCACCATCACCGCCAATAGGTCTTAGGCCTTCGTATGAAAGATGATCTTTCCTTTCAATGGCCAAGGATCTTTGCTGAGACCTCGGGAGATGCCGTAGTGACATGCATCAAGGAGTTAGATACCACCTTCACCACATTCGCTAGGAGCTATGAGAGGCTTGACCTAGGACTTCTCGATGAACCCCTTGCTTCTGATGTTCGTGCGCTGCCATGCACTTGGGAAGACTATGAATTTATGACCGTCAAATTTCCCAAAATTGCTGCTGAATTAATTGCTAATGGAGAAAACTCAAAGGTGCAAGCTTTGATTCTTCATTCTTACAACTGTGGTATGCCTTGTGACTCCAATGGGAGAAAAAAGGCTACCGCATCATGACCAATGCCGAGCAAAGAAGGGCAATCAAAACAATTAAACACGACCCTACTTATGTGGCACCTCTTTCATTTAGGGTTTTGGCCATTACACGCAACATACACTTAGATGACCATGTGTTAGCCCACCCTTGCATTGACCAATTCCTTACGGAAGAGGAACTGCACGTTGCTAGCCGCCTCAACTCCGGGGACATCTTTCATGATGTCTTGACCTATATCACCCATGCTTCCATACGATCATGTGAACTTGATTGTTATGCCCAGCTTGAATATAACCCTAACCTCTATACTTGGCTGTTGGCCAAGTAACTCGCCCCACAAAGTCCATGTGAGTCATCCTTCTTCCCTTGCTAATCCTAGGAAGGATTCATTTAAAACTTAAGGAAGGGGGGGGGGGGGGGAGCAAAGTGAGAGCCAAGTGATGTAGCAAGGTGTAGTGATGGATGAAAATGATCAACCGAATTTAAATAGGAGAGAATGCAAGGAGGAAATAGATGTTGCTTTTGAGTTATTTCCAAGTTTTATACCTTTGAAGCAGCACGACAAATTGCCACATGCATTCTTTCTTGGGTTTTTGTTAGTGATGAGTCAATTCATAACGCTAATATTGGCATGATGTAATGACAAGAACCTACCATGGCAAGACAAGAAAAGGGGGCATTCACTGAAGAGGAGCTGACAAAGTATGGGATCAGTGTTGAGACACGTGGATTTAGCTAGTTCACGTTCAAACATACCCTAAATTTAGACAATGCCATCCTGGAAGAGCCGGTAGTGAAGGAGTTGGTGGATAAATGCAACCTCCAAAAGTATGTGGAAAAGGTTGGACGCTGTAGATTATAGCATGTGTGCTGAATTTTTAAGGAGCTTTGATGAAGGTAGGAGCTGTGGTACAGTCACAGTAAGGACGGGTGACCAAGAAAGAAGGATGCAAGTGCCCCTTAATGCAACTATCGTCGAGAAAGCCCTGGGCCTTGTGTCCAAGAAGGAGAGGCGCACTAGAAGAGATGTATATATCATGATGGGAGTAAAAAAAGATGACGTGTACACAGTGGATGGAATCAGTTTGGCTGATATTCTAGACCTTGCAACAAAGATGCAAGCGAAAATGGTCCACGCCCTTTTCTCAGGACAAAGATACAATGCTTTAATGAATAGAATCAGGGTGCCATTACTAGAGAGCATCGCTGCAAGAGTTCCATAGGAGGTGGATTGGAATGGTTTTGTGTAGAAAACTATCAAGAGTTCAGCCGCGCTCCTGGCTCCAGCTGCAGCACCAGCTGGTGGGGAGTCTCCTACTTCTACTGCACGATCCACAAGGAAAAAGCCTGCCT
Organism: Lygodium microphyllum; assembly: GCF_053477565.2. NCBI lineage: Eukaryota > Viridiplantae > Streptophyta > Polypodiopsida > Schizaeales > Lygodiaceae > Lygodium > Lygodium microphyllum. The sequence goes on along the minus strand of NC_141141.1, from coordinate 2,974,354 downwards.
TGAAAGCCTCCACAATCAGATATGGCGGTGTCCTGATAGCAATCATCCATGATGCTATCAAGGATGTTGGTGTAGATGAAGAGCAAGTTGTGCATCAAAGCTCACCTCACCGCGGGGAAGAAGGCTCAAGTGAAAGGACAATAAGCGACAAAGGAGAGCCGGAGTTACCACCTACTGAAGCTGCTAAACCACGAGAGCAAAAGAAGAGTGACAAGAGCTAGAAGGAGAAGAAAGAAAAACTGAGCAAAGAATAGCGAGCCGAGATGGAGAGGGCTTAAAGAGAGTCAGGAAGGGTGGAGGAGGAACGAAGGAAAAAAGAAGAGGAAGAAATCGAAAAAATTAGAGAAGAATCAAAGAGGGCAAAAGAAGAGAGGCAAAGAAGGGCAAAGGAGGAAGCCGAAGAACTAAGAATGAAAGAACTTGTTGAGTTGGTAGAGGCCACTCATAGATCTGTCAAAGAAACCCATGGGAGAGGAGAGATCAATCCTTTGAGTCCCCACCATGAAGCTGAAGCAAGTGGTAGTGTGGGAACGGCCCCAGTAGTTGTAGGCAAGGGGCAAGTCCCTGCTGCACCCCCTGCCTTCCTCCTTTGTGCCAGTACCTATTTAAAGAGGGGAGAGAGAGACAGGGATAGAGCTAACAGAGAACCATTAGGTTCTTCTTCTTCTCTTTCATTATTCCACACTAGAGTAATACCCACACTACAAAGAGTAACCTAGTGTAAGTGTAACTAGACTGACTAACTCTAGTCAGGTCATTGACTAGCTAAACCGACTTATTCAATGTAGTCACATCTGTCACAGATGTCGGTCATACATAAAGATGAACAGACGGGAGAGCTTGACTTCTAACACTCCCCCTCAAGCTCAAGACAGCATCTGCACACCAAGTACCTGTCTAAAACCACAAAACTTATCTTTACCCAGAGACTTGGTAAAGATATCTGCAACTTGCTCATCAGTCCTCACATGCATGAGATCAACCTTTCCTGCAAGAACCATCTCTCGAATGAAGTGGTAGTGTACCTCTATGTGTTTTGTCCTGGCATGGTAAACTGGATTCATGGCCAGGAGTACACTACTGAGATTGTCGCATAACAGTGTCACTGGAGCATCAACCTGTATATCCAAGTCAGCCATAAGCTTGAGCAGCCATGCAATCTCACATGCTGCCAATGCAGCTCCCCTGTACTCAGCCTCAGTACTGGATAAAGCAACTGTAGGCTGCTTCTTGTTGCTCCAGCTGATCATGCCGCTACCAAAGCCAAAAGCATAGCCACTCGTAGACCGTCTGTCAAATAAGCATCCTACCTAGTCTGCATCTCTGGCATAGAATAGCCCATAGTCTATAGTGGACTTAACATACCTCATGATGCATCTAACTGCATCCAAGTGCGGCTTCCTCGGCTTCTGCATAAACTGGCTTATCAGCCCTACAGCATAGCTCAATCAGGCCTAGTGATGGTTAAGTAAATCAAACTGCCAACCATCTGCTTATACATAGTCACATCTTCAACTTCAGCCCCAGTGTTCATGTCTAGCTTTACATTGTGATTCAGAGGTGTATCCAGTGGTTTGCATTCAGCCATGCCATACTTCTTAAGCATTTCCATGGCATAGCGCTTCTGCATCAACCATAAACCATTTTCAGCTGGTACAACCTCAATACCCAAGAAATACTTCAAATCTCCTAGATCTTTCATGTCAAATTCAGATTTCAGCATCTTCATTGCATGCTGAATTCCCATGTCATCATCTCCAGTAATTATCAGGTCATCAACATATATGACCAGCACTACCAAGCCACTGTCAGTCTTCTTTGTGAACAGGCTATGATCAACCCTGCCAACAACAAATCCAAGGCTCTGCAAGTAGCTGTTGATCCTAGCATGCCAAGCTCTCGGAGCTTGCTTCAGCCCATAGAGTGCATTTTTCAGCCTGCACACATAATGCTGAAAATCAGGGTGCTCATACCCTTCCGATTGAATCATATATACATCCTTTGCTAAATCACCATTGAGGAATGCATTCTTGACATCCATCAGCTGCAATTTCCAGCCTTTTGCAGCAGCCAAGGCAATTACTGTACATATGGTTGCCATCTTTGCAACCGGGCTGAATGTTTCATCATAATCCAATCCATACTGTTGAGCATATCCTTTAGCAACCAGTCTGGCTTTGTATCTTTCCACGCTGCGATCAGACTTACATTTGATTTTATAGACCCATTTGCAGCCAATGGTCTTTTTCCCATCAGGCAGTGGCATCAGATCCCAAGTTTGATTTTCAGCCAAGGCATTGATCTCTTCGTCCATAGCATTGCACCAATTTTCATCCTTTACTGCTTCAACATAAGTACCTGGTTCTTTGATCTCCATCACTTTTGTCATGTAAGCATAGTGCTTTGCAGCATAACTAGTGTATGTAAACCTGTTAACACGTCTCCTGATCCTCTTTGATCTCCTGAGCTGTGGCTCACTTTGAGCTTGCCTCTCATGAGGCGGTACATAACGGCTCTGCCTAGCACCTGGCATCATAACATACGGAATCCCTAGTTCGCTGTCTAAGATGTCACTGCTCAATGACTCATAGCTTGCTGTGAGTGGTCCTGTCACATCCTCAAAAACCTTTTCTTTTCCTTTTTCCTTGTCATTTCTCCCCCTCATTGACATGTCCATGTCAGTGGACATAGAATTACGGTTTCGTAAGTGTCCTGACCAAGGACTCATTGCGAAAGATACATCTGCTGTCTGACCACTCATAGAAGTACTCTCTGTAGGAGCATTTTCAGCATGATTCATACTAGGTGCTCCATCAGTAGGCACCACAACCGGATTCCCATACCACGATGCTAACTCATCAAAGACTACATCTCTGCTGATGAGTGTCTCATGTGTAGAAGGTATATAACACTTGTATGCTTTCCGTTCCTGTGCATGTCCCAAAAATACACTCTTCACTGCCTTAGGATCCAATTTCTTCCTCTTCTCATCCTGTATATGCACATACTCAATACATCCAAAGACTTTCAAGTGCCTGATGTCAGGTCTATGACCATACAGTTTCTCATAAGGGGTGACTACATGTATTCTTGCTATAGGAGTGCGATTCAGCACATAAACTGCAGTCATTACTGCTTCAGCCCAATAGGCATTAGGCAAACACTTCTCATTTAGCATAGCTCTTGCTGATTCCATTAAGACTCTGTTCTTCCGTTTTGCAACACCGTTCTGCTGCGATGTATAGCTACATGTAAGCTGCCTTCTGATCCCATACTTGGCAAGATATCTGTCAAATTCTTTGGATACACATTCATCTCCTCCATCTGATCTCAAGCATGATATGTAGTAGCCAAGTTCATTTTCAGCATGTTTTTTAAAGTCTCTAAAGACTTCAAACACCTCATCTTTATGCTTCAAAATGTACAGCCAAGTGTACCTGCTGAAATCATCAATAAATGAGACATAGTACAGTGCACCTCCAAAAGATGCATTATGCGATGGTCCCCAGACATCAGAGTGCACCAACTGCAAAGGCCTAGTTCTATTTTGTACATGTCTCATGAAAGGAAATCGTGCCTGCTTCCCAAACTGACATGCAGGACACACATGCCCAAAGTCATTATACTTGAATTTCGGTAATCCAAGTATGACTGCCTTCTGCTGCATGGATTTCAGCTTCTATACATTTACATGTCCAATTCTCTTGTGCCAAATCTCTACATCTCTGATGGCACTCTCATCATGAGCAAACATAGTTGCTTTAAGTTCAGGAATGGTCACTTCCAAAGTAAACATCCTGCCATCCCTTCTACCCTTGGCAATTAGCTTGCAACCATTTCCATACTCCTCAATGAAACATCCATCCTTGTTAAACCTCACTGGCAGATTCTGTTTTGCCATTTGACCCACAGACAACAAATTCTTCGTTATGGTCTGTACATGTAAGACATCATGCATGCCTTTCTTCTTGCCATTAGGCATCATCAATGGAACAATACCTTTATGCTTTATGTCATGTTGGGTGTCATCCCAGTACATACATGACCATGTGTACCTGCAACCATCTCATCAAACCACTCTCCATGCGGAGTCATGTGGTTTGACACACCAGAGTCAATGTACCACCTGTCATTTCTGTTCTGCCTTGACGTAGTCTTGGACACATGCTACATGGCAAAGAGTCTATCAACCTAATCATCCTGACCACCACTAGAGGATGCATAATGCCCATGCTGTTTCCCTTTTGCCTTCATGTCATTCTACTTTTTGTAACATTCCTTCGCTATGTGCCCATACCTACCACAATAATGACAATCTTTGTCCCTGTTGGATTGATCAGAAGACTGCCAAGATCCAGATCCACTTCCTCTTCCTCGAGGTGATCTCCCCCTGCCTCTAAAATCACCAGATCCTCGCTGGCCCTGTGTATTGACACCATGCCAATTTCCCTGCCGCTGCTGCTGTCCATAGGCATTACGAGTGCCGCCACGACCTCCATATGAACCACAGCCTCTACCTCCTCTACCACGCTGGCTAGAGTATAACACAATGTCTCTGCTCTGAGAGGCACTCGAACCTGTATTTAGGCCAAGTTTGACCTCCTCATGCATCAACAATGCAACCAGTTCTTCCCAGTCGAGGGGATCTGCTCTAATTGAGATGGAAGTGTCAAATGCTTTGTATTCTTTCCCTAAACCATTCAATGCAACAACAATCATATCATCTTCTGATACCCTTGAACCAATGGTAGCTAACTGATCGGCTATGGTCTTGATCTCCATGGTATACACCTGGATGCTCCTGCCATTTCTAGACATATTATTGAACTACTGTTTCAACTAGATCTTCTGTGCATGTGTCATGGTTCCATAATTTCTCATCCGTATATCCCAAGCATCCTTCGAAGACTCACAACTAGTGATTTGAATAGCCATAGCATTGGATATACATAGTGAAAACCAATGCAGTACCTTACATGCTCTTTCAATCCATAACCTGTGAGCTCTCTTCTGTTCATTTGTTGCATTTGCTTCAGGAAATTCAGGAGCTGCTTCATCTCCTGTGCATAAGTCCCAATATCCTTTGCCAACCGGAAAATTTTTCATTCTGAATTTCCATAATGCAAAGTTTTTGTTGTCTAGCTTTTCTCCAACTATTTGTGTGATATTATCAGTCCCATGTGCATTAGCCATGATGCAACAGACTGTATGTCAAATGCCTGACTCCCTGCAAGTCAGTAAGTCTGACTGACTAAGTTCAGTCCACTACAATTGATGACGGTTTTCTGCAATTAATTGCAGTAAAAAACTAGTAAATTTCAGCTCAGTATTAGCCCAAAATAGTCCACAATCAAGTGGTCCAGCTCGTAGAAATAACTGTCAATACATATGCCGTGTATTTGCTTCAAATTGAACTCCTAAAAATCCACTGCTAGGGTCCCAAAACATGCAGTCTAAACCTATAAACTGTGATTAACATCAACACTTTCAATGAAAAAACAACATGCACACATGTCATATATGTCCCAAGTCTTCTCAGATGACTGCAAGTACATATGTCACTCCTGACATGAGCATAGAAGCATGAAACAATGCATAATCAGCAAGTACAAGTGTTAACAGTTTTGTTTGTAGGTTGCAGTCAACCAAAAAAATAGCATAACTAGCTTCAAACCGCTTCAAAGTGTCTTCAAACCAAACCATACATTTTCTCCAGTATGACAAGGTCAATGCATGACTATGTAGTGACCATAGACTATCTGTCTCTAATGAGCAAAGTCATACATTACTTCTGCAATTTGTATTCGGCCCAAAAAACAAGATTGCATTTGCTTCAGCTCCAAAAATTTCAGCATTCAATAGCACTTAATGCTTTTCTCAACCCATGAACATTCTGACATACATATGTCAGTACATACATCTCATAGATGTCACAAATGTCACACTATGCTTCAGTAAAGAACAAATGCTTGTTGTCCATGTTAAATGACAGTTTTCAGCCTGTCTAAAATGCTCCACATCTGAGTATTTCAGTTACCAAAATTAGCTTGCAGTGGATCACAACAGATACATATGACCTCCAGCATATACCTATGCTCCAAGAGTGCTTCTGGGCTTGTCAGAGAGCTTCCAAAGCTCTTCAATGTGTTGTGTATACCATGTATGCTGTGTATACAGCAGTGCAGGCCTTTTTTTTTCCTGATCTACCCACTCTGATCTCAGCTCATGTCAGAGCTCAAAGTCAAGCATTTGCTTCTTGCAATCTCAAAGCACTTCATACATGACATAACCAAGCATTTGATGACCAAAGACACTAGCATTTGATGAAGTGCAGCCCAACAAATGATGACAGCAAATAGGCGTAGTTCACGCTGCCTGCAAACTTGGATTTTAGCACACTTCTGAAGATGATGATGATGGTAGTGAGTGATACACACTCTGATGTGGTCTTCTTGGCCTCCTCAAGGCTCCCAACAAGGCACAAGCACTGATCTTCACCCTGGAGTATGCAATGAACAAATGCTCACCTGCAGCCCACAATGGCAGCTTGTTTAATGCAGGGAAAAACCTAAGTCAGGTCCTCTTCACTTCCTCCAGCTTCACGGAGTCCACCAAGTCCCGCTCTGATACCATGTTTAAAGAGGGGAGAGAGAGACAGGGATAGAGCTAATGGATAACCATCAGGTTCTTCTTCTTCTCTTTCATTATTCCACACTAGAGTAATACCCACACTACAAAGAGTAACCTAGTGTAAGTGTAACTAGACTGACTAACTCACTGACTAACTCTAGTCAGGTCACTGACTAGCTAAATTGACTTATTCAATGTAGTCACATGCAGACAGCTGCACACTAGCTGTCACAGATGTTGGTCATAGATAAAGACGGACAGACGGGAGAGCTTGACTTCTAACAGTACCAACCAACACCACAACCACAACCACAACCACCTCGCAACCCATGCCCTCTCTAGACATGACCCAATTGATGAACATGATGCAACTACTTGTCAGTAAAGTGGTTGAAATTGTACCAAAAGCTAGAGCAAAAAGGCCTGCTGTCGCAGATTCTGAGTCTAGGCAAGATCCAAAACGATAGAAGCTAGAGCCATCAACCACTATAGCCCCTACTCCCATGCCATTTGGTGCCGACTATGACACTTATGTGGTTGAGCTTCTAGCACAATTGTACAAGGCAAAAGAAGAAAATAAGATAGCCGTGGTGGAGTTAGAGAAAGAAAAGGAAACTTCGATAGCCTTAAGGCTGGAAGTTTCAAAGCAAGGAGCCGACCGAAGAAGGGAAGTGAAAACTCTACAAGATCAGTTGGAAGCAAAGACCAAGGAAGCCCAGGACAATGAGAGCCACCTAAGACAAAGGCTGGAAGATGAAGAGAAAAACCTAGTGGCAGAACATCGAAGCTTGAAGTTACTAGTGCAGTAGTATGCTGACTTGCAACAGAGAATTGCCGAACTGGAAAGGTACAGACAGATAGAAGCTCAGGAGGGCGATCCAAGTGAGCAACAAGAAGATGCCATAGCTTTCCGGCTATGGTATGAACTTGAAGAACAAGATAGATTGGAGAGGGAAGTAGAGTTCATAGAACAGGAAAGGCCAAGAGTTCCCACAATAGAAGCACAAAGGCTGCAGAATGAGGCACAATGACTGCAAGATGCATTGGAGATTACCAAGGGAGACATAGAGGCCCTCATGGCCATGGCCTTCACCCAAAGAAGATTGCAATTCACAGAGATCCAAAGTCACGAGCAACTTGTGAAAGAAAAGTCAGAGCTATTTTCTGAGGCAAAAAAAAGATTCAACATTGCAAATCAGGAAAAAGAAATTGCTGAAGAGTAGCAAGCTCAAAAATCTAGGGAAAGGAACCAACTCTGGTTCTTAACGAATGAGCAGTAGCAAGTTGTGACAACCTTGGCAAGTGTGCTGGAGGAGGGAAGAAAGAAGATGGACGAGAGAGCTAGTGAGTGGGAAAGAAACAATTTTAAAAGAGTTAGGGATTTAACAGAATGCTTGGTAGTGGCTGAGTGCAAGAGAGTGCTTGCGGAATCTAGGGCAGAAGTTGCTGATGTATGTGCCAACACACAAAGGCAAGCCTTCCTCAGCACAGTACTACACGTCACTCAGGTGGAGGACAATGATTCAGTGGAGAAGGTAAGAAGGAAGCTAGAACTGACCACTCGAGCACTAAAGTATGGCCTTCAAGAACGGGAGCTTCCAACATGCACATGAATCACAAAAGAGCAGCAATTTCACTCCCTACGCTGTGCCGGCCTCTCCACTGTTGAGCTTAATGAACTTGGGTTTGAAGAGCATGAGCAGCCACCACCACCACCACAAGCGGTTCCATTAGTTGTCGAGCAGAATGTCGAAGAGGGTCCAGACTTTGAGCAAGATGCTGAAGAAGAGCAACAAAGAATGCCCAGTCTGCCTCTATTAGACCTCCTGCCCGAAGAGCCCGAAGATGCCCATATGCCCGAGCGCATTGTGGCAGCTAGAAGAAGAAGACAAGAACTAGCAGAGGAAGCCCAATGTAGAGCACAATCACTGCCAAGACAATTCCCTGAAGAGCTTGTGCCATTATGGGGGGATCCCCATCCTATCAATTGGCCTCAAGAATTGGTCATGTGGCATCAACGGGAGTTCCATACAAGGCCGTTTGAATTGTCATTTGCTTATCCATGCTCTCTGGACCGTGCTTTGCCTCTAGGTATTCTAGCCAAGATCAAGGATCTGGCTAATGATCTTGCAAACAGGTGGATAGAGGAAAGAAGCCTCATAATAACCAGATGGAGGAAAGAGCCTGAAGACTACTGGCAAGACAAGGTAAATAGGGTTCCCAAAATCGTCCAAGGCTACGAGGCACAACCGAAGTGGTAGAGGAGGATTTGGGATACCAATTTTGATGCCTGGACTGCCTTCTGTAGCTTGCTCCCTGAAGAACGCAACGACCCCATCTACATGCCCTACCCCCGTAGGCATGGAGTTGACTATGATCGAAATATTCATGGGGATTTTGACTTTCCTAAGATATATAATGTTAATGCCCAGAGCCCCGAGGAATGCCTAGTCTTTAGGTTAGAGGATCTCCTCCCATCTATCAACCGCTTCCTTGTAGATTTTTCTTCTTGCCCAGATCCAGCCTTCTTAACTACCTGTAATTATCTTAGGCTTATCAAGTTCCTACTAATGCAGAGACCCATAGCTGAGGAAGCCCACCTCCCTCCACTCTTTTTTGACATCAACCTAAGGATAGATAGTAGAGCCATGGCTAGACTAATGATGAGGGCAACCCTACTTCCCTCCTTTTGCCTAGAAATCTTAGAGGACATGAGTGATACCCGCTTCACGAGGTGCAATCATCCTTTCTTGTCATCCACACCTCTGAAGGCCTGGGCCAATATTAAAGAATATTTACAAAGTTGTGCATTCCTATCCCAATGCTTGTGACCGCCTCGTAATCCAGCTGAAGGTGATAGGCATTAGCTAGGACATCTCCCTTGTATGCAATTCTTCAAAAAAAAAAAGACAAGAAAAAGAAAAGAGAAAAGAAAAAAGCACGAGGGCTCACTTCACTCACTACACCTAGGGTTTACACCTAGCCCCTCCCCCACCTCACGCTTAGGGCACATCAAGGGCAGGACTTCCAGACTTGTCATCCTAAGTTTTGCACTGCACCTCTAACAACACATGAACTGGGTCCTCAAGTGTGAGCCAAGGGCTTACCGAAGGTTAGAACCATCTCCCAGTTCCACTACACATGCACTTACACCACACCGTGAGACAGACACGCCCCTTAGGAAGTGCACAACTTTCTCTTGCAGGCTATGATCGTGACTCAGTGAATGGCTACCCAACTAAAGAATATCATCCATGACATCCGCTAATGACCAGGAATTTTTCCATGAGTCGGACAGGACACCACTATAGCAGCTTCAGGAGCTTTTGCATACTCCGATGGTTGGATGGACCAACATGCTTGATGTAGCTGACCATCTGCCTGTTGATGGCTACCATGACTAAACCAAATCAAGCAAAAGGAAAACTCAGTGATGGACCCAACATTTTCATAGATTTTGGAACGTCATATTCTCCAAATGTATGTTCAAACCCCTAGACCTGCAGATTGCTTATTGATTAAGTGCTTTTGGATCAGCACGGGATGCATGGCTACATGGTTCTCAATAGCCGGCTGGCAATGAACAGTATTAGAGATGCCCATGCAAAACCTTTATCAGCCGTCGCAAAATGGGAGCTACAACTATGTGAGAAATGCCGAGCATCTTCATGAAGTCTAAAGCACGCCGAAATCTCTCCCGGTCATCGTTAATCAAACTCCATCACCTCTCATTCAAAACAACACCTTTTGATTGTGGTCATCTACCCACCATTTCCACTTAGCAACAACCCCAACTACCCCACTACTCCCCACCACAACGCCATGGGACTGGCACTCGTCTAGGAGGGGAGGTAATGTTAACCCTCAAATGAACAAAGGTGGGAAATCCAGAAAAGCTGAAGCAGAAGACAAGGCCAAGGCAAAAGTGAAATGGAAGATGAAGGCGCACCAAGAAAAATATGGAAACGCAAGAAGTGCAAAAAAGTCCTAAATAAAGGAAAAGGGCGCACAAGGAAAGGCGCAAGTCAATACTTTTGTAAAGAAGCACAAGGGCACCATGATTTATTTTAAGAGTGCCAAGCTCTCACCTGTGTAATTTGTAAATGTAGACGGGCGGTGGAAAGGAAGCTAGGAGGACAATGGAAAAAAGGGCCTAGGCCATGGCCGGCCTGTAAAAAAGGGGATAAGGGGATGACCGCCCAAAAGGGATTTAGGGTTTTGTATATAAAGTTGAAAAGTGAATGAGAAGCTCATTCTTGTGTGTGACCAAAGCTTCTTCTTCTTCTTCTCTTGTTTCTTTCCTTCTTGCTTGTGCTTGAGTGAGGGATTGAGGGAGTGTGAGGGAGTGAGGAAGTGAGTGTGTGAGAGCGAGGGATTTTGGAGAAGAATCTCCCCATCTTCTCTCTTCATCTTCTCTTCTTCTCTTCTCTTCTCTTTTCTCGTGCGGCTATGGAGGATGGAGCTTGACGGAGAGGGCTTGAGGTTGCTCGAGCTTGCCACAAGGATCGTGGAGCTACCGGAGTGCAAGAGAGAGGAGGGAACTCGATCGAGCATCAACGTAAGCTCACTACACCCGTAAGGTAGGCATTACGCATCGGCTATGTGAGAGGTAGCCATGGCCGCTCGACTTGAAACGCTTGATCAATAAGCGGTCCGTAGGTCTCGAGGTAGAGCTCCGTAGCTCCCCTTCAATAGCAGTACTTAAGTGCCATCCAATTTGGAGAGGATGATATTTTGGTACTTATAGACCTCAATAACAAGGTCAACAATCATGTAATGAATGATATCCCAAGGTGTAAATTGTGAAATTGTAATACTTAGAATTTTTTGCATGCTTTTCTTAGTATCAAAGGGCTTGAAACTTATTGTTTGTTTAATTTTGTAGCTTAATTCTTATAAATCTATCATTCAACCAACAAGATAAGGTGTTTCTCCTAGACTCCTTGCTATCTACGATCTTAATTCAAGAGAGGATGTCACTTGTGAATGTATGCTCATGGTATTGCGATTGCAACTTAGATCTTGTGTAGTACCTTGTGATGGCATACATGAAAGTTGAAAAACTATTTGATATGTTTTCTCTAAAGTATCTCAAATCCATTTTTTTGTGATTTTTTTGTCCTCCTTGCATTGTAGGTCTCATTATTGGAGCTTAATAGTATTCGATATCATGATAAAGAGATGCTTTCTAGCCAACTCAATGGATATCATGGTAATGTGAAGATGTAAGTTTCCTAAACCCATCAAAGGCCTGGGGGAATAAAGAGAGAGAAGTACAAATATTCTCTTTCTATTTTAAAACAAATCAGTTGTTGAGAAACTCATCAAAGATTTGAGGCCATCACCTAATACAATGATATGTTGGAGAATATATGTATAGTCACAGTGTGCCAAAGCGCACTACATTGGTGTGTGGAAGAGTGTGCATGGATATGTGAGAGGTAGCCATACCTCTCAGCTTGAAATGCTTGAAGTAATAAGCGGTGCGTGGGTCTTAGTGGTTTGCTTACAAAAGCGACAACATTTTGGTTCCATTGTCTAGACATACAAAATCAAGCTTGACTGCTTGTGTGCTCCAAATTGAGTGACAAAGTAAGAGTTCATATCCTATAATGGCACTTCAATTTAGGCAGGAAGCAAGGGAGTCAGAGGCCATTTAATCTCTTTTGTGGATTAGTTTAGGTTTAGGAAGCTTTCTATGTATTGGTTAGAGTAGGAGAAATATATTTTGATCAAATTTGAGACATTAAGGTTTGGGAAATAAGGAAAAGATGACTCTCTATATAATCAAGGAACAAGGGAACATGGAAAGAAAGAGAAAAGACTTTTTATGTCTAGGAAGGAAAACAAAGTGTGAGGGGACAAAGAGAGAACACAAAAGGTGAAAAAGGAGAAGAGAGAGCTCATTTGCACACTATAAGATTGAGAGAGAGCTATTGAGAGAGATGCAAGGAGTGACAAGTCTACAGATAGTAGCACTTACAATCTTTAAAATTGACACATTCAAGCCTTCCATGTATACTCTTAGTCCTTATTGTTGATTGTTTCATTGCTCTAGAACCTTGGGTGCATTGGATAGTGATTAAGTCATTAAAGTGCATATTTGTGCCATTCGACGTGTTTCCATGCACTGCTCAGATGGTGACCATAGGCCTTGGATGGTCGACTGGGCTTGGATGTCCAAGCCACTTAAGGTGACATACTCGGATGTTTGACTTAGATGAGATTCGACCACTCAAACTCAGACCAAATTTGGGCCTCGGATGGCCACTCGGATACTTAGATGGGCACCTACACTTTGAGTTTGAATCTAAGACTTGAACAACCATTTACCTTTAGGATCCCACTTGAATGGCTGAGTTTGGGACTTAGATGGCCAAGTTTGGGACTTAAACAAGCTATCCAAAACCCTATTTTTGATTGTTTTCTACCACTTTGAGACTTGTTAAGGCCTACTACCAGCCAGCTGACCAATAACAACCAGGTTGGAATCTAGACTAGCAGGTGAAACCATAGAACTGTTTGCACTCAAAAACCTTGACCTAGCAGTTTGAGAGTGACAGAAAAGATGGACCATTGGCCACTACCTTGGATAGAGACCTAAGTTGATCCACTTTACTAAACACTTGTCGTCAAACCACCTCTTACAACCCGTGAAGGACCCAAAGTCGACTATTAGAAGTAATCCGAACTCACTCAAAAAAGTAGGAATGGCATGAAACAGATTGGATGTAGATGACTTCATCAAAGGTTACACTCTGTATATTGTAGAAATTTAAGCATATATCAAAGTTGGAGAGCTTGATTTTGCACAGCTCATACCAAGTCACACAACTAGTGTATAAGTGTATACACTTGCAACTTGTTGGATTAACAAGGAACACACTAAGGGGGATTCAAACCCACCAATAGAAGTGCAACCCTTGGAATCGAACGAGTGACATAAGTCACTAGAAATAAAAGAAGGCAGAACCATCAGCCTATTGAGAGAAGGAAAGATTAGGCATACATATTTAGTTAGCCTAGTTGACCTCATAGAGGCACTGGTGGGCCAGGAGAAAATTGCCATGGTAGGCACTAGCTTGAACGAGAACGATCTCAACCTTGACATTGAACTTAAAGTGGCAAAGTAAATGGACAACATTCAACAACTTATTACATAGTATGACCATCAAACAAGGATAACACACCATGAAAGACCAACAATCAATATCATAGTCAACCTTGAGGAGGAGAGGAGATTGGCAAGAATATCATTGTAGCGCATTACAAGTTATAGCCAAGAGCAAAGGGCTTAGAGGTTGTGCCAAGAGAGAGAGATCTCCATGAAGTTCATAGGATCCTAACCATCTCAAGTAGGGACAGAATGGGAGGCAATGCCAATAGGGAGAGAGCCTTAGAGACCAACCTTATAATGTGTGAGCTACTCACAAGATTAGTAGATAGTACCAAAGCTGAGTAAAGTGGGGTAGCCTTAGCGGCATCATTGCTAGCTAGACTATTGGGCTTATGTCGGGACCAAAAACGGTCCCAACCTTGGCTATAGGCACTGGTTGGGCCTCTATAACACTCACAAGTCAACCCCACACGGCCTCGTGGCCAGGAGTGTCCAAGGGACACACTGCCCTAATTGTTACTGTAGATATCACGTTTATAGTGGAACGTAGTCCAATGATTTCCCTTCCCTACTCCTCAGAAGGAGATCCCATACATCTTGATATAATATACCACGTAGCACAAACATAGAGGAGGCACTCCTCGATTGAATACCATGGCCCCACTATAGCTCTCCTACATCGAGAGGATTGGCCCCTCGATGCGTTGTTCTAACACAAAGAACATATGAACAGTCTCCACTCTTTGATTTTGAATGATCCAGGAGACTTCAATATTTCCTCACCAAGCACTTTCCCCACAAAACAATCGTCTAGCCTATAGCAAGGGTATCCTTACACATTCCACGTTGGTCATTTATTAGGTAATCAAGTGCTATACATCCAGGTTTTATACCATGTGGCATGCAAAATGCAGAAGAGTATGACCATTGTGCAAAATAATTTTATGACTAGAAATAAGCCACGTGGTGTGGAAAGATAATTCTTTAAGGATTTTCGATCTACTTGTTGTTACTATGTTGCTATAGACTAGCACCAAGTTTCCTCGTACTACTAGACTCTTTAAATTTAAATTATCATTGGCCTATATGATGTGCCTAAACCAAATGAATTAGAATTTTCTAGCAACCTCTCACTTTTACAATCCCTCTTCCCCATAACCATTTAGGTTTTGCAATGTTGCATAGGTGTAGGGTTCATTTTTATGTCATTTTTCATGTAGAAAGCAATAAAAATGCACTCTAACGTAAAAAAAGGTTGAACCAAGGATTAATCCTCATGCCTTAGTCTTGTTACACATTCACAAACATTAATCATTTTTTTAATTTTTAAAGCATAAAAATCCATTTTTCTCTTATTTTTTCTAAATTTCCCCATTTATCTATTCATAAAAATAGGACATTTTTTGATCTATGATTCTTGACTATTCATGATAGTTGAAAGATGGTTTTTAAATTTTTTTATTCCATGTGAATTTCATTTCCCTACCCGAAATTAAATAAACCTTCATTTTCCCTCTAAAAAGGCGCTTTTCGGGTTTGAATTTAATTATTACAGTCATATATCATTATGAGTTCTGTATTTTTTCATGTACAACCCTTAATCATGGTGCAAAAAAGATTCAAATAAATTTTCATCCCACACAAATTTCATTTAGACTATCAAACAACAAAAACAAGCAAATTTTCTTTATAAAAATGAAGCATACTGCTTATTTGTGTGCTGCAGGTTTTTCGATAATTAATACGAGTTGCCAACTAGCAATCATTCTTCAATGTTGAACACGTTCCCTTAGCCTCCTATTCATCTTGGAGCAATTCGCGGATAAGCATCCTTTAGCCCCTCTTCTTTTTTATTTCCTTCGTGTGAATCACCTTTTGGAGGAGAGAGGTGGAGGAGAGAAAAAGACTAGATTTCACTCTTTTGATGTGGGCAGCCATTGGATGGACAAAGCAGGTGTTGGAAAGTGTATAAATTCTTCATTTCTATGGTGGCATCGGTGGCTATGGGTATATAGACTCTCTGCCATGGCTTATAGTCCCCCTTCTTCCCATTTTTTTGTTGCCTGCACAACACCCCCCCCCCCCCCCCCCCCCCCCCCCCCCCCCCCCACATGATGAATTTCTTGGGGGTGCTCCCAAGACTCACCCCCTTCCAAGGCTAAAGAGTCATTCACACTTGCACTTTCTTCTTGGCATGCAGTGCGGACATTGCCTTTCCTTTGTCCAACATTCGATTAATGATCTGAAAAATTCTGGCTAACTATCTCGAGGTCCCACACTGCTTGGCAATTCCAAAAATAAAATTTGGCATCACAAAAATTATTGAAAATCTACATCCACTAGGAGTTTTGCTTTAGAAGCACTTTTGAAACCCGTCTTTTGCTTGTTGCTTAGAATTGATCCAATTGCCTTTGCCACCTTCAATGGGATCCAATTTTCTCCTAAAATTCAGATTTTTTGGCAAATTTTTAGCACTTTTATGTGGCAAAATCCATCGCTCATTGGCGACCATGGGATAGGGCAAATCAACCCATCGAATCCCACGAACAAACCTGCACATAAACACAACCACAAAGAGCATCAAGTTGATACAAAATAGATACACAATAAAACACATCATAGCTCTCACCTTACCCCCTAGCAAAACCAAGGCATGAAATCCACAAGGAGTAGGCCTAGCATAATCTAACATAAAGCCCAAAGCTAGTCGCTAACTGATTGCTCCAACACAGCCAAGCTAAAAAGAAAGAGGTCACCCTATATGGTGGTTTGAACTACCATTATAACTAAGGACAACTCAAAACTCAACCACGAGCTTCTCTTAGGCGAGGATTCCTATAGCTTGATCAGTAAGATATTGTCTTTTAGCACATTTTCCCTTTAGGCCTTTATTTTTCCATACTCAGGCGTGTAAAAAGAAGGGAGCTGAGCATAGTGACCCAAGGAGAATGAGTGGTGGATTTTGCCTGGGAAATATGCTCAAAATTTGCCAAAAAATCCAAATTTCAAGGGAGAAATAGACTTCCTCGAAGGCGCAATAGGCAACTGAGTCGATTTTAAGCAGTAAGCAGCCGTCGGGTTTCTAAAGTGCTTTAAAGATACATCAACTGGCAGTTACAAAATTTTCATAATTTTTTCATCCATCGCATGAGACTCCAAAAAGAGGCAGCAAGTGC
Source organism: Lygodium microphyllum (assembly GCF_053477565.2). Classification (NCBI taxonomy): domain Eukaryota; kingdom Viridiplantae; phylum Streptophyta; class Polypodiopsida; order Schizaeales; family Lygodiaceae; genus Lygodium; species Lygodium microphyllum. The sequence continues at coordinate 2,957,431 of NC_141141.1, read as the reverse complement.
GGGACCTCGATACAGACGCCTAGAATTTTTCAGAAGTTGATTCTGAGGCTGGATACGAGACCTGAGTGCCCGGAGGCCAAGGCAAAAAAAAAATCAAGTGTAAAAGGACTTGGGGGTCAAGGGGGGTGACCCTTGGGAAGGGGGGGGGGGGACATTTTTTTTAGCCATGGCATGAGAAAATGGCGATGTCTTGATAGGGCATCGATTTTTTTGAGGGGAGGGGACTATGGAAATTCAAAGCAACCCCCCAGACAGACTACATCGATGATCTACACTATTTCTTTGCCCTCCATCATTTTTCAGTGCTTGCCCAATGGCTGCCCGGTTGCTGAGAATAGAAACTAGTCTTTCTCTCTCCCCTCTATAGGATGTTCATGCGCATTACCTTGAAGGAAGAATTGGGAAGGATATTGAAGAAAATGATGATGGAGATTAATGGAGATGCTAAAGCTTGATGTGCAATATGGAATTGAGAGCAATGGAGGCTCTATCCACTGCTCACATAATCATTTAATGCGTCTCGGGTTTCATAGAAACATGGTATGACTATTTTTTATGAAGGAAATGAAGCTTTTTTGACATTTTATGATGGAAATGATGTTCTTATGTGATGAAAATTTATTTGAGTGCTGGTTGCATCATGTTTAATTGTTTTTTATCAAAAAATTTTGATTTCATAATGATTTACATGCGCTATTAAATCCTGCAAAGCCCAAAATACGATTTTTAATGATAAAATGATGGTTTTGTCGTTTCGGGTGAGTGAAATGTGTTCCTATGGAGAAAAATGAAAAATAAAATTGAATTATGATATGCTAAAATGAATGGCATGAAAATATTAGAAAATAATAGTGATTATTGATAAATAAATGCTAAAAAATAAAGAAAAATAGGGAAAAAATAGAAATACACTGCATAAAAATAAGAAAAAATATAATGAGTGTTTGTGAATGTATGGTAGTGGTGGAGCATGAGGTTTAGCCTAAGTTTTCCCTATGTCTTTGTCAAAGTTCGTGATTTATCGCTTTTCATACATCAAAACATGACAAAATGAACCCCTACTTCTATGCAACGGAAGCACTATCTAAAAGTAGGGGATGGGGTATTTGAATGATGCGATTTGGATGCTATTTAGTGCTGATTTTGTTGATGCATATCATGATATAGGGTTTGCCCTATTTTAATTAAGAGGATAATAGCATGAGTGTTGTCTCAGTGCTATCCTTACATCATCGCAACGAGTTAGTAAATGAGTATTAGAAAGCCTGGTTGTGCAAAAAACTAGATGCATATCACTTGTTTTCCATTATGATGACCTACGCTTGAGTGTGTAAGACAACCTAATTTGTAGGCTAGTTGATCATTTTTGGGAATTGTTTGGTATGAACACATGGTATCTCTTAGAATATGTTCAAAATGAAAGAATGGAGCTTGTCTCATGTGTACTTTATGTCGGAGTGATGCATCTTGGGGCCAATTCCCGAGGTGTAGGAGAGTTGTAGTGGAGCCGCGGCAGTGGGCCGAGAGGTGATTCCCTATGTTTGTGCTACGAGATATTATGCCTATATGTTATGGGATCTCTCTCTGAGGAGAAGGTATCGTAAACATTGGACTATGACCTAATACAAACGCACAATGCACATTAGCATTTAGTGTAGAGTGAGTCTTAGATGCTCCTAGTCGTGAGGCCGTGTGGTGGGGTTGTCTGTTGTGTGTATGAGGTACGGCTAGTGCCATAGCCAATGTCGACCTATTTTAGGTCCCATCAGTGGTGCATCTACTGGGAGCCATCAATAAGTGGTGGTTTTGAATGCAGGGTTTCTAGGGACCAAATAGTTGGTTTATGTCCTTTGACAAGAACCGTCAAGCCAAAATACAGAAAGAGGAACATACTGAGAGGGCTAGATGGCGATTGGAGATTCTAAGGTGTTATTCTCCTCAAAGGAGCAGCCCATTATGCATAAGCGGCAATGGTTCTAATAACCTAAGTGTCATAAGCAGCCCTTTGAGTGCAAGAGAAAGTCTTAATACTTCCCCTCTTCCAGTCAATCAACCCACTTCAAGTGGGGTGTAGTTTTACCTATACAAACTCATGTTGTCAATTTGGTTGTAGCCATGGTACAACCCATCGCAATTCCAGCAGGAACATTAGATTTACCGGCATTAGGAGCACTTTTGCCCATCTTCCATGGGTTAGCAAAAGAAGATGGAAAACTCTATATTAAGGAGTTTCTGTCAAGATTGTGGGAGAGAAGGAAGGAGTCTCACTTGTAGCTCTCTTGCTTGCACAATGGAGGAATACACACAGAGGTGGAGGCTGAAAACAGTTTTTCTCTTCTTAGTTGTGTAAGCCAAAAGAACTCTAGTACAAAGAAATAGAAGAACTCTATATATGGGTCTCAAACCAAACTCAACTAACTAAGGTGGCATACTAACTGAGCCACGAACTAGAGTAGATAAGGATAGCTGTCATGTAGCTATTATTCATGGGCGGTGTACCAACCGCATCTGCAACTGACACGTCGGTGACATAAATGCACAACGGTCACCCTGGCATATCACGAGTGGAGCTCGATATCTCAACACTCCCCCTTGAGCTCAATCCCAATTCGTGCACACCAAGCAGGTCTTTGAACTTGCGTAGCTTCTCTATGCCCAATGCCTTCGTGAATATGTCAGCTACCTGATCCTTTGTGCTGACATAAACTAGATTAATAAGACCTAGTAAAACCCTCTCCCGCACATAGTGATAATGCACCTCAATGTGCTTTGTTCTAGCATGATAGACTGGGTTATTTGCCAAGTGTATACTACTCATGTTGTCACAATAAATGACAACTAGCCCATCTGTAGGCTGATGCATATCATAAAGTAGCTTATGCAACCAAGCTACCTCACATGTAGCCATTGCTGCGCCCCTGTACTCAGCCTTTGTGCTCAACATGGCAACTGTAGGCTGTTTCTTGCTGCTCCAAGTGAGTGCAGCACTCACAAAAGAGAACACATATCCACTGGTAGATTGTCTATCATAAATACTACCAGCCCAATCAGCATCAGTGTATCCATGCAACTGTATCTGAACCCCAATCTAATAAAATAGTCCATACTGCAATGTGGACTTCACATACCTGAGTATGCGTCTAGCCGCATCCAAATGCGATTTCCTTGGAGCCTGCATAAACTGACTTACCAATCCAACAGCATAGCTCAAATCTGGCCTGGTAATAGTCATATAAATCAAACTTCCTACTATGCGTCTGTACACAGTAGGATCTTCCAGAAGCTCACCTGCATCTGTGCTCAACTTCACATTCTACTCCAAAGAAACTGAAATAGGCTTACAGCCTGTCATCCCATATTTGGACAGCATGTCCAATCCATACTACCTCTGTAAGAGCTATATCTCACTTGGTGATCTAATCACCTCAATGCCCAAGAAATAACACAGCTCCCCCAAATCCTTCATCTCAAACTTTTGCTTCAATAGCATTTTCACATGAAGAATATCTTCAACATTGTCACCTGTCATAATCAAATCATCAACATAAATGACAAGTAGCATAATACCTTTCTCTGTTTTTCTCACATAAAGTGAGAAATCTGCCTTGGAAATCTGAAAGCCAATAGTGACAAGATACTATCCTATCTTGTCAGACCATGCTCTAGGTGCTTGCTTCAAGCCATACAAGGCTTTCTTCAACCTGCAAACAAACTCAGGATGAACATCATGCACATAACCTGGTGGCTACTCCATATAGACCTCTTCTTGCAAATCACCATGCAAGAAGGCATTCTTTACATCCATCTGATGTAAAGACCATCCCTTTGATGCAACCATAGCAATGACTGCTCTTACGGTTGCCATCCTTGCAACCGGACTGAATGTTTCTTCATAGTCAATGCCATATGTTTGTGCATACCCCTTGACTACTAATCTTGCCTTGTATCTGTTCACAAAACCATCTGCATTGTGATTCACCTTATAAACCCACTTACAGCCAATTGCATTTTAACATTTAGGCAAAGATACCAACTCCCATGTAGCATTTACTTCCAAGGCATCCATTTCTTCATCCATGGCTTTCTCCCATTTTTCTTTTCCCATGGCTTTCTCAAAAGGAGTGGGTTCTGGTTCCTGTATCACTTTGACCATATATGCATAGTGAATGGCTGTAAATCCATCATATTTCAGCCTATCCACAGGATACCTAGCTCTGGTAGACCTGCACAAAGTAGGTTCACTCCCAGGTGCTCTCAAAACATCCCTGGTCTTCCTTACTCCAGGTGTAACAATAGAAGGAATACCCAACTCATCATCAATGCTCTGTTCTGAGCCACTAGATTCACCATCCACATACGAGTGACCTGCATTCACATCAAACATGGGTTGATCTACCTTCTCTTTTCCTTTTTGTGATACCTGCATACCACTATCTGCATTGCTTTGAGAAGATTCTCATGATCTCAATCTGCCTGTCCATGGCGAAGAATATGAACCACTGCTAGAGGACGCTCCAGGTCCACTGACATCTTGTGACTGCTGCTGTGAATTCTGTGCAACATTACCATTTTGTGCATCTACATTATCAATCACATTTACTGGTTTATACCAGCTACTCATCTCATAAAAAACAACATCTTTGCTCATTGTAAACTTACGAGTAGAAGGGTTATAGCATCTATACCCTTTTTGCTGCAGATAATAACCAATAAAGATGCACTTCTCAGCTTTTGGATCCAACTTGGATCTCAACTCATCTGGCACATGAACATAGGCAATGCAACAAAAAATTTTCAAATGAGAAATATCTGGTTTCCTACCAGTACAACTCTCCTCTAGAGTCATGACATGTATTGCTGCAGTGGGAGTCCTGTTCATTATGTAGACTGCTGTAGTAATTGCTTCAGCCCAGTAAAAATCTGGCAAGTCTTTTTCATTGAGCATGGCACGAGATACCTCTCCAATATGCATGTTTTTCCTTTTTGCAATTCCATTTTGTTGTGGGGTATGACTGCATGAATATTGCTGCTTTATGCCATGCTCCTGCAAGAACCTTGCAAACTCATTTGAGAGGTACTCTCCCCCTCCATCTGACTTTAGGCATTTTATTTGCAGGTATGTTTCTTTTTCAACCATAGCTTTAAGAGTTTTGAAATGCCCAAAAACTTCATTTTCTTTTTCATAAAATACACCCAATTTTTTTGTTATAGTCATCAATAAAAGTGACAAAATAATGACAACCTCCAAGAGATGCAGCTTTAGGAGTCCACACATCAGAGTGGATTAATTCCAATGGCTTCTTACTCTCTTGAACATGTCTAGGAAATGGTTTCCTTGCCTGTTTTCCAAACTAACAGGCTTGACATACCTTATGCATTTCTGCAACCTTGAATTTAGGCAATCCTGCAACAATATTTTGGGCCTGCATTGATTTAAGTCGCTGTACATTAACATGACCAATGCGTTTATGCCAAATATCAATATCTGCAATTACATTGATCCCATGTGCAAACATTGCTACACTGAATTTAGACATGTCCGCATCCAACGTAAACATTCTGCCCTTCTTCTTTCCTTTTGCTATCAAGCGACCTTTATTTTTCATATCCTCAACAAAGCATCCATGAGGATTAAATCTGACTTGCAAGCCCTGCTCAACCATTTGACCAACAGAAACCAGATTCTTGGTGATATTCGGGACATGAAATACATCGGACAGGTATTTCTTTTTCCCATCCTGCATAGACAAATGAATTTTTCCAATATGCACAATAGGATGTGCAGTATCATCACCAGTCTCCACAAATCCTGGTTTTTCCATTTTTCTTGCATCCTCCATTCATTCTGCATGATTTGTCATGTGGTTTGATGCACCTGAGTCAACATACCATACATCGTTGCTTTCTTCTGCACTTGTCACAGAATTATTCATGTGCTGCACCATAAACAAATGCTCATTTCTGTCATCACCCTGTCTACCAGAAGATGCATCATTCCCTTGTTGCAATTTTCCATTCATGATGTCATTCTGCTTTTTATAGCAGTCTTTAGCTATATGACCCATTTTACCACAGTAGTAGCATTCAACATTACTGTTTGCATTTTGGCCTCTTTGCCATCCACCACGACCTCTTTGGCTCCCCCTGCCTCTAGAGTTACCACGTCCTCCTCCATAGGACTGGTTTTCTTGAGTCTGTTGCATATTCTGATTTCTTCCATAGACCATTCAAGTTCACAGAAACTAAATCATCATCTTCCACTGGCGACCCAATGGAAGCAAGTGCATCTGCAATCTTCTTCACCTTCATGTGGTAGTCATTGATGCTCATACTTTCTCTTTGCACATTATGCAACTCTTGCTTGAGTTGCATTTTCCTGGCTTGCGTATTTGTGCTATACATTTTTGACAAAGTATCCCATGCCTCCTTTGGCGTACTTGCATCCTGAATATGCACAATCATAGAGTCTGAAATACTGATAGACAGCCAGTACATAACTTTCTTGGCTCTCTCATGCCATGCTTTGAATGCCTGCATTTGCTGTTGATTGGGAACATCAGGAAGAACTAGTTCTTCTTCATTTCCTGCAACAAATTCCCAATATCCTTTTCCCATAAGGAAATTCGTCATTCTAAACTTCCATGCTTGGAAGTTGTTCTTGTCAAGCTTTTCAGTTACAATGTGTGAAAGAGAATCAGATGCCATTATAGAATACTCCAAAAAATTTTGTCATAGCAAAAAACATAGCTGCACCCTCACAAGGGCAAATCTGCAAAACTGGCGAAAGTGGTATTTGACCACACAGTCACTTCCTAGTGACGATTTTGCATAAACAGGAACCAAGGATGATTCTGTAACTCCCAATGTCTCTACACACAAGCATACGATGCAATTTCTGTGGTAACTTTTCACCGACCTGTAGAACAGTGGTCGTGCAGCATAGAATAGGGCATTTTCCTGAGTGCGTGCAGAAAACTTCCGCCTCCAAAACACGCCTCGAAATGGCCTCAAATCAAAAAAACTGGGTCGCCTAGGGCTAAATCCCTATCCCGCATCATATACTGCCCTCTTGCTTCACCGCGAAGGGCGTCTCAACCTGAGACAATGCACTCCTGCACTTTCCGGCTGTCCTACCTGCAGAGATTTGCTCCCAAAATAGAAAATGAAAGCAACACTGCTCCTCTTACCAGAACACTGCGAGCTTGGCTTGCTTTCTTGAGCTCCTTACCACGAACAAGGCTCTGATACCATGTCAAGATTGTGGGAGAGAAGGAAGGAGTCTCACTTGAAGCTTTCTTGCTTGCACAATGGGGGAATACACACAAGGGTGGAGGCTGAAAACAGTTTTCCTCTTCTTAGTTGTGTAAGCCAAAAGAACTCTAGTACAAAGAAATAGAAGAACCCTATATATGGGTCTCAAACCAAACTCAACTAACTAAGGTGGCATATTAACTGAGCCACGAACTAGAGTAGATAAGGATAGCTATCATGTAGCTATTATTCATGGGCGTGTACCAATCGCGTCTGCAACTGACAAGTCGGTGACATAAATACACAACGGTCACCCTGGCGTATCACGAGTGGAGCTCGATATCTCAACAATGCCAGGGTGACCGTTGTGCATTTATGTCATCGACGTGTCAGTTGCAGATGTGGTTGGTACACCGCCCATGAATAATAGCTACATGACAACTATCCTTATCTACTCTAGTTCGTGGCTCAGTTAGTATGCCACCTTAGTTAGTTGAGTTTGGTTTGAGACCCATATATAGAGTTCTTCTATTTCTTTGTACTAGAGTTCTTTTGGCTTACACAACTAAGAAGAGAAAAATTGTTTTCAGCCTCCACCTCTGTGTGTATTCCTCCATTGTGCAAGCAAGAGAGCTACAAGTGAGACTCGTTCCTTCTCTCCCACAATCTTGACATGGTATCAGAGCCTTGTTCGTGGTAAGGAGCTGAAGAAAGCAAGCCAAGCTCGCGGTGTTCTGGCAAGAGGAGCAGTGTTGCTTTCATTTTTCTATTTTGGGAGCAAGTCTCTGTAGCAACACAGTCGAAAAGTGCAGGAGTGCATTGCCTCAGGTTGAGACACCCTTCGTAGTGAAGCAAGAGGGCAGTATATGCTGCGGATAGGGATTTAGCCCTAGGCAACCCTATTTTTTTGATTTGAGGCCATTTCGGGGCCTGTTTTGGAGGTGGAAGTTTTCTGCACGCACTCAGGAAAAGGCTCAGTTTTATGCTGTGCAGCCACTGTTCTACAGGTCGGTGAAAAGTTATTGTAGAAATTGCATCGTATGCTTGTGCGCAGAGACATTGGGAGTTACAGAATCATCCCTGTTGCCTGTTGATGCAAAATCATCACTAGGAAGTGACTGTGTGGTCAAATACCACTTTCGTTAGTTTTGCAGATTTGCCTTTGTGAGGTTGAAGCTGTGTTCTTTGCAGTGACATAATTTTTTGCAGTGTTCTGTAATGGTGTCTGATTCTCTCTCACAGATTGTCACTGAAAAGCTTGACAAGAACAACTTCCAAGCATGGAAGTTTAGAATGACGAATTTTCTTATGGGAAAAGGATATTGGGAATTTGTTGCAGGAAATGAAGAAGAACCAGTTCTTCCTGATGTTCCCAATCAACAGCAAATGCAGGCATTTAAAGCATGGCATGAGAGAGCCAGGAAAGTTATGTATTGGCTGTCTATCAGCATTTCAGACTCTATGATTGTGCATATTCAGGATGCAAGTACGCCAAAGAAGGCATGGGATACTTTGTCAAAAATGTATAGCACAAATACGCAAGCCAGGAAAATGCAGCTCAAGCAAGAGTTGCATAATGTGCAAAGAGAAAATATGAGCATCAATGACTACCACATGAAGGTGAAGAATATTGCAGATGCACTTGCTTCCATTGGGTCGCCAGTGGAAGATGATGATTTAGTTTCTGTGACCTTGAATGGTCTAGGAAAGGATTATGCACAGTTTCAGACATCCATTTCAGTTCGTGAAAGATTTCCTGATTTTGAGGAGCTGATTGCTCTTCTAATTTCTGAGGAGCAAAGAAATGGTGGTGCATCTTCTTTAGGAGGAACTTCAAAAAAAGCTGTCTTCTACTCAAATGCTGGAAGAGGTAGAGGCAGAGGTAGAGGAGGCCGATTTGGAGGCCGTGGTAGAAATCAGAATATGCAGCAATCTCAAGAAAACCAGTCCTATGGAGGAGGACGTGGTAACTCTAGAGGCAGGGGGAGCCAAAGAGGTCGTGGTGGATGGCAAAGAGGGCAAAATGCAAACAGTAATGTTGAATGCTACTATTGTGGTAAAATGGGTCATATGGCTAAAGACTGCTATAAAAAGCAGAATGACATCATGAATGGAAAACTGCAACAAGGAAATTATGCATCCTCTAGTAGACAGGGTGATGACAGAAATGAGCATCTGTTTATGGTGCAACACATGAACAATTCTGTGACAAGTGCAGAAGAAAGAAACGATGTATGGTATGTTGACTCAGGTGCATCAAACCACATGACAGGTCATGCGGAATAGATGGAGGATGCAAGGAAAATGGAAAAACCAGGATTTGTGGAGATTGGTGATGATACTGCACATCCTATTGTGCAGATTGGAAAAATTCATTTGTCTATGCAGGATGGGAAAAAGAAATACCTGTCCGATGTATTTCATGTCCCGAATATCACCAAGAATCTGGTTTCTGTTGGTCAAATGGTTGAGCAGGGCTTGCAGGTCAGATTTAATCCTCATGGATGCTTTGTTGAGGATATGAAAAATAAAGGTCGCTTGATAGCAAAAGGAAAGAAGAAGGGCAGAATGCTTACGTTGGATGCAGACATGCCTAAATTGAATGCAGCAATGTTTGCACATGGGACCGGTGTAGTTGCAGATATTGATATCTGGCATAAACACATTGGTCATGTTAATGTACAACGACTTAAATCAATGCAGGCCCAAAATATTGTTGCAGGATTGCCTAAATTCAAGGTTGCAGAAATGCATAAGGTATGTGAAGCCTGTCAGTTTGGAAAACAGGCAAGGAAACCATTTCCTAGACATGTTCAAGAGAGTAAGAAGCCATTGGAATTAATCCACTCTGATGTGTGGACTACTAAAGCTGCATCTCTTGGAGGTTGTCATTATTTTGTCACTTTTATTGATGACTATAGCAGAAAAGTTTGGGTGTATTTTATGAAAAAGAAAAGTGAAGTTTTTGGGCATTTCAAAACCCTTAAATTTATGGTTGAAAAAGAAACAGGCCTGCAAATAAAATGCCTAAGGTCAGATGGAGGGGGAGAGTACCTCTCAAATGAGTTTGCAAGGTTCCTGCAGGAGCATGGCATAAAGCAGCAATATTCATGCAGTCATATCCCACAACAAAATGGAATTGCAGAAAGGAAAAACAGGCATATTGGAGAGGTATCTCGTGCCATGCTCAATGAAAAAGACTTGCCAGATTTTTACTGGGCTGAAGCAATTGCTACAGCAGTCTACATAATGAACAGGACTCCCACTGCAGCAATACATGGAATGACTCTAGAGGAGAGGTATAGTGGTAGGAAACCAGATATTTCTCATTTGAAAATTTTTGGTTGCATTGCCTATGTACATGTGCCGGATGAGTTGAGATCCAAGTTGGATCCAAAAGTTGAGAAGTGCATCTTTATTGGTTACTCTTTGCAGCAAAAAGGGTATAGATGCTATAACCCTTCTACTCGTAAGTTTACAGTGAGCAGAGATGTTGTTTTTGATGAGATGAGTAGCTGGTATAATGTAACGTGTCCACTAGAATCCTCTAGGACATGTCTTGGCAGTCCATCGGAAGGCTGTCTAGAGAACTCCGCCCGGCACTCCCATGGAATGTTACGGGTTTTGTAATCTAGGTCTTTCCGCATCTGCCACGTAGCGGAAGTGTCCTGGCCGTTTCCCACTTAGGATCGACCGGAATTAAGGTTTTCTAGTTTGGTCATTAGCTAGCAGCAACTAGCGTCAGACCCGAGCGAACTACTTTACGCAGAAACGCCAGGTCCGAAGCGGATTCACGCTGCACTTGGTTCAAGGAGAATGGGAAACGAGAGGGATGCCATGCTCAACCTCTCTGCCATAAGGCATAGTCGCATTCCGTTCCCCTAAAACAGCGTGAATCGGGTAACAGGTAAATCTAAGTCATCCTTCTCGTTATTTGCTCGGCGATGATGATCATCCCTCTGTTCGTTGAAGATTTTTGAGAAAAGTTCCCGGCTGACCGGGACCACGCATCCATAGGACGGACCCATGGTCCATCCTCCGCACTTCCCTCGGTTTGTTTTAGTTATGTAATTACCTACCACATTAATTTGACATATAACAAACAACTTCCTTGATTAGCCTTGTTAAGCACTGGTTCCTTCACGTAATCTTATCACAGGACATAAAGAAAACAATGTCAAACAACTTCTTTATTATCATTTTATCCTTTTATCTTTGAAATACAAGGAGTTCCGCCCGTAGGCTTGTTCATAATCCGCCCAAAGGCTATCCAGTAATCCACCAGGGATCACTAATCCAAGCTTCTGCCCGTAGACTAGTATGCGGGCCTCGAGATCCAATCCCGAGTCACGTTAGCCTCTTGTGCAGGGCCCGGAAGGCGAGGGATTTACAGCCAGAGCCCCCTCTAGCACCCAAGCGTCCTCCTGCTCCAAGTAGAACTCAACGGAGAGACCTCTCACGGCGGGTTCGGTCCACGTCCCCGGCGCGGTTAACAACCCCCTTGGTTAGGGTCAGGCAGGCAGTCGGGGGTAACTGAAGCTGCCTCTCCCTTCAGGCCTTCAACCTGTAGTATTTAGATATCGTTTCATCCTTTAGTTCATTGAGTAAACAATGCAAACAGTGCTTTCTAAACTGTTACAAGCACAATCAATTCCAGTGGTCGTTTTAGCTGGCAAACTGTTAAGGAGTGACTCCTTTTCTCCGAATGCAACCCGCATTCGATTCGGAATCAATTGCAACTTGGCAAGATTCCTATCGTCCTTGGGCTAGGGTCATACCCTGTCAATACTTTAGGTTTGGTTTATGGTAAATTCCGGTGACCATGTCGCTTTAGTTTATTGATTAATCATTTTCGTCCAAGCAAATGCCTAGCTTCCCTTAACTTGACAAAGTTTCCCTAATGAGGATAGAGTAAAAGGACGACTACCCTTTTTCCCTTGCGAGTTTAAACTGGCGCAAGAACCTGCCAACCTTAATCCACGGAATGGCAAAACTTCTTACGATCAAACCGCAAAGCTAAGTGACGTTGCAATTTATTGCACAAGTGTCGCCTCCATTCTAAGAGATCATTTCCCCTAATGAATGGCGTATTCAGGTCACGGAATTAACTTCAGACGAGAAGGAGGGTTTAGGGTGTCTTTTTACCCACCCATCCTTAATTTCACTAAATCGACAGCGTTTAGTCCAACTCAAATCGAGTTTCATCATCTTGAACGCTTGGTCCTTAAGATAGGAATCCTAGATTATTGTTTACATGAGCATCCAATTAGCTCAACATTTTGGGAATGTGGTTAGGACTATTGGCTTGAAGGTTTCGACTTAGCGACATTTGGAAAACTTGGCCGAATCCTTAACCTAGTTAGTGTTCGGGGTGTCTATCGTACCATATGATTCCTTTGTGGCTAGGTGATTTGGGTAATTCATTATGCTTGTCTCGCGACAAGGATGAATCCTTCCTAGAGACAATAAACTAGATCTAAAAGAGGAAAAATAGTTGCAACTACCACAATACATGTAAACATGTGATTCTTCGCCTCTACGCATCACATGGTTCACAATGACTCTATCTTCCCTTGTATCGTAAAAATGCATGATAATCTGGGTACTAACTTTCCTAGAACCTACTAGGACTTACATCAAATAATCATGCCTACATCCTTGTTGTCTACACTTTAGAATCTCGTGCTTTGATAAACCATGCAACCTTTCCTAAATACGGCTCCTGATGAATGAAATTTCTGCATGATGACTATGCAACACGCAACTTTCCCCTAGCTACAATGTAGTTAATGAAGTTCATACCAAACTAAAGCTAGTGTTAACTTATTCCATGTTACATGCTACTTGCAAGTCCATAAGATCATTATCGTACTCTTCTATTTCTTTTCGGGTAATATCTTATGGGTGTTAACTTTTCCTCACGAATCATTACAAGGAAGATGTTGCCTAAAATGCGGCACACGCTTATTCCTACCATGTTTAGTAACCAAATGCACTTATCAACTTCATTTCTTTGCCCTAAGTAATATATGTTTAGACTCATTACTTTGATAATGTTCCAAAATAGCAACATGCAGCTAGTCTTCTAAGGCGGACAACTCTCGAAATGCAACCGTTTCAATTTCATGACATGCATCAACCTTATCTAATGTTTAAAGAGATAATTTATCAAATGTATTTTTAACGCTGCCACATGCATTAAAAATAAGCGTAAAATGCGTTCTTCCTTATGGAATTAAGCGCGCCTAAACATTTCTTTATGCGAGAATAAACTCGAAAAAAACCTGGACTTGTGGGCTCGGGGAGATGTCCACTTGTATGCTCGGAGATGAACCTCCCGCAGTCGCACCTTGTGACTTTTTAGGGGCCATCGTAGGCGTGGTTTCGGCTCTGGGTTGCCTTTGTGGTCTATGAATTGGCTTGCCTTGGTATGCAGCCTCCAGACCTTTGCCTTTTCCCCTCGTACGTAGAAGATTCCTTCGCGGGACTTTGGATAAATGGTGCTTGCGGATGAATTCTTTAGGAAAAACCCGAGTGGCTAGGAATGGGTTCACGGATGGCTTGTGGCCTTTGAATTCTAATTGCGGGAAGTCTCTTACGAAGGATCTTGCGGGAGGGCTTTATAGCTTATTCCTCTTCTCTTCAAAGTCCCGGGGGGGGGGGGGGGGGGTATGAATGGACTTATGGGACCTAGTGGGAAGGGGGGCTTAAGAAAGCCCCCTTAGAAGCTTCTTAAGAAGCTTCTAAGAAGCTTCTAAGCTTCTGCAGCAACGTCGGGGGGAAGGGGTCGTGATCCAGGCGGGCGGCGGACCGTGTCAGTCTGGCGGGCCGTGGCGGCGGCTATGGCGGAGTGGCGGACTGCAGCTGCAGCGCGGCGGCTTCCTCCAGCACGGCGACGACGACCTCCTCCAGCACGGCGACCTCCTCCAGCACCTCCAGCACGTCCAGCACGTCCACCTCCCTCTAGCTAGGGGGTGTTTATATAGGCATGGGGGGGGGGAGAAGGCCTCCACCACGTGGCCCCCTTGCATGGGTTCCCCCCGTCCCATGCAGGCCACGACTTCCATATCCCCATCCTCCCCACACTCCCTCTTCTCCAGCCATGCATCGGCTGGAGGAAAAGGGTTAAAAAAAATTTGCCTTGAATTATTCAAATTGCCCCTCCCAAGAGGGTGTTTTTGTGAGACTTGCGGTTTTGAACTCCCGGTTTTGATTTACCAATGCGGAGGACCCCATTTCACGCGTGCGGGTCACACATTACACTGCCAATAATTTCAATGCAAGAGATATCCTTTGCACAAGGTTTACGTCGTGTGCGGGACGTCAATATTCACGGGTGGGAATATTACATATAAACCAATAAATGTGATTGATGATGTACATGCACAAAATGGTAATGCTGCACAAAATTCACAGCAGCAGTCACAAAATATTAGTGGACCTGGAGCGTCCTCTAGTAATGGTTCACATTCTTCACCATGGACAGGTAGATTGAGATCAGGAGAATCTTCTCAAAGTAATGCAGATAGTGGTATGCAGGTATCACGAAAAGGAAAAGAGAAGGTTGATCAGTCCATGTTTGATGTGAATGCAGGTCACTCTTATGTGGATGGTGAATCCAGTGGCTCAGAACAGAGCATTGATGATGAGTTGGGTATTCCTTCTATTGTTACACCTAGAGTAAGGAAGACCAGGGATGTTTTGAGAGCACCTGGGAGTGAACCTACTTTGCGCAGGTCTACGAGAGCTAGGTATCCTGTGGATAGGCTGAAATATGATGGATTTACAACCATTCACTATGCATATATGGTCAAAGTGATACAGGAACCAGAACCCACATCTTTTGAGCAATCCATGGGAAAAGAAAAATGGGAGAAAGCCATGGATGAAGAAATGGATGCCTTGGTAGCAAATGCTACATGGAAATTCATACCTTTGCCTAAAGGTAAAAATGCAATTGGCTGTAAGTAGGTTTATAAGGTGAAGCACAATGCAGATGGTTCTGTGAATAGATACAAGGCAAGATTAGTAGTCAAGGGGTATGCACAGACATATGGCATTGACTATGAAGAAACATTCAGTACGGTTGCAAGGATGGCAACCGTAAGAGCAGTCATTGCTATGGCTGCATCAAAGGGATGGTCTTTACATCAGATGGATGTAAAGAATGCCTTCTTGCATGGTGATTTGCAAGAAGAGGTCTATATGGAGCAGCCACCAGGTTATGTGCATGCTGTTCATCCTGAGTTTGTTTGCAGGTTGAAGAAAGCCTTGTATGGCTTGAAGCAAGCACCTAGAGCATGGTCTGACAAGATAGGACAATATCTTGTCACTATTGGCTTTCGGATTTCCAAGGCAGATTTCTCACTTTATGTGAGAAAAACAGAGAAAGGTATTATGATACTTGTCATTTATGTTGATGATTTGATTATGACATGTGACAGTGATGAAGATATCCTTCATGTGAAAATGCTATTGAAGCAGAAGTTTGAGATGAAGGATTTGGGAGAGCTGCGTTATTTCTTGGGCATTGAGGTGATTAGATCACCAAGTGGGATACAGCTCTTGCAGAGGCAGTATGGATTGGACATGCTGTCCAAATATGGGATGACAGGCTGTAAGCCTATTTCAGTTCCTTTGGAGCAGAATGTGAAGCTGAGCACAGATGCAGGTGAGCTTCTGGAAGACCCTACTATGTACAGACGCATAGTAGGAAGTTTAATTTATATGACTATTACCAGGCCAGATTTGAGCTATGCTGTTGGATTGGTAAGTCAGTTTATGCAGGCTCCAAGGAAATCACATTTGTTTGCAGCTAGACGCATACTCAGGTATGTGAAGTCCACATTGCAGTATGGACTATTTTATGAGACTGGGGTTCAGATACAGTTGCATGGATACACTGATGCTGATTGGGATGGTAGTATTTTTGATAGACGATCTACCAGTGGATATGTGTTCACTTTTGGGAGTGCTGCAGTCACTTGGAGCAGCAAGAAACAGCCTACAGTTGCCTTGTCGAGCACAGAGGTTGAGTACAGGGGCGCAGCAATGGCTGCATGTGAGGTAGCTTGGTTGTGTAAGGTACTTTATGATATGCATCAGCCTACAGATGGGCCAGTTGTCATTTATTGTGATAACATGAGTAGCATACACTTGGAAAATAACCCAGTCTATCATGCTAGAACAAAGCACATTGAGGTGCATTATCACTATGTGCGAGAGAGGGTTTTACTAGATCTTATTGATCTAGTTTATGTCAGCACAAAGGATCAGGTAGCTGACATATTCACGAAGGCATTGGGTGCAGAGAAGCTGCACAAGTTCAGAGACCTGCTTGGTGTGCAGGAATTGGGATTGAGCTCGAGGGGGAGTGTTGAGATATCGAGCTCCACTCGTGATACGCCAGGGTGACCGTTGTGTATTTATGTCACCGACTTGTCAGTTGTGCAGATGCGGTTGGTACACCACCCATGAATAATAGCTACATGATAGCTATCATTATCTACTCTAGTTCGTGGCTCAGTTAGTATGCCACCTTAGTTAGTTGAGTTTGGTTTGAGACCCATATATAGGGTTCTTCTATTTCTTTGTACTAGAGTTCTTTTGGCTTACACAACTAAGAAGAGGAAAACTGTTTTCAGCCTCCACCCTTGTGTGTATTCCCCCATTGTGCAAGCAAGAAAGCTTCAAGTGAGACTCCTTCCTTCTCTCCCACAATCTTGACAGGCATATCACGAGTGGAGCTCGATATCTCAACAGTTTCAAACACTTATGTTCAACTATCGAATCCAAGACGAAGGACACTTAATGATGGTCTTCAACATGACATTAGAAGAAAGGGAAACAATATGGTATCATGGTCTAGAGACTGGAACCATAACTAGCATTGACAAATTCTTCACGGCCTTCCATAGAGAGTTTGCTCTTGAGAGGGGTGGATAGTATTGGTTGCGTGTCTTGAATGTAACATGCTAAGAGCCAAATGAGAATGTCGAGGTCTATGCCAAGAAACTAAAGCAAGTTCTTTGCAAACTTAATACTTATATCCCCATTCCACCGGCTGCACAGTTGCAATATTTCCTACATGGATTAGATTTCAATATCCAAGTGCAGCTAAGTAGTGTCACTTTGGTCGACATTGACACTACTATTACCCAAGCAGAAGGAGTAGAGTCATGCTTGCAAGCGGCTTATGCAGCAAGGATAAATTGGATGGTAATAATATTGCACTAAATAACGGGAGTCAAGGGGACCCCATGTCAAATACGAATGGAAGAGGGAGTATCATGCCAAATTTGCCTATGTTACCAGCTCCTTTTAGTTTGACTATGCCTATGGCTAGTTAGATGGGCCCACTAAATGGTGGAGGCCAAACAACAAACCCAAATGTTGTCCCAGTAGGTCAGTGGCCAATTCCTAATCAAGTGGTTAGGCCGATGGGACGACAGACATACGATTGCAACAATGAGTTGAGTGCCTCTAATGTCTTTGGCAAAGTTAAGGACATGATGAAGCAGTATACCGATATGATTTCTAAGCAATACTGACAAATAGTTGTGGACATCAATTTCCTTAAGAAGCAGTAGAATTTGATAGGGAGTCCACACCCTAAAGAGGGTGCTCCCTCAAGATTCAACTGTAAGTGGTGTGTTGGCCAACATTTCCCCAGGAATTGTCCAAATGTCAAATGCGATATTTGTAGAAAGTCTTGGCTAGTTAGCTACTATGTGTTGGAGTAAGATCAGTTCTCTCCAACAAGGGAGTAAACTACCAGGTCCAGTTAACCATTGCACACAAGGGAATAATCTCTATCAAGATGAGGGACCAAGACAAATACTACAAAGAGGAAAGGCTAATGTAGAGGAGTTGCCTCATGGGAGTGGAGTCAGTCTTATTGAGGCCGTACGTGTCAATGATGCTAAAACTTCTAATCTATGAGCCGTAACATGAGGTCAAAATTCTAAAGAGGGTGACAAAGGAAATGTAAAACCTATCGAGGGAAACCCTAAGCAAGATGCTAGGGGAAAGCAAGTCCTGAATCCCTGATATGGATGGTGGACCTCTCAGGCCTATTGATAGTAAAGTTGATCCTCTCGAGAAGGATAAGGTATTGCCAAGAAAGAAGGAAAAAGTTAAAAAAGAGGCACCAAAGTTGATCCAAAGATCAAAGGAGAGAATGATTTGGCGAGAGAAGAGAACTTTGGCTAACTATTATTACTTTGATCTTGCAAGTTTTCTTTGTGAAGTTGAACTAGACGTGAATCTCCTGCAATTGATTAAATTGTCTCCAAGAGTACGTAAGGAATTCAAGAAAATCCTACGTATTGGGTATATTGTAGAACCCTTGGGAATAACACGAGTGGGAGAAGATTAGTTCAATCATGCTGAAAAGCATTGTCCTAGGGTTCCAGCATATGTGGATGGAATATTAGTGGATCATGCTATTGTCAACACTGGATCCTCCGTCAATATCATGAGTTCAGACTTGATAAAGAGGCTAGGTCTAGAAATCCAAAAAGATGGCTCCACACTTCTTAGGATGGTTGACGATAGTCTAAGGTAGCCAGAAGGTTGCATCACTAAAGTCCACGTTACTGTTGCAAGTGTGGAATGCTACCTGGAATTTAGGGTGATAAGGTTTATGGAACGTCCTAGCTATTGAGTTTTTCTAGGCAAGTCATGGATTTTACGAATAGATTGTCAAGTCGATATACCCATTGGTCAAGTGATTCTAGGTAGAGGTGCCAATTGTGTAATAGTGGATGCTTACCCTGAGTCTCCTCAGAGTGAGGGAGCTCCTTTATCCTCTATTGAACTAGAAACATTAGATGATCCATTTGGTAGTGAGATGTCATCGAGCGATGGATCTAAGGAAGGGTCCACTACTATAAAAGACATATATCAGATAACATTGAATGAGCCGATAGAGCCTCAAGTTCGAATAAGAGATGCGAACGTTATTGAGTTGGACCTTGGTATGCTAAAGAATTCTCGACCAATCAAATTAGGTTCCATGCTCAGTTTGGAAGAGAGAGAGGACTATGTGTCCCTAATTCAAAAGCCGTGACATCTTCGCTTGGAGTTATGACAAACTTAGAGGCATTCCTCCTAGCCTGGCTATGCATACCATTCCTCTAAAGGAAGGAAGTCAGCCCGTACGTCAGAAATTAAGGCACATGCCTTTTAAACTAAGGGACGGGCTGTTTAAGGAGCTTCAGAAGTTGCAAAAAGGGGGTTTGATCTTCCCTACTCAGCATGCTAAATGGTGTTCACGAGTTGTGATCAGGAAGAATAAAAATAATCAAATCCGACTTTAGAGAGTTGAATAAGCAGATATTAAAGACTACTACCCGTTGCCGTCTATTGACCAAATTTTGGATCAACTAGCGAGTAGGGAAATATATTTGTTTATGGATTTCTTTGCAAGGTATAACCAAATGGCGATTGTTGAGCAAGACAATCTGAAAATGACATTTATTACTGTCTTCGGTACCTTTGTGCACTATGTCATGGCATCTGGTTTATGTAATACACTTGGTTCGTGGCAAAGAACAACGGACAAGACCTTTGGTGACATCTCCCTCAAGGAGTTGAAAGTATTCATTAATGACTTGGGGGCAGCCCCACCACAAGAGAAAGGCAGTTGATTATTTTGTGGAAGTGTTTTGAGTGTTGTAGAAAATTTTGCATAGCTCTTAACCCACAGAACTACACCTTTTGGGGTACCTTATGGGCTATTTTTAGGTCGTGTGGTTAGTTCAATAGGGATTGCAATTGACCCTAAAAAGATCAAGGTCATAGTCCGCCATGAGTTTGCCGCATACTCAAAGGAGGTGCATATCTTTCTGTCATCGATAGGGTATTATTGGAGGTTTATCAATGTCCTGGCAGTAAGAACGTTACCACTGACGAACCTATTGTCCTTTAATTTGTTAGTTTGGATGGAGTGATGCTTGCAAAGTATCTTTTGATGATGTGAAGCAGGAGCTTGCCAAAGCACTTGTTTTAAAAGCACCTAAAAGGGGCAATTTTTTTTATATATTTTCAATAGCAACCATGTATAGCATCAACTGCTATTTGGTCCAAATTTGGGAGGAAAAGTGGTACCATCCGATAGCTTTTTCTAGTCAATAATTGGGCATATCAGAAATTAACTACACTTATATGGAGAAGTTGTGCTTTGCGATGGTAATTGCAACCAAAAAGTTCAAGCATTACATTCTCTATTAGAAGGTGGTATTTTATACAAAGGCAGAAGGGCTTCAATGGTTGCTGAACAAGTTATAGCCGCCTGATCGTTTAGCAAAGTGGTTAATCACTTTGCAGGATTTTGATTACGAGATCAAGAGCAAGCCACCAAAGCTATAGGGCATTGTAGAATGTCTTGTGAATTTCAGAGAGCCAAAAGAGGGCTTGGCTGAAGGAAGTGATTTGGAAACATTGTTTAAGATTGATAATGTGTCTATTCCCTCCTGGTATGCTATTATAATGCACTATCTATCTATAGGAGAGACTGGAGTTACTCTATCAAAATTCGAGAAGAGGAAAATTAAACAACATGCATTGAAATTTTCCTTGATCACAGGAACACTATATTGGAAGGGTATTGATGATATCTATCGCTGATGTGTGATGCTTGACAAGGTTCCATTTATTTTAGAAGAGTGCCATGAATCTGCTTGTGGGGGGCACTTTGCTGGGCAGGTGATGGCACATAATGCTTTAAGAGCTGGATATTGATGGCAGTCCATCTTCCAGGATTTATTTGAGTATGTTAAGAGATGTGATACATGTCGAAGACATGATAGTAGAGAGAATAGGAAGCACCCACTTACTCCAATTATGGCTAACCTTCCATTTGAGAAGTGGGGCATCGACTTTGTGGGTCCTATTACCCCATCATCTACTACTCAGAAGAGATACATTATAGTAGCCACTAATTACTTTACAAAGTGGTTAGAAGCACATGCGACGAGGCAAGACAATGCAAAAGAGACTGTCAATTTCCTACTTGAGCAGATCATCTGCCGTTTCTATCCACCAAAGGAAATAATATCGGATCGTGGAACTCACTTTTTAAACAAGGTGATTAAAATCTTGACTGAAGCTTGGCAAATCAAGCATAATAAGACAACCCCCTATAATCCACATGAAAATGGGCAAGTTGAAAGTACCAATAAGTAACTTGTGGGTATCCTATCCAAGATAGTCTCCGAAAAGAAACGGGATTGGGATACAAAATTATATGTGGTGGTATGGGCGTATAACATGACATTTAAACGAGCCACTAGCCACATCCCATTCAAATTAGTTTATGCGGAGGAGTGTGTCTTGCCCTTAGAAATTGAGTTACTGACCACAATCATTCTTTGGGTGACGAGGATGCCCTATTTGAGTATGTACGACCATAGCCCACCTGGATGAGCTCAAATTGCAGAGTTTACTACACTAGGAAGGTGCGAAATGTTGAATGAAGTGCATGTATGATTTAAAAGTGAAGAAATATACCTTTAAGAAAGGATAGTTACTTCTATACTATGATGCATGCATGGAGCTATTTCTAGGGAAGATGGAACCTAGATGGGATGGCCCTTACAAGGTAGTTAGGATATGTAAAAATAAGTCCACAGCTTTACTGGTTGATCTATAGGGAGCGGAATTTAAAAATAAGGTTATTCTTAATAAGATTAAACCTTATTATTTTTTAGTATGCTAACACTCTAAATGCATTGTAGGTCCATGCTGGGGCTATTTGAGACCTATAGGAGAGCTTAAATTGGTTGATGGGGCAGCTAATCCCTTATTTGGAGCACCCATATCTAGAGCAAAGATATCATTAGGGAAAGCTTATCTGGTAGAGCAAAGGATACAAAGTGATTGAGTAAGAAGACAGAACCTTTGTGTGGAAGATCAAAGTTTTTTGCCATTATTGCTTACAAATTTTGACAAGCATCCCTGTTGAGTTTAATGAAGAAGATGGGATGGAGTCATCAGTTCATCCCCTAAATATGTTGAATTTTGACTATCATAAATACAAATAGGGGAGTTCTTGATGGCTGGCTATGTAAACCCATTGTGGACGTACGTGTTATACTTTGATGGAGTGTCCAAAGGCCCTAATAAAAAAGGGATTGTTGGAGTAGTTATCCATGATCCCCGACATAGAGTTACAATGAAATTAGTTGCTTATCTCGGGGTAGGTCACTAATAACATGGTGGAGTATAAAGCCTTGATTATGGGACTGAATATTGCCAAGAAAGGTGGTATTCGGCAATTGTTAGTAAAAGGGGATTCTTAGCTGATCTTAAATCAACTAAATGAGACATACACAGTCCGGAATCCTATCCTTCGCATGTATCATCGAACTGTTATAACCCTATTTGATGAATTTGAGAGTGTCTCTCTTCAGCTGATCCCACATTCTTGGAATCAGTTTGCAGATTCATTAGCCACTTTTGCTTATGAAGAGACCTCTTCTTCAAATGTGGTCCTAGTTCGGATGTTTCTATTGATAATGAGACAGGACCTAGTCACTTGTGGGGAATTTTATCAGACAACGCATTATATGGTAGGCGATGGTTGATATGGGTAATGCGAAGAGTGGTCGAGACCCATCTACCACTATTATCTTGGACCCATAGATTGCTCCGACGACATGTTATGCATACACATCTTGCTATATATTCAGGGGGGATGGGTCACAACTTGATGCATTTAGTTTAGGGTTGAGAGCCCTATTTTTTCCCTTGCAATGGAGCGTATTTTTGTATATTTGCCTTATTTCAAGGAGGAATGCATATGTGCTGTTCTGTTTGATCTCATTAGGCCAAGAGGGCCAGTTGCTTTCAGGTTTTAATGTTTGATTTTATTAGATTAAGAGGACCAATTAGTTTGTAATAAAATGTGCTATTTTTTAAGGCCAAGAGGGGCCCTATGTCTGTTTGGTGCAAGTATGTTTAATAGTTTTTTGTTTTAGTGATTCCATCATACATGTTGACAAAGTCACTAGAGGGAGCCTTTACTGTGGAGGAGCTTCTTGTGGCCATTCTAGGTGGTTTCTTCCCCCTTTTTGAGCTTTTTCCCTTTTCCCTTAAGAAAATAATTGATGGACCTAAAAACGGGCCGGCACTGGCTCATGCACTAGCCGGACCTCGTCACTATACACAAGACAACCCCTCGGCCTCGCGGCCAGGAGCATCTATCAAAATCTCTGCCTTCCTAAACATTGCGTTTGTAATACATTGTAGTCCAACTGATCCTAACCCAATATTACTCCTCAGAGGGAGTCCCTTTCACATAGCCAAAAGGCTCGAATCACATACACATGGGGTTCCTCCTACGGCTGAATGCCGTCAACCCTCTGCGACTCTCCTACACCTTGGGGATTGGCCCCTCGATGCGCCGCTCAACATTTAGACATTTCGCACAAACGTCGCTCAAGGTACCAAATAAGCGTATCCAGGAATGTACCATTGTCCTTACTTGATTTCCCCTTTAGGATCCCACGACTAGCCTACAGCATAGGAACCTCACGCTCTCAACGGTGGGTCAAGGGCCTACTGAAAACAATTGCTATGCGTGTCCAGGAGCTGACTCTGATACTTTTAATTTCCTCTAAATGATCATGCAAAGAGGTGGATGCCTAGTGCTCAAACATTTTAAAAACCAGCAGCGTGCAAGTGCAAAACATCTCTTTCATGCTTTTCTTTCTAACCGCTTTGTGCTTCGCTGCAACACCTAGCACCGAAGTGATCTTCGTGCTACTAGGTTTTAATTTTTATCATTATTATTCCGTCCCAGATGCGATGCATATAAAATCAGCAAATTATCCCTCATGCTCAGCGGCATTTAACCATTTTTTCCACAACTCTACCCTTCCCCGTTGATAGTGCATCATTGCATTCATTTCTTTTAGGGTTTCCTTGTCATTTTATGTGGACAAAGGAAGGAAACACGCACTAAAACATATAAACAAGGCTGAATTGAAGCATAACTTCATGCCCCAGCCTTGCTATACATCAACAAACATAAATCCTATTTTTCTATATTTTTCGTAGCCCCAAAATATAAATTTTCCCTATTTTTTAGGGTTTTTCCATCATTTTCTCGCAAAATTTCCCATTTTCTCCCATTTTTTTAAATTGCTAAAAATCAAGTTCAGTTTATGGGCTGTGGCCCTTAGTTCATTTCAGCAGAAACATAAATTTTAGTAGGTGTGGATTAATTTATTGCATCATTTTCAGCCCAAAACCCTATTTTCCTTCATTTTTATGGTTTTTCGTGTCTCGGTTTCCTATTTTCTGCTAACCCACACATGTTTTCCTGATTTTTAAATGATGAACAGCTAGAAACCAACTCAAAGCACGACATACTCAAAACTCAATCCATATGAACACATTTTTATCAACCAAATTTGCATCAAAAGACCATTTTCTTTGTAAAAACAATTATTACCGTGTCTTGCGAGTTTTCATTAAATTTGGCACGTCCCACGATTGATTTCCAGCCATGAATTCTACTTGGAATCAGCAATCTACAATGGTTTTGCATTGCTCTTTCATCCCGTCAAGAATCGGCATCCATCCGGCCGTCCATCTCCATCCTATTCCTTCAAGCACGAACGGGGGCTAAGAGGAGAGAGAGGGAGGAGAGAGAAAGACTGATTTTCTCTCTCTCCAACCAGTCCACCATTGCGGGAGCGGAGACCGGCGATTCACTCGGCATGATGTCTTGACCAGGCCTGGAGGTTCATAGCCATGGCTTGCTTTGCAAGCCAGCAATCGATTGGGGGGGGGGGGGGGCGCGTTTTTTTCGGCGGCTGTTTTCAGCCGCCGCCCCCCCTCCATATCCACGATTTTTTGAAGGGGGGGGTGCCAAAGGTCACCCCCCCTCTCTCACACCTTTTGAAATTTCCCTTTTGGGCCCCCTCTTGGGCACCCCGGCCGGTTTCGGGCCAACTCTCGCGTGCGAACTCCGAACTGCGTTCTGAAAATTTTTGTGACTTCCTCTTCGCATCCCGCACTGCCTGGCATCTTCAGTGACCACCACAGGCACTCGAAAAAATTACAAAAATTCACAGAGCGTCTCACGGGCGCCCGTCAAGCACTTGACGCTTAAAATCGTCCTCGATCGAGCCGCCGCCTTTGACAGTGAATATTTTTCCCTTGATATTCATAATTTTTAGCTATTTTTAAGCACTTGCCGTCTCCTAAATTCCGCTCTCATTGGCGACCACGGGATAGGGCGACTCAGCCCGTCGAATCCACGAACATATCTGCACATAAACAACCAAAGAAGCATCAAACTGATACAAAACAAATATATAATAAAACTCAGCACAATGCTCCCCCTACCCCTGGACAGAACCAAGGCATGACCTCCACAAGGAATAGGCCTAGCATCATCTAATAGAAGATCCGAAGTGAGTCACTAACCAGCTGCTCCAACACAGCCAAACTAAAAAGAACTGTCAAAGAGGTTGCCCTAAGTGGTAGTCTGAACTACTGACCAACTAAAGACAACACAACGAGGAGCTCCTACAAGGCGAGGACTCCTATAGCCTGATCAAAGAATATTTTCTTTCAGTACATGTCTTTTTAGGATTTGTATTGGATGAACATACTTGGGCATGTAAAAAGGAGGGAGCTGAGCGTAGTGACCCAAGGAGAACAGGGCATCGGTCTCAGGACCTGTCTCGGCACCCAAGAACCTACCAAGCCCTCGCAAGGCGACACTTAATCCTTTTCTAACGCTCACTTTTATTTTCGCTCCAACCTTCCTTGTTGTGATATTATTTTTCCAGCAAGAAGCCACCCCTAGGAAGACAAGGTATCGGCCCCGGGTCTGACTCGTCCCCAGGAACCTACCAGGCCTTCGCAAGGCAATGAGCAACTGCTTATATATATTTTTATTTCATTTCTTTTCTTTGATAGGGGTTAGAACCCCTTTTTACACACCTTCGTATTGATATTCATCTTTTAGGACAGTCAGGATTTCTTGGCATCATCATTATGATCTTCTAGCAGGCTTCTCTAACTGCCTCACTACTAACAAGAACTCCTAGAACGGCTGCCTAGCAGGTTAGCAGGACAGGGCCACTAGGACTTCCTTCTAAAACAGGTCTTTCAATTCCTGACAATGTCTTTACAGGAGGCAATGACTACTCCGACCTCCCTCAAACATACTCAACCTAAACCTGGGACTTCATGCCTTGGTTGCCGGTCCCCAACAAAAAGTATCCCCTCAACAAGTACAAATACACATATAACAGGAAAGAAAGGTACTCGTAAAGGAGAGGTATCACCTGGATTGGCCACAAGAAGCTTCCATCGCAGCAAAGGCTCCTCCATGCTCCACAAAATTCCACGAACCACGAAATCTGTCCAGCACAACACTAAAACAAAAACCCAATTAAACGCACCCGCACTAGACAGGGAAATGGCCCTCTTGGCCTAATGAAATCAGACATGACTTTGCTACTAAACTGTATCGGCCCTCTTGGCCTAATGAAATAAAACAATACTATGCATACCATCCTCCTGGAAACAACTATGATAGACAGCAAAGCATACTATTCCCAGGGGAACAGGGCTTGTAGCCCTAAACTAGGTGCAGTAGATTATGACCTATCCCTCCTGCGTATATCGCAAGAGGTGTTCGCATCACATGTCGTCGAATCAGTCTGTGGGTCCGAGATAATAAAGGCAGATGAGTCTCGCTTACCCTCTGCATCACCCAAATCAACCATCGTCTGCCAAAAAGGGCATGTTCAGAAAGCATACCCCACAAACGACCAGGTCCTGTCTCACCATCAATAGATATATCGGGACAAGGGCCACAATTAAAGAAGAGGTCTTCTTCATACGCAAGATTAGCCAATGAATCGGCAAACTGATTCCAATTCCGTGGAATCAGCTGAAAAGACACTCTATCAAATTCGTCTAGCAGGGCTATGGCAGTATGATGGTACATACAAAGGATGGGGTTCCGTACCATGTACGTCCCATTGAGTTGATTTAAAACCAACTGAGAGTCCCCTTTCACCAACAACTGGCGGATACCACCCTTCTTTGCAATATTCAAACCCATAATCAGGGCTTTGTATTCTGCCATATTATTGGTAAAATTCACCCCGAGATAAGCAGCTAACTTCATGACAATGTGTCGTCGGGGATCTCGGATGGCAACTCCTACACTTCCTTTTTTGGATGCACCCCTGGACGCCCCATCAAAGTACAAGGTGTACGTCCATAAAGGGTTTACATATCCCGCCATCCCGGACTCTACTCGTAATTTTGGTAATCGAAATTCAGCATATTCAACGGGTGAACTGTAGGCTCCATCCCTCCTTCATCATTGAATTCAACAGGGATGCTCGTCAAAATTTGTAGGCAGTGATGGCAGAAGACCTTGATTTCCCAAATAAATGTCCCGCCTTCTTGCTCAATCACCTTGTATCCTTTGCTCCACCAAATGAGCTTTCCCTGATGATACCTCTGTTCCAAATATGGGTGTTCTAAATAAGGGATCAGAGGACCCATCAACCTCTATCACGATTTCCTTGCAGATGTTTGATCAATCTTGCCTAGACCTGCAAGGCAGTCATAGCATTAGTACAATCAGAAGTAATAAGGATTTAATCTTATTAAGATTAACCTTATTTTTAAATTCTATCCCCTCAAGGTCAGCTAACAACACTGTAGATTTATTCTTTCCTATCCTAACGATCCTATAAGGCCCATCCCATTTGGGTTCTAGCTTGCCTGGGAATAATTCACGTCGTGCGTCATAATACAGAACAAGCTGTCCTTTCTTGAAGGTGTACTTCTTGGCTTTGAGGTCGTGTAGCTTCTTCATTCGGCGCTTCGCCACTTCTTGGTGCAATAAGCTCTGCAACTTAAGCTCATCTAAATGTGCCAGTGTCGTCAAGCGCTCAAAAAGAGCGTCTTCATCGCTCAAAGAATGATTGATGGCAAACCGAATAGTCGGCAGCTCAATCTCTAAAGGCAAGACACACTCCTCCCCATATACTAACTTGAACGGGGTATGGCCAGTGGCTCGTTTGAAAGTCGTATTATAGGCCCACACTGCCACGTATAACTTTTTATCCCAATCCCGTTTCTTTTCCGACACAGTTTTGGACAGGATGCCCACAAGCTGCTTGTTGGTGCTTTCAACCTGACCATTGGCTTGCGGATTATATGGGGTTGTCTTGTTATGCTTGATGTTCCACAACTCTGTCAAACCTTTGATCACCTTATTCAGGAAATGGGTTCCGCGGTCCGACACTAATTCTTTCGGCGGACCAAACCGGCATATTATCTGCTCTAAAAGGAAACTAGCAGTTTCTTTAGCATCATCTTTCCTTGTTGCTCGTGCTTCTGACCACTTTGTGAAGTAGTCAGTTGCTACAATGATGTATCGCTTTTGCGTAGTCGATGACGGAGTAATAGGACCCACAAAGTCTATTCCCCACTTCTCAAATGGAAGTATCGCCATAATAGGGGTGAGTGGTCGTTTCCTATTCTCTCGACTATCATGTCGTTGGCAAATATCGCATCGCTTAACATACGCAAACGCATCCTGGAAGATGGCAGGCCACCAATAACCTGCTCTTAAAGCCTTTTGTGCTGTAAGCCGTCCAGCAAAATGGCCACCGCAAGCAGAATCATGGCACTCTTCCAAAATGAATGGCACCTCGTCAGGCGTCACACATCGGCGATAGATATCATCAACCCCTTGCCGATATAATGTACCTGCGATCAAGGCAAACTTTAACGCTTGCTGCTTAATTTTCCTTTTCTCAGCCTTAGATAGTTCGGAACCCGCCTCTCCCGTTGATAAATAATGCGTTATTGCAGCATACCAGGAGGGAATAGATTCCGTATCTATTTTAAATATCATCTCCATGTCACTACCTTCAGCCACAGATTCTTTCGGCTCCCCAAAGTCCACTAGACATTCCACGATGCCTTGCAACCTTGGTGGCTTACTCTTGATTTCATAATCAAATTCCTGCAAAGTGATCAACCACTTCGCTAAACGGTCAGGCGGCTGTAGCTTATTCATCAATAGTCAAAGTCCCTCCGCCTTCGTATAAAGTATGACTTTCTCATAAAGAATGTAATGCCTAAATTTCTTGGTCCCAAAGACCATCGCTAGACACAGCTTCTCCATGTAGGTGTAATTGATTTCAGATACCCCCAGCTTCCGACTAGCAAAAGCAATCGGGTGGTACCACTTCTCTTCCCAAAATTGGGCTAAACAGCAGCTGATACTATACATGGTGGCTGCTAAAAATATATAGAACACCTCACCTCTTTTAGGTGCTTTTAAAACGGCCGCTCTTGCTAGCTCTTGTTTCACATCCTCGAATGCTACCTTACAAGGGTCACCCCATACAAACGAACAGCTAAAGGACAATAAATTTGTAAGCGGCAACGTTCTTTCTGCTAAGGCGTTAATGAATCTACGGTAGTAACCAACCGAAGACGGAAAGCTATGAACTTCTTTCGGAGTGCGTGGTGGACCCATGGCAACTATAACTTTGACCTTCTCGGGGTCTGTCGCAATTCCTACCGAACTGACCACATGGCCCAGCAATAGCCCATAAGGTACTCCAAAAGCACACTTCTGTGGGTTTAGGGCGATGCAAAATTGTCTACAGCGCTCAAAGCATTTTCTCAAAATGATCAACTGCCTTTCTCTCACGGTGGCGGCCCCTAAGTCATCAATAAACACCCTCAACTCTTCAGGGGATATGTCACCGAATGTCTTATCGGCTGTTCGTTGCCACGAACCAGGCGCATTGCATAAACCAAAGGCCATCACATGATATGCAAAAGTACCAAATACCGTAATGAAAGTTGTTTTCAACTTATCCTCTTCTGCAATTGCCATTTGGTTATACCCTGCAAAGCAATCCATAAACGAATATATCTCCCTACCCGCTAATTGATCCAAAATCTGGTCAATAAATGGTAATGGGTAGTAGTCCTTAACTGTCTGCTTATTCAGCTCCCTAAAGTCTACACATAAACGGATATGATTATTCTTCTTCTTTCTAATCACAACTGGCGAACACCATTCCGTGTGTTGCACAGGAAAAATCAAACCCGCTTTTCGAAGCTTCTGTAACTCTTCAAACAGCCCGTCCCTCAATTCGAAAGGCATACGCCTTACTTTCTGCCATACAGGACGACTGCCCTCTTTCAACGGAATTGTATGAACAGCAAGACTAGGAGGGATGCCTCTCAACTCATCATAACTCCAGGCAAAGATATCACGGAATTCTTGGATCAAGGCCACATAGTCCTCCCTTTCTGTTGTACTGAGCATGGACCCTAATTTGATTGGCCGCGAATCATCAAGCGTACCAAGGTCTAGCTCGATAACATCTGCATCTCTTATACGATCTTGGCCCTCTATCGGCTCGTTCAAAGTGACCTGATAGATGTCCTCCGTGGTGGATCCCTCTTTGGACTCATCGCTCGATGATGTCTCACTGGCAGATAAATCTTCTAATGTCTCCAATTCTGTAGAAGATAGAGGAGCTCTCTCACTCTGCGGGGACTCAGGATAAGCATCAACCACCACACGCTGGGCACCTCTGCCGAATATCAATCGACCGGCGGGTATATCCACTTGGCAATCCGCTTGCAAGATCCAAGGTCGTCCAAGTAATACTTGGTAACTTGGCCGCCCTGCAAAACGAATCACCCTAAAGTCCAACATGCATTCTACATTTGCAACAGTGACATGGACCTTAGTAATGCAACCGTCCGGCTGTCTCAAACTGTCATCTGCCATTCTGAGAATTGTGGAGGTATCTTTCTGAATCGCAAGACCCAACCTTTCCATCAGTTCAGAACTCATAATGTTAACAGATGATCCTGTGTCGACAATGGCATAATCTACTAATATCCCATCGACATAGGCTGCAACCCTTGGGCAATGCTTCTCAGCATGCTCGAACCAGTCATCACCAACTCGTGCAATACCCAAAGGTTCTACAATATACCCGGTACGTAGAATCTTTCTAAATTCCTTGCGTACTCCTGGGGAAAGCTTAATAAGCTGTAAAAGATTCACATCCGGCTTGACTTCGCAAAGAGAGCTTGCCAAATCGAATTCATGATAGTTCGATAGAGCTCGCTTTTCACGCCAAACCATCCGCTCTTTAGGTCGCTGAACTGGCTTCATTGCCTCTTTCTTAACTTTCACCTTCTTCTTTGGTGGTTCCTTATCGGCTTTACTCTCTACGGGCTTCAAAGGTCCCCCTTCTAGGGCAGGATCCAAAACTTGCGTTCCTTTGTCGCCTTGTTTAGGGTTCCCGTCGACAGGCTTATCCATGTCGGCTTCTCTACCCTTTTTACCTCTTGTAAGGACAGCTCGTAGATTAGAGGTTTCAGCATCATTAACGCGTACAGCCTCAATCAAACTAACCCCACTACCACTTGGTAGCTCCTCCACTGTAGTCTTTGGTCGTTGAAGTATTTGTTTAGGCCCGTCCTCTTGCTGGGGATCATTTCCTTGGGCACGATGATTAACAGGCCCGGGTTGCTGACTACCTCGCTGGAGGGAACTAATCTTACTCCAGCAAGCAGCTGCTAAATGGCCAGATTTTCCACAAATGTCGCACTTAACATTTGGGCAATTTCTTGGATAGTGCTGCCCGCCACACCATTTGCAACTAAACCTCGACGGTGCACCCTCCTCCGGGTATCTACTTCCTATCAAATTTTGTTGTTTTTTAAGGAAGTTGACATCAACAGCTATTTGTCGATACTGCTCCGTAATCATGTCGGTATAATGCTTCATCATGTCCTTAACCTCTGTTAGATATGATCAATGCCCCACCCTCATTAGGTACTACCAATGATCCATGGTGCTCAAAGTTGTAAGGCCCCCATTATGAGGAGAAGCCAAGTGTGAGCCCGGACATTGGTGGAGTCCTGACTTGTATATCAGATGAGGTCTATGTGACCGGATGGCAAAAAGGTGACCATTGTGGGTCTAATCTTTGGGTTAGACAGAGTGGTTAAGCTGGTAGCAACTCGAGGCACATTGCATTGAGTTGCGTGGTAAGGGAGTTAAAAGGGGCCCCTATTGTGGGGTCCGGGGGCAGCGCCCCCGGCCCGATGGTAAAGGGAATATTCCCTGGAATATTCCCTGGCCGACTAGTGGAGGCTCATATGGTAGGTCGGTCAATAGGCCGACCTAACGACCTTCGCGGGCTATAAAAGCTAAACCCCTTCGTAGCCATCTTACACTCATCTTTCACCCAGTCAGAGTTGTTGTTCCAGCTAGCCTTAAGCTCTTCACCTATCTTCTGTCTAGATCGCCATCTAAGCTTCATTTAGTGGAAGCGCACGGGTGGACAGAGCCATCTTTGTATCAGTTGTTTGGAGTTAAAGAATTTTACTGATTCTCCTCTTATCTGTTGTGTACTCTCTATCTCTTTCTCAGATTCTGTTCGCTGCGCCGTGTAATATTTTACCTCGCCGAGAACATTGGAAGAACTTGACTCATAGCCTTGGTCATTACCATGTCGCTCCATCGGCCTAACAATTCGATTAGGCACAGGTTGTTGAGTCACAGGCATGGTATTAGGATTGACCGCCTGGCCTCCACCATTTGGAGCCATTTGACTGCCCGTCGGCATCGACATGCTAGGGGGAGCTGGTAATAAAGGGACATTCTGTATCATGTTCCCTCTCCCATTAGGGTTAGCCATCGCTATCCCTTGGCCACTACTGCCATTGGCTATTGCCATATTGTTTCCCAATACTAAACCCATGTTCGAATTGCCTCTAGAAGCATAGGCTGCTTGTAGTCGGGATTCCACCTCTTGTGCTTGTGTAATGGCAGTATCTATATCCCCCAAGGGGACACTACTCAACTGCAATTGGATATTGAAGTCCAACCCATGTAGGAAATATTGCAATTGGGCAGCTGCGGGGATAGGAATAGAGGTGTCCAACTTACGGAAGACCTCTTTTATCTTCTTCGCATAAGCACGAATGTCCTCGTGTGGATCTTGGCGGGTCACGTTGAGTACACACAACCAATATTGCCCACCCCTTTCAGGGGCAAACTCCCTTCGAAAAGCTCCATAAAATGCATCAATGTTCAATATAGTTCCGGCTTCTAAACCATGATACCATATAGCGGCTCTTCCTTTGAGAGTCATATTGAAGAACATCATCAAATGTCCTTCCTCTTGAATGCGACAGTTAAACATCAGCTTTTGAAACTCCCTAATGTGAAGTTCTGCATCTTCCTCAACTAGCCCATTAAAAATGGGTAGCGGGTAACCTAGAGCCGGCAAATCCGTCGTTCCTGCTGGAATTGCAATAGGCTGCGCCATGACGAGGATTGGATTTGCACTAGGAATAGGGGACGGTGGGGTTACACCTCCCACAATTAATATGGACTGGCTTATGGCAGAAAGGGGAGCACTAGAGCTTCCACCTTCTCCTAACTTACTGCTTGTGGTCCTAAGACCACTAGATCCACTCCCTCGTAAGGGTTCAGCACCGCTATGCTTAGGGGAATATCTCCTAAAAATTTCAGCACGTCGCCTAGCTCTTTCGTCTCTTTCTTGCTTTTGGATTTCTGCTAGACGATGCTTATAACTAAATAACGGATCAAGCTCAGTATCCTCTGGCATAAACTGCTAGTTGGTCCCTAAACAGCCAGGATTCGAGAACCGCCACTTTTAAGCGGCTCCCGGCAGACGCACCACTGATGGACCTAAAAACGGGCCGGCACTGGCTCATGCACTAGCCGGACCTCGTCACTATACACAAGACAACCCCTCGGCCTCGCGGCCAGGAGCGTCTTTCAAAATCTCTGCCTTCCTAAACATTGCGTTTGTAATACGTTGTAGTCCAACTGATCCTAACCCAATATTACTCCTCAGAGGGAGTCCCTTTCACATAGCCAAAAGGCTCGAATCACATACACATGGGGTTCCTCCTACGGCTGAATGCCGTCAACCCTCTGCGACTCTCCTACACCTTGGGGATTGGCCCCTCGATGCGCCGCTCAACATTTAGACATTTCGCACAAACGTCGCTCAAGGTACCAAATAAGCGTATCCAGGAATGTACCATTGTCCTTACTTGATTTCCCCTTTAGGATCCCACGACTAGCCTACAGCATAGGAACCTCACGCTCTCAACGGTGGGTCAAGGGCCTACTGAAAACAATTGCTATGCGTGTCCAGGAGCTGACTCTGATACTTTTAATTTCCTCTAAATGATCATGCAAAGAGGTGGATGCCTAGTGCTCAAACATTTTAAAAACCAGCAGCGTGCAAGTGCAAAACATCTCTTTCATGCTTTTCTTTCTAACCGCTTTGTGCTTCGCTGCAACACCTAGCACCGAAGTGATCTTCGTGCTACTAGGTTTTAATTTTTATCATTATTATTCCGTCCCAGATGCGATGCATATAAAATCAGCAAATTATCCCTCATGCTCAGCGGCATTTAACCATTTTTTCCACAACTCTACCCTTCCCCGTTGATAGTGCATCATTGCATTCATTTCTTTTAGGGTTTCCTTGTCATTTTATGTGGACAAAGGAAGGAAACACGCACTAAAACATATAAACAAGGCTGAACTGAAGCATAACTTCATGCCCCAGCCTTGCTATACATCAACAAACATAAATCCTATTTTTCTATATTTTTCGTAGCCCCAAAATATAAATTTTCCCTATTTTTTAGGGTTTTTCCATCATTTTCTCGCAAATTTTCCCATTTTCTCCCATTTTTTTTAATTGCTAAAAATCAAGTTCAGTTTATGGGCTGTGGCCCTTAGTTCATTTCAGCAGAAACAGAAATTTTAGTAGGTGTGGATTAATTTATTGCATCATTTTCAGCCCAAAACCCTATTTTCCTTCATTTTTATGGTTTTTCGTGTCTCGGTTTCCTATTTTCTGCTAACCCACACATGTTTTCCTGATTTTTAAATGATAAACAGCTAGAAACCAACTCAAAGCACGACATACTCAAAACTCAATCCATATGAACACATTTTTATCAACCAAATTTGCATCAAAAGACCATTTTCTTTGTAAAAACAATTATTACCGTGTCTTGCGGGTTTTCATTAAATTTGGCACGTCCCACGATTGATTTCCAGCCATGAATTCTGCTTGGAATCAGCAATCTACAATGGTTTTGCATTGCTCTTTCATCCCGTCAAGAATCGGCATCCATCCGGCCGTCCATCTCCATCCTATTCCTTCAAGCACGAACGGGGGCTAAGAGGAGAGAGAGGGAGGAGAGAGAAAGACTGATTTTCTCTCTCTCCAACCAGTCCACCATTGCGGGAGCGGAGACCGGCGATTCACTCGGCATGATGTCTTGACCAGGCCTGGAGGTTCATAGCCATGGCTTGCTTTGCAAGCCAGCAATCGATTGGGGGGGGGGGGGGGGGGCGCGTTTTTTTCGGCGGCTGTTTTCAGCCGCCGCCCCCCCTCCATATCCACGATTTTTTGAAGGGGGGGTGCCAAAGGTCACCCCCCCTCTCTCACACCTTTTGAAATTTCCCTTTTGGGCCCCCTCTTGGGCACCCCGGCCGGTTTCGGGCCAACTCTCGCGTGCGAACTCCGAACTGCGTTCTGAAAATTTCTGTGACTTCCTCTTCGCGTCCCGCACTGCGTGGCATCTTCAGTGACCACCACAGGCACTCGAAAAAATTACAAAAATTCACAGAGCGTCTCACGGGCGCCCGTCAAGCACTTGACGCTTAAAATCGTCCTCGATCGAGCCGCCGCCTTTGACAGTGAATATTTTTCCCTTGATATTCATAATTTTTAGCTATTTTTAAGCACTTGCCGTCTCCTAAATTCCGCTCTCATTGGCGACCACGGGATAGGGCGACTCAGCCCGTCGAATCCACGAACATATCTGCACATAAACAACCAAAGAAGCATCAAACTGATACAAAACAAATATATAATAAAACTTAGCACAATGCTCCCCCTACCCCTGGACAGAACCAAGGCATGACCTCCACAAGGAATAGGCCTAGCATCATCTAATAGAAGATCCGAAGTGAGTCACTAACCAGCTGCTCCAACACAGCCAAACTAAAAAGAACTGTCAAAGAGGTTGCCCTAAGTGGTAGTCTGAACTACTGACCAACTAAAGACAACACAACGAGGAGCTCCTACAAGGCGAGGACTCCTATAGCCTGATCAAAGAATATTTTCTTTCAGTACATGTCTTTTTAGGATTTGTATTGGATGAACATACTTGGGCATGTAAAAAGGAGGGAGCTGAGCGTAGTGACCCAAGGAGAACAGGGCATCGGTCTCAGGACCTGTCTCGGCACCCAAGAACCTACCAAGCCCTCGCAAGGCGACACTTAATCCTTTTTTAACGCTCACTTTTATTTTCGCTCCAACCTTCCTTGTTGTGATATTATTTTTCCAGCAAGAAGCCACCCCTAGGAAGACAAGGTATCGGCCCCGGGTCTGACTCGTCCCCAGGAACCTACCAGGCCTTCGCAAGGCAATGAGCAACTGCTTATATATATTTTTATTTCATTTCTTTTCTTTGATAGGGGTTAGAACCCCTTTTTACACACCTTCGTATTGATATTCATCTTTTAGGACAGTCAGGATTTCTTGGCATTATCATTATGATCTTCTAGCAGGCTTCTCTAACTGCCTCACTACTAACAAGAACTCCTAGAACGGCTGCCTAGCAGGTTAGCAGGACAGGGCCACTAGGACTTCCTTCTAAAACAGGTCTTTCAATTCCTGACAATGTCTTTACAGGAGGCAATGACTACTCCGACCTCCCTCAAACATACTCAACCTAAACCTGGGACTTCATGCCTTGGTTGCCGGTCCCCAACAAAAAGTATCCCCTCAACAAGTACAAATACACATATAACAGGAAAGAAAGGTACTCGTAAAGGAGAGGTATCACCTGGATTGGCCACAAGAAGCTTCCATCGCAGCAAAGGCTCCTCCATGCTCCACAAAATTCCACGAACCACGAAATCTGTCCAGCACAACACTAAAACAAAAACCCAATTAAACGCACCCGCACTAGACAGGGAAATGGCCCTCTTGGCCTAATGAAATCAGACATGACTTTGCTACTAAACTGTATCGGCCCTCTTGGCCTAATGAAATAAAACAATACTATGCATACCATCCTCCTGGAAACAACTATGATAGACAGCAAAGCATACTATTCCCAGGGGAACAGGGCTTGTAGCCCTAAACTAGGTGCAGTAGATTATGACCTATCCCTCCTGCGTATATCGCAAGAGGTGTTCGCATCACATGTCGTCGAATCAGTCTGTGGGTCCGAGATAATAAAGGCAGATGAGTCTCGCTTACCCTCTGCATCACCCAAATCAACCATCGTCTGCCAAAAAGGGCATGTTCAGAAAGCATACCCCACAAACGACCAGGTCCTGTCTCACCATCAATAGATATATCGGGACAAGGGCCACAATTAAAGAAGAGGTCTTCTTCATACGCAAGATTAGCCAATGAATCGGCAAACTGATTCCAATTCCGTGGAATCAGCTGAAAAGACACTCTATCAAATTCGTCTAGCAGGGCTATGGCAGTATGATGGTACATACAAAGGATGGGGTTCCGTACCATGTACGTCCCATTGAGTTGATTTAAAACCAACTGAGAGTCCCCTTTCACCAACAACTGGCGGATACCACCCTTCTTTGCAATATTCAAACCCATAATCAGGGCTTTGTATTCTGCCATATTATTGGTAAAATTCACCCCGAGATAAGCAGCTAACTTCATGACAATGTGTCGTCGGGGATCTCGGATGGCAACTCCTACACTTCCTTTTTTGGATGCACCCCTGGACGCCCCATCAAAGTACAAGGTGTACGTCCATAAAGGGTTTACATATCCCGCCATCCCGGACTCTACTCGTAATTTTGGTAATCGAAATTCAGCATATTCAACGGGTGAACTGTAGGCTCCATCCCTCCTTCATCATTGAATTCAACAGGGATGCTCGTCAAAATTTGTAGGCAGTGATGGCAGAAGACCTTGATTTCCCAAATAAATGTCCCGCCTTCTTGCTCAATCACCTTGTATCCATTGCTCCACCAAATGAGCTTTCCCTGATGATACCTCTGTTCCAAATATGGGTGTTCTAAATAAGGGATCAGAGGACCCATCAACCTCTATCACGATTTCCTTGCAGATGTTTGATCAATCTTGCCTAGACCTGCAAGGCAGTCATAGCATTAGTACAATCAGAAGTAATAAGGATTTAATCTTATTAAGATTAACCTTATTTTTAAATTCTATCCCCTCAAGGTCAGCTAACAACACTGTAGATTTATTCTTTCCTATCCTAACGATCCTATAAGGCCCATCCCATTTGGGTTCTAGCTTGCCTGGGAATAATTCACGTCGTGCGTCATAATACAGAACAAGCTGTCCTTTCTTGAAGGTGTACTTCTTGGCTTTGAGGTCGTGTAGCTTCTTCATTCGGCGCTTCGCCACTTCTTGGTGCAATAAGCTCTGCAACTTAAGCTCATCTAAATGTGCCAGTGTCGTCAAGCGCTCAAAAAGAGCGTCTTCATCGCTCAAAGAATGATTGATGGCAAACCGAATAGTCGGCAGCTCAATCTCTAAAGGCAAGACACACTCCTCCCCATATACTAACTTGAACGGGGTATGGCCAGTGGCTCGTTTGAAAGTCGTATTATAGGCCCACACTGCCACGTATAACTTTTTATCCCAATCCCGTTTCTTTTCCGACACAGTTTTGGACAGGATGCCCACAAGCTGCTTGTTGGTGCTTTCAACCTGACCATTGGCTTGCGGATTATATGGGGTTGTCTTGTTATGCTTGATGTTCCACAACTCTGTCAAACCTTTGATCACCTTATTCAGGAAATGGGTTCCGCGGTCCGACACTAATTCTTTCGGCGGACCAAACCGGCATATTATCTGCTCTAA
Organism: Lygodium microphyllum; assembly: GCF_053477565.2. Lineage (NCBI taxonomy): Eukaryota > Viridiplantae > Streptophyta > Polypodiopsida > Schizaeales > Lygodiaceae > Lygodium > Lygodium microphyllum. The sequence continues at coordinate 2,918,201 of NC_141141.1, read as the reverse complement.
AAGGAAACTAGCAGTTTCTTTAGCATCATCTTTCCTTGTTGCTCGTGCTTCTGACCACTTTGTGAAGTAGTCAGTTGCTACAATGATGTATCGCTTTTGCGTAGTCGATGACGGAGTAATAGGACCCACAAAGTCTATTCCCCACTTCTCAAATGGAAGTATCGCCATAATAGGGGTGAGTGGTCGTTTCCTATTCTCTCGACTATCATGTCGTTGGCAAATATCGCATCGCTTAACATACGCAAACGCATCCTGGAAGATGGCAGGCCACCAATAACCTGCTCTTAAAGCCTTTTGTGCTGTAAGCCGTCCAGCAAAATGGCCACCGCAAGCAGAATCATGGCACTCTTCCAAAATGAATGGCACCTCGTCAGGCGTCACACATCGGCGATAGATATCATCAACCCCTTGCCGATATAATGTACCTGCGATCAAGGCAAACTTTAACGCTTGCTGCTTAATTTTCCTTTTCTCAGCCTTAGATAGTTCGGAACCCGCCTCTCCCGTTGATAAATAATGCGTTATTGCAGCATACCAGGAGGGAATAGATTCCGTATCTATTTTAAATATCATCTCCATGTCACTACCTTCAGCCACAGATTCTTTCGGCTCCCCAAAGTCCACTAGACATTCCACGATGCCTTGCAACCTTGGTGGCTTACTCTTGATTTCATAATCAAATTCCTGCAAAGTGATCAACCACTTCGCTAAACGGTCAGGCGGCTGTAGCTTATTCATCAATAGTCGAAGTCCCTCCGCCTTCGTATAAAGTATGACTTTCTCATAAAGAATGTAATGCCTAAATTTCTTGGTCCCAAAGACCATCGCTAGACACAGCTTCTCCATGTAGGTGTAATTGATTTCAGATACCCCCAGCTTCCGACTAGCAAAAGCAATCGGGTGGTACCACTTCTCTTCCCAAAATTGGGCTAAACAGCAGCTGATACTATACATGGTGGATGCTAAAAATATATAGAACACCTCACCTCTTTTAGGTGCTTTTAAAACGGCCGCTCTTGCTAGCTCTTGTTTCACATCCTCGAATGCTACCTTACAAGGGTCACCCCATACAAACGAACAGCTAAAGGACAATAAATTTGTAAGCGGCAACGTTCTTTCTGCTAAGGCGTTAATGAATCTGCGGTAGTAACCAACCGAAGACGGAAAGCTATGAACTTCTTTCGGAGTGCGTGGTGGACCCATGGCAACTATAACTTTGACCTTCTCGGGGTCTGTCGCAATTCCTACCGAACTGACCACATGGCCCAGCAATAGCCCATAAGGTACTCCAAAAGCACACTTCCGTGGGTTTAGGGCGATGCAAAATTGTCTACAGCGCTCAAAGCATTTTCTCAAAATGATCAACTGCCTTTCTCTCACGGTGGCGGCCCCTAAGTCATCAATAAACACCCTCAACTCTTCAGGGGATATGTCACCGAATGTCTTATCGGCTGTTCGTTGCCACGAACCAGGCACATTGCATAAACCAAAGGCCATCACATGATATGCAAAAGTACCAAATACCGTAATGAAAGTTGTTTTCAACTTATCCTCTTCTGCAATTGCCATTTGGTTATACCCTGCAAAGCAATCCATAAACGAATATATCTCCCTACCCGCTAATTGATCCAAAATCTGGTCAATAAATGGTAATGGGTAGTAGTCCTTAACTGTCTGCTTATTCAGCTCCCTAAAGTCTACACATAAACGGATATGATTATTCTTCTTCTTTCTAATCACAACTGGCGAACACCATTCCGTGTGTTGCACAGGAAAAATCAAACCCGCTTTTCGAAGCTTCTGTAACTCTTCAAACAGCCCGTCCCTCAATTCGAAAGGCATACGCCTTACTTTCTGCCATACAGGACGACTGCCCTCTTTCAACGGAATTGTATGAACAGCAAGACTAGGAGGGATGCCTCTCAACTCATCATAACTCCAGGCAAAGATATCACGGAATTCTTGGATCAAGGCCACATAGTCCTCCCTTTCTGTTGTACTGAGCATGGACCCTAATTTGATTGGCCGCGAATCATCAAGCGTACCAAGGTCTAGCTCGATAACATCTGCATCTCTTATACGATCTTGGCCCTCTATCGGCTCGTTCAAAGTGACCTGATAGATGTCCTCCGTGGTGGATCCCTCTTTGGACTCATCGCTCGATGATGTCTCACTGGCAGATAAATCTTCTAATGTCTCCAATTCTGTAGAAGATAGAGGAGCTCTCTCACTCTGCGGGGACTCAGGATAAGCATCAACCACCACACGCTGGGCACCTCTGCCGAATATCAATCGATCGGCGGGTATATCCACTTGGCAATCCGCTTGCAAGATCCAAGGTCGTCCAAGTAATACTTGGTAACTTGGCCGCCCTGCAAAACGAATCACCCTAAAGTCCAACATGCATTCTACATTTGCAACAGTGACATGGACCTTAGTAATGCAACCTTCCGGCTGTCTCAAACTGTCATCTGCCATTCTGAGAATTGTGGAGGTATCTTTCTGAATCGCAAGACCCAACCTTTCCATCAGTTCAGAACTCATAATGTTAACAGATGATCCTGTGTCGACAATGGCATAATCTACTAATATCCCATCGACATAGGCTGCAACCCTTGGGCAATGCTTCTCAGCATGCTCGAACCAGTCATCACCAACTCGTGCAATACCCAAAGGTTCTACAATATACCCGGTACGTAGAATCTTTCTAAATTCCTTGCGTACTCCTGGGGAAAGCTTAATAAGCTGTAAAAGATTCACATCCGGCTTGACTTTGCAAAGAGAGCTTGCCAAATCGAATTCATGATAGTTCGATAGAGCTCGCTTTTCACGCCAAACCATCCGCTCTTTAGGTCGCTGAACTGGCTTCATTGCCTCTTTCTTAACTTTCACCTTCTTCTTTGGTGGTTCCTTATCGGCTTTACTCTCTACGGGCTTCAAAGGTCCCCCTTCTAGGGCAGGATCCAAAACTTGCGTTCCTTTGTCACCTTGTTTAGGGTTCCCGTCGACAGGCTTATCCATGTCGGCTTCTCTACCCTTTTTACCTCTTGTAAGGACAGCTCGTAGATTAGAGGTTTCAGCATCATTAACGCGTACAGCCTCAATCAAACTAACCCCACTACCACTTGGTAGCTCCTCCACTGTAGTCTTTGGTCGTTGAAGTATTTGTTTAGGCCCGTCCTCTTGCTGGGGATCATTTCCTTGGGCACGATGATTAACAGGCCCGGGTTGCTGACTACCTCGCTGGAGGGAACTAATCTTACTCCAGCAAGCAGCTGCTAAATGGCCAGATTTTCCACAAATGTCGCACTTAACATTTGGGCAATTTCTTGGATAGTGCTGCCCGCCACACCATTTGCAACTAAACCTCGACGGTGCACCCTCCTCCGGGTATCTACTTCCTATCAAATTTTGTTGTTTTTTAAGGAAGTTGACATCAACAGCTATTTGTCGATACTGCTCCGTAATCATGTCGGTATAATGCTTCATCATGTCCTTAACCTCTGTTAGATATGATCAATGCCCCACCCTCATTAGGTACTACCAATGATCCATGGTGCTCAAAGTTGTAAGGCCCCCATTATGAGGAGAAGCCAAGTGTGAGCCCGGACATTGGTGGAGTCCTGACTTGTATATCAGATGAGGTCTATGTGACCGGATGGCAAAAAGGTGACCATTGTGGGTCTAATCTTTGGGTTAGACAGAGTGGTTAAGCTGGTAGCAACTCGAGGCACATTGCATTGAGTTGCGTGGTAAGGGAGTTAAAAGGGGCCCCTATTGTGGGGTCCGGGGGCAGCGCCCCCGGCCCGATGGTAAAGGGAATATTCCCTGGAATATTCCCTGGCCGACTAGTGGAGGCTCATATGGTAGGTCGGTCAATAGGCCGACCTAACGACCTTCGCGGGCTATAAAAGCTAAACCCCTTCGTAGCCATCTTACACTCATCTTTCACCCAGTCAGAGTTGTTGTTCCAGCTAGCCTTAAGCTCTTCACCTATCTTCTGTCTAGATCGCCATCTAAGCTTCATTTAGTGGAAGCGCACGGGTGGACAGAGCCATCTTTGTATCAGTTGTTTGGAGTTAAAGAATTTTACTGATTCTCCTCTTATCTGTTGTGTACTCTCTATCTCTTTCTCAGATTCTGTTCGCTGCGCCGTGTAATATTTTACCTCGCCGAGAACATTGGAAGAACTTGACTCATAGCCTTGGTCATTACCATGTCGCTCCATCGGCCTAACAATTCGATTAGGCACAGGTTGTTGAGTCACAGGCATGGTATTAGGATTGACCGCCTGGCCTCCACCATTTGGAGCCATTTGACTGCCCGTCGGCATCGACATGCTAGGGGGAGCTGGTAATAAAGGGACATTCTGTATCATGTTCCCTCTCCCATTAGGGTTAGCCATCGCTATCCCTTGGCCACTACTGCCATTGGCTATTGCCATATTGTTTCCCAATACTAAACCCATGTTCGAATTGCCTCTAGAAGCATAGGCTGCTTGTAGTCGGGATTCCACCTCTTGTGCTTGTGTAATGGCAGTATCTATATCCCCCAAGGGGACACTACTCAACTGCAATTGGATATTGAAGTCCAACCCATGTAGGAAATATTGCAATTGGGCAGCTGCGGGGATAGGAATAGAGGTGTCCAACTTACGGAAGACCTCTTTTATCTTCTTCGCATAAGCACGAATGTCCTCGTGTGGATCTTGGCGGGTCACGTTGAGTACACACAACCAATATTGCCCACCCCTTTCAGGGGCAAACTCCCTTCGAAAAGCTCCATAAAATGCATCAATGTTCAATATAGTTCCGGCTTCTAAACCATGATACCATATAGCGGCTCTTCCTTTGAGAGTCATATTGAAGAACATCATCAAATGTCCTTCCTCTTGAATGCGACAGTTAAACATCAGCTTTTGAAACTCCCTAATGTGAAGTTCTGCATCTTCCTCAACTAGCCCATTAAAAATGGGTAGCGGGTAACCTAGAGCCGGCAAATCCGTCGTTCCTGCTGGAATTGCAATAGGCTGCGCCATGACGAGGATTGGATTTGCACTAGGAATAGGGGACGGTGGGGTTACACCTCCCACAATTAATATGGACTGGCTTATGGCAGAAAGGGGAGCACTAGAGCTTCCACCTTCTCCTAACTTACTGCTTGTGGTCCTAAGACCACTAGATCCACTCCCTCGTAAGGGTTCAGCACCGCTATGCTTAGGGGAATATCTCCTAAAAATTTCAGCACGTCGCCTAGCTCTTTCGTCTCTTTCTTGCTTTTGGATTTCTGCTAGACGATGCTTATAACTAAATAACGGATCAAGCTCAGTATCCTCTGGCATAAACTGCTAGTTGGTCCCTAAACAGCCAGGATTCGAGAACCGCCACTTTTAAGCGGCTCCCGGCAGACGCACCACTGATGGACCTAAAAACGGGCCGGCACTGGCTCATGCACTAGCCGGACCTCGTCACTATACACAAGACAACCCCTCGGCCTCGCGGCCAGGAGCGTCTTTCAAAATCTCTGCCTTCCTAAACATTGCGTTTGTAATACGTTGTAGTCCAACTGATCCTAACCCAATATTACTCCTCAGAGGGAGTCCCTTTCACATAGCCAAAAGGCTCGAATCACATACACATGGGGTTCCTCCTACGGCTGAATGCCGTCAACCCTCTGCGACTCTCCTACACCTTGGGGATTGGCCCCTCGATGCGCCGCTCAACATTTAGACATTTCGCACAAACGTCGCTCAAGGTACCAAATAAGCGTATCCAGGAATGTACCATTGTCCTTACTTGATTTCCCCTTTAGGATCCCACGACTAGCCTACAGCATAGGAACCTCACGCTCTCAACGGTGGGTCAAGGGCCTACTGAAAACAATTGCTATGCGTGTCCAGGAGCTGACTCTGATACTTTTAATTTCCTCTAAATGATCATGCAAAGAGGTGGATGCCTAGTGCTCAAACATTTTAAAAACCAGCAGCGTGCAAGTGCAAAACATCTCTTTCATGCTTTTCTTTCTAACCGCTTTGTGCTTCGCTGCAACACCTAGCACCGAAGTGATCTTCGTGCTACTAGGTTTTAATTTTTATCATTATTATTCCGTCCCAGATGCGATGCATATAAAATCAGCAAATTATCCCTCATGCTCAGCGGCATTTAACCATTTTTTCCACAACTCTACCCTTCCCCGTTGATAGTGCATCATTGCATTCATTTCTTTTAGGGTTTCCTTGTCATTTTATGTGGACAAAGGAAGGAAACACGCACTAAAACATATAAACAAGGCTGAACTGAAGCATAACTTCATGCCCCAGCCTTGCTATACATCAACAAACATAAATCCTATTTTTCTATATTTTTCGTAGCCCCAAAATATAAATTTTCCCTATTTTTTAGGGTTTTTCCATCATTTTCTCGCAAAATTTCCCATTTTCTCCCATTTTTTTAAATTGCTAAAAATCAAGTTCAGTTTATGGGCTGTGGCCCTTAGTTCATTTCAGCAGAAACATAAATTTTAGTAGGTGTGGATTAATTTATTGCATCATTTTCAGCCCAAAACCCTATTTTCCTTCATTTTTATGGTTTTTCGTGTCTCGGTTTCCTATTTTTTGCTAACCCACACATGTTTTCCTGATTTTTAAATGATAAACAGCTAGAAACCAACTCAAAGCACGACATACTCAAAACTCAATCCATATGAACACATTTTTATCAACCAAATTTGCATCAAAAGACCATTTTCTTTGTAAAAACAATTATTACCGTGTCTTGCGGGTTTTCATTAAATTTGGCACGTCCCACGATTGATTTCCAGCCATGAATTCTGCTTGGAATCAGCAATCTACAATGGTTTTGCATTGCTCTTTCATCCCGTCAAGAATCGGCATCCATCCGGCCGTCCATCTCCATCCTATTCCTTCAAGCACGAACGGGGGCTAAGAGGAGAGAGAGGGAGGAGAGAGAAAGACTGATTTTCTCTCTCTCCAACCAGTCCACCATTGCGGGAGCGGAGACCGGCGATTCACTCGGCATGATGTCTTGACCAGGCCTGGAGGTTCATAGCCATGGCTTGCTTTGCAAGCCAGCAATCGATTGGGGGGGGGGGGGGGGGGGGGGGGGCGCGTTTTTTTCGGCGGCTGTTTTCAGCCGCCGCCCACCCTCCATATCCACGATTTTTTGAAGGGGGGGTGCCAAAGGTCACCCCCCCTCTCTCACACCTTTTGAAATTTCCCTTTTGGGCCCCCTCTTGGGCACCCCGGCCGGTTTCGGGCCAACTCTCGCGTGCGAACTCCGAACTGCGTTCTGAAAATTTCTGTGACTTCCTCTTCGCGTCCCGCACTGCGTGGCATCTTCAGTGACCACCACAGGCACTCGAAAAAATTACAAAAATTCACAGAGCGTCTCACGGGCGCCCGTCAAGCACTTGACGCTTAAAATCGTCCTGGATCGAGCCGCCGCCTTTGACAGTGAATATTTTTCCCTTGATATTCATAATTTTTAGCTATTTTTAAGCACTTGCCGTCTCCTAAATTCCGCTCTCAATAATGATATATGTGTATATAAGTGGTACTTTCTTTTTGTTTGTGGGGGACCGGAAATCAAGGCATGAAGTCCCAGTATAGGTTAGGGTCTGAGTAGTCATTGCCTCCTGCAAAGGCATTGTTAGGCACTGAAAGACTTGTCTTAGATAGGAGTTCTAGTGAACTTGTTTTGCTGACTTGCTAGGCGGCCGTTCTAGGAGTTTTTGTTAGTTATGAGGCAGTTAGAAAAGGCTACTAGACAAAATGATGATTCAAAGATAAAAAACCCTAAATATCTAGAAGAAAATATGTGAATATACAGAGGTGTGTGAAAAGGGGTTCTAGCCCCTCTAAAAATAGAAAAGGAAAGAAAGAAAAATCCTTGAGCAGTTGTTCATTGCCTTGCGATGGCCTGGTAGGTTCTTGGGGACGATACAAGACCCGCAACCGATGCCTTGTCTTCTTGGGGGTGGCATCTAGCTGAAACATAAAGAAAATAAGAAAGATTGGAGTGAAAATAAAAGTGAGCATTAGAAAAGGATTAAGTGTCGCCTTGCGAGGGTTTGGTAGGTTATTGGGTACTGAGCCAGAACCTGAGGCCAATGCCCTATTCTCCTTGGGTCACTATGCTCAACTCCCTCCTTTTTACATGCTTGAGTATGAGAAATCAAGGCCTAAAGGAAAAATGTGCTAAAAGATAATATTTCTTGATCAGGCTATAGGAGTCCTTGCCTAGTAGGAGCTCCTGGTTGTGTTGTCCTTAGTTAGGTAGGTAGGTCAACCTGTTAGAATATCAAGCTCTCGTTACTCTTCAGTCAATCTATCTTTATGTGTGTGACCGACATTAACTGGATACAACTATACATGTGTGTGAAATTCAATAAGTCGGTGTAGTCAGTGACTTAACCATAGTTAGTCTTGGTTAGTCATACCTATGCGTGTAAGTCTCTTTTAGTGAGTATGATGGAGGAATAATGGAAGAAGAACAACAATGAGCTGAGGTTCATCTTCCGTTCCACTCTGTATCTCTCCCTCTCTTCCAACATGGTATTAGAGCTTGAACGCCTGAAGCTTGAAGGCTTGGCAGTGGCCATTTGACATCAAGACACCAGATCTGAAGAAAACGTCATCAAAGGAGACTGTGCTTGCAGTCCATTTTTTTACAGAAGATATATCTTGTTATAGAAATGGTTTTTTGAGAAACGACCCCTTTGTATCTTGATCGTTTCAATGTGTTCTATAACTTTGCAGAAGAAAGTTTTTTCAAATTTCTCACAGATTTTGAGATATTTAGCACAGACCTGTGTAGATTGGCTATTTATTGCAGTAAATAGCAGGTGATTCCAGGGCACTGGTGGCTTTTATCCTAACAATGTATATGCCCTTATTATCATGCATTTGATCATGATATTGGAGTGTTAAGTGCTCAGTTTTGGAGCTTATTTATAAGCTGGAAACAGTGAATTGGTTGCTGTCTTGAATTTGGAAACAATATACCTACAGGGTTGAAGTATCTGCGATGCTTATTTGCTACTGACAAATGCTTGGATCATACCACTTGAGTGGTAGATGCTTTTTGGGATATTGTGAGTGCTGGAACTCCAAATTTTGGACTGATTTGTTGCTGGTTATACCAGGGTATTGATTGGTTATTGTCTGCAGGAAGGATACCTATCATCTTCACTTGACATACATGTAATATATTTTGACCGGTTGAACATGTATCAACTCCTGCATAGAGTGGCAACTGAATGAGATGTTTTGGGGCTGTTTTGAGTTCTGAATACTCTTGTTTTAATAGAGAAAATATTGTTGGTTATAGCAGTGGGCTGGTTGTATTTGGTACTGCTACTTGCATACAATACAAACATTGATACTTGTATGGACATAATTTGTTACTAGGATGTTTTGCCACTACCATAGAATGTTTTGAACTGATTTGAGCTTGGTTTATGCTTAGTTGGCTGTGTTTTTTCATTGTTGGAATACAGTTTACAGGAATCAGGTTATCGAGAAAACTGTCCTGAATTGCAAGAAACTATCATGAGTAGCAGAAAATTGGTCCTGAATTGTAGGAAAATGAGTCAGATACTTACAGGTTGTATACATCACTGAATACCTAAGCTGCAACTATGGCAAATGCTCAAGGCACTGACAATATCACTCAAATTGTGGGAAAAAAGTTGGACAACAAAATTTTTGCTTTATGGAAGTTCCGTATGAAGAATTTTTTAGTTGGCAGAGGTTATTGGGACTTATATACATGTGATGAGGTTGAATCTAAAATACATGAAAGGAATCTGACAAATGATTAGAAAAGGGCTCATAAGCTATGGATTGAGAGAGCATGCAAGGTGTTACATTGGTTTTCCTTATGTATAACAGATGCTATGGCTATACATATTACTGGATGCAGTTCCCCAAAGGATGCATGGCACATACTCATGAAGAATTATGAAAATATAACACCTACAAGAAAGATTTAGCTAAAGCAACAGTTCAATAACATGTTTAGGAATGGCAGAAGCATTCAGGCCTTCACTACAAAGATCAAGAACATAGCGGATTAGCTTGCCACCATTGGATCTTCAGTGTCTGAGGATGATATGATTGCAATGATATTGAATGGACTTGGCAAAGAGTATAAAGCATTTGATACGTCTATTTCTGTGAGAATTGAATCCCTTGATTGGGATAAGCTTATTGTTTTGCTGCTGCATGAGGAAGTTAAGCTTGGGCTAAATATAGATTCTAGTACATCTCAAAGCAGAGACACTATTCTTTACTCTAGCCAGTGTGGTAGAGGAGGCAGAGGCTATGGCTCTTTTCGAGTTTAGGCAGACACTCAAAATGCTTATGGATAGCATCATCAGAATGCCTGGCATGGCATGAATACATAGGGCCGCGATTTTTGAGATATGGGGAGATTCCCTAGACACAAAGGAGGATCTTAGCAGTCAAATGATCGGTCAAACAGAGATAAGGATTGTCATTACTGTGGAAGATGTGAACACATTGCAAAGGATTGTTACAAGAAGGAGGGAGATATGAAGGAAAAGGGCAAACAACATGGGCACTATGCATCTTCTAGCGGCGCTCATGATGAGTAAGTTGACAGAATGTTTGCCATGCAGCATGCATCTAAGAATGCATCTAGGTAGAACAGAGATGAGAGATGGTACACTGATTCAGGGGCTTCAAATCATATGACACCCCATGGAAAATGGTTTGATGAGATGGTTCCACGTTCACATGGTTATGTCTGTACTAGCGATGACACCCAATATGGAAAATGGTTTGATGAGATGGTTCCAGGTTCACATGGTTATGTCTATACTAGGGATGACACCCAACATGACATTCAACACATAGGAATTGTTCCGTTGTTGATGGGTCATGGCAAGAAAAAGAGCCTACATGATGTACTACATGTATCTACAATAACTAAGAATCTTTTGTTAGTTGGACAGATGGCAGAATAGAATTTGCAGGTGAGATTTAATAGAGATGGATACTTTATTCAAGAATATGGTAATGATTGCAAATTGATTGTTGGAGGCCAAAGAGATGGACAAATGTTTACTCTTGATGCGTTAATTCCAGAATTGAAGGCAACCATGTTTGCACATGATGATGGTGCTATACGGGATGTTGAGATATGGCATAAGTAGATTAACGATGTGAATGTACAAAAGTTGAAATCTATGCAGCAGAAGGAGATTGTGCTTGGACTGTCTAGGTTCAAGTATCATGGCTTTGGACATGTATGTGATGCATGTCAGTTTGGAAATTAGACATGGTTTCCATTTATGAGACATGTACGGAATAGCTCACGACCCTTGTAGTTGGTACATTCAAATGTATGGCGTCCATCTCATAATGCTTCGTTTTGGTGGTGCTCATTACTATGTATCTTTCATTGATGATGTCAGTAGATATACTTGGCTTTACATGCTGAAACATAAGGATGATGTGTTTGATGCATTCAAGGACTTCAAGAAGCATGCTAAAAATGATTTGAGCTGTAAAATTTCATGTCTTAGATTAGATGAAGGTGGATAATATGTCTCTAATTACTTTGATAGGTACCTTGCTAAACATGGGATCAGAAGATAGTTAACTTGTAGCTATACACCACAACAAAATGGTGTAGTAGAAAGGAAAAATAAGGTACTGATGGAATCAGCAAGAGCTATGTTGAATGAGAAGAGTTTTCCAAATGGTTATTGGGATGAAGCAGTAGTGACTACTGTCTATGTGTTGAATAAAACTCCTATAGCAAGGATTCATGATGTAACTCCATATGAGAGGTTGTATATTCCATATGTTCATGTTCCTGATGAAACTCCATATGCACATGTTCCTGATGAAAAGAGCAATAAATTGGATCCTAAAGCTATCAAGAGTGTATTCCTTGGTTATGTATAAGACCGAAAAGCTTACAAGTGTTATGTACCATTTACACATGAGACATTGATTAGCATATATGTTTTTGATGAGCTGGCATCGTGGTATGGTAATCCTATTGCAATGGCTATTGATGAATCAATCAGCACTAGTAATGCTAAAAATACACCTACAGTGAGTACATCTATGAGTGGTCCTATAGGTGATAGGTCACCTACAGTAAGTCCTTGGTTAGGACACTTGCAGAGTCGTACTCCTACGTCCACTAACAAGGATATGTCAGTGAGGGGGAGATTGGATAAGGGAAAAGGAAAGATGCTTGAGGATGTGATAGGTCCACTTACAACATGTTATGAGTCATCTAATAGTGACAGTTTGGATAGTGAGTTGGACATTTCGTCTGTTATGATGCCTGGAGCAAGACAGAGTTGTTATGTACCGCATCATGAGAGGCAAGCTCAGAATGAGCCACAGTTATGAAGATCTGAGAGAGTCAAAAAACTAGTTGATAGGTTTACATACACTAGTTATTCAGCCTGCCATTATGCATATATGGTTAGTGTGACAGGTTACAAAGAACCTACAAAGTTTGATGATGCAGTTACAGATGATAATTGCTGTGTTGCCATGGATGAGGAGTATGCAACCCTGGCTGAAAATGAGACATGGGAATTGGTTGAGTTGCTTGAAGGCAAAGTCCCCATTGGTTGCAAATGGGTGTACAAGGTTAAGTGCAAGTCAAATGGTTTGTTAGAATGCTATAAGACCAGGTTGGTTGCAAAAGGGTATGCGCAACAATATGGCCTTGACTATGAGGAGACTTTCAGTTTGGTGGCTAAAATTGCAATAGTCAGAACTGTCATTGCTTTGGTAGCATGCAAAGGCTCGAAATAATGGCAAATGGATGTCAAGAATGCTTTCCTTGATGAACAGTGATTTGATTGAGGAAGTATATATGGAGCAGCCTGAAGACTATGTTCACCCAAACTTTCCTACACATGTATGTAAGCTGAAAAAGGCTTTACATAGACTGAAATAGGCACCTAGAGCATGGAATGCTTGAATCATCAGTTATTTACAGCAACATGGATTTAGATTGGGTGATGCAAATCACAGTCTATTCATGAAGAAAACAAATCATGGATATGTGTTTCTAGTGGTTTATGATTGGAGATGATGAAGAAGGCATTGCTGAAATTAAATCATGTTTACAGGCTGAATTCAGAGTCAAAGAACTTGGTGAGTTGAAGTATTTTCTTGGGATTGAGGTAATCTCTATGCCTCAAGGTATATGGTTGCTACAAAAGCAGTATGCTCATGACATGTTACAGAAGTATGGTTTGGCTGAATGCAAGCCTATGGAGACACCTCTTGATCAGAATGTCAAGCTACAGATTGATGTTGGGAATGACATAGAGAATGTGAGGATGTATCGACAGATGGTGGGCAGCTTGATATACTTGACTATTACACATACTGACTTATGTTATGCAGTGGGGCTGATTAGTCAGTTCATGCAAAAGCCTCGCAAACCACATTTAGATGCAGTTAGGAGGATCATGAGATATGTAAAGGGTACTACAAATTATGGGCTGTTTTATGCATATGGAAAATCTCTTGAGTTGACAGGGTTTATTGATGCTGATTGGGCTGGTTGTGCCTATGATAGGAGGTCAACCAGTGGTTATGCATTTGGATTGGGAAACAATATGATTAGTTAGTAGAGTAATAAACAGCTTGTTGTTGCATTTTCTAGTACAGAAGCTGAGTACAAAGGAGCTGCCTTAGTGGCTTGCAAAGTAGTTTGGTTAATGAAACTGCTGAAAGACTTGGGAATACAGCTGGAAAGCAGAGTAAGATTGCATTGTGATAACATTACCAGTGTTATGTTGGCTAGCAATCCTGTCTACCATGCTAGGTCCAAACATATTGAGGTTCACTACCATTTCATCAGAGAAATGGTTCTTACAGGGCAGATTGACTTGATTCATGTGAAGACTGAAGACCAGGTAGCAGATATATTTACCAAGTCTATTGGTAAAGAAAAGTTCATATATTTCATATAGCTACTTGGAGTTTATCAGATGGTTTGAGCTTGAGGGGGAGTGTTAGAATATCAAGCTCTCGTTACTCTTCAGTCAATCTATCTTTATGTGTGTGATCAACATTAGCTGGATATAGTTGTAGATGTGTGTGACATTCAATAAGTCAGTGTAGTCAGTGACTTAACCACATTTAATCTTGGTTAGTCGTACCTATGTGTGCAAGTCTCTTTCAGTGAGTATGATGGAAAAATAATGAAAGAAGAACAACAATAAGTTGAGGCTCATCTTCTGCTCCACTCTGTCTCTCTCCCTCTTTGCCAACTCAGCCCACCACTTAGGATGGCCTCTTTGTTAATTCTTTTTAGCTTGCCTGTGTTGAAATAGTTGGTTTGTGACTTTCTTTCGGTCTTTCTGTCATATTATGTTAGGCCTACTCCTCGTGGATTTCATGCCTTGGTTTTGACAAGGGGTAGGGTGAAAGCTGTGATGTGTTTTGTTGAGTATTGTCTATATCAGCTTGATGCTCTCTGTGGTTGTGTTTATGTGTAGATTTGTTTGTGGGATTTGACGAGCTGAGTGTCCCTATCCTATAGGTCGCCAATGAGCAGTGGATTTTTTCCAAGAAAATATGCTCAAAATTTGCCAAAAAATCCAAATTTCAAAGGAAAAATATACTTCGTCGAAGGCGGCATAGGCAATCGAGTCGATTTTAAGCAGCAAATAGCCATAGGGTTCTTAAAGTACTTTAAAGATACACCAATTGGTAGTTAGGTATTTTTCATAATTTTTTTTTCTATTGGATGAGACCCTGAAAAGAGGCAGGTAGTGCGGGACCTCAAGATGGACGCCCAAAATTTTTCAGAAGTCGATTCGGAGGCCAGATGTGAGATGAGAGTGCCTAGAGGCCAACGCCAAAACAAAATCAAGTGTAACAGGACTTGGGGGTCAAGGGGGGTGACCCTTGGGGTCTCCCACCCCCTGAAATTTGACGAATTAGAGGGGGTGTTTTTTTAAACCATGGTGTGAGAAAATGGTGACATCTTAACAGGGTGCCGATTTTTTTGAGAGGAGGGGGCTATGGAGCTTCAAAGCAAACCTCCAAACAAACTACATTGATAATCTACACTATTTCTTCGCCCTCTATTGCCATTCTCTGCCCATCCAATGATTGCCCAATTGTTGAGAATAAAAACTAGTCTTTGTGTCTCCTCCTTCTCTCTCCCCTCAATGGGATGTTCATGCGCATTACCTTGAAGGAAGATTTGTGAAGGAGATTGAATCAAATGATGATGAAAATTAATGGAGATACTGAAGCTTGATGTGCAACATGGAATTGAGAGCAATGGAGGCTCCATCCGTTGGTCATGCAGTCATTTAATGCGTATTAGGTTTCGTAGAAACATGGTATGACTACTTTTTATCAAAGAAATGAAGTTTTTTTGACATTTTATGATGGAAATGATGTTCTTATGTGATGAAAAATTGTTTGAGTGCTAGTTGCATCATGTTTAATTGCTGTCTATCAAAAAAATTTGATTTCGTAATGATTTACATGCACTATTTAAATCCCGAAAGGCCAGTTCGAATGCGGTTTTTAAGGGTAAAATGGTGGTTTTGTCGTTTCGGGTGGGTGAAATGTGTTCATTCCTATGGGGGAAAATGGAAAATAAAATTTAATTTTAGTATATTGAAATGATTAGCATGAAAAAATATAAAAAATAGTGATTATTGATAAATAAATACTAAAAAATAAGAAAGAAATAGAGAAAAAATAGAAATACGTTTCATAAAAATAAGGAAAAATATAATGAGTGTTTGTGAATGTATGGTAGTGGCAGAGCATGAGGTTTAGTCTCAGTTTGCCCTATTGATTTGTCAAATTTCATGATTTATCGCATTTCATACATCAAAACATGACAAAATGAACCCCTACACCTATGCAACATAAGCACTACCTAAAAGTAGGGGGTGGGGTGTTTGAATGATGCGATTTGGGTGCTATTTATTTCTTTATATCGTCACAACGAGTTAGTAAATGAGCATTGGAAAGCCTGGTCATGCATGACACGTTTTTGATTGAAAATTATGTTTGAACACATTAGGATTATCCACTTTTACATGTGCATATCAATCATGGTATCAGAATATGAAGAATTCAATGCATAGTACATGTTTTTCGTTATGATGTCCTACGCTCAAGTGTGTGAGACAACCTAATTTGTAGGCTAATCGATCATTTTTGGGAATTGTTTGGTAAGGACACATGGTATCTCTTGGAATACATTCAAAATGAAAGAGTGGAGCTTGTGTCGTGTGTACTTTATGTTGGAGCGACGCATCTTGGGGCCAATCCCCGAGGTGTAGGAGAGTTGTAGTGGAGCCGCGACAATTAACCGAGAGGTGCTTCCCTATGTTTGTGCTACGAGGTATTATGCCTATATGTTAGGGGATCTCCCTCTAAGGAGAAGGGATGGTAATTGTTGGACAATGAACTAATACAAACGCAGAATTGACATTAGCATTTTATGTAGAGCAAGTCTTAGATGCTCCTGGCCGCGAGGCCATGTGGTGGGGTTGTCTGTTGTGTGCATGAGGTCCCGTAGTGCCATAGCCAATGCCAGCTCATTTTAGGTCCCATCAGAGAATAGGACATCGGCCTCGGGTCTTGTCTCGGTACCCAAGGACCTACCAAGCTTTTGCAAGGCGACACTTTATCCTTTTTTAATGCTCACTTTTATTTTCACTCCAACCTTCCTTAGTTTTCTTCTTTTCCAGCTAGATGCCACCCCTAGGAAGACAAGGCATCGGCCCCAGGTCTGCTGAATCATTCCCTAGAATATACTAGGTCTTCACAAGGCGATGATCAATAGCTCAAAACATATTTTTTCCCTTTCTTTCCTTTTCTATTTTTATAGGGGTTAGAATCCCTTTTTACACACCTTTGTATATTTTTATTCTTTCAGATATGAACGAATTTTATTCTTTTTATTTATTTATTATATATTTTTTGGCAAGATTTTCTAATTGTCTCACAAGTAATAAAAACTCCTAAAATGGTTGCCTAGCAAGTTAGCAAAATAGGGCCACTAAGACTACATTCTAAAACAAGTCTTTCAATGTTTGACAATGCCTTTACGGGAGGCAACAACTACTTAGACCTCCCTCAGACATACCTAACCTAAACCCGAGACTTCATGCCTTGATTGCTAGTTCTCAACAAGAAAAGAAATCCCTCACAAGTACATAGAAATATACAACATAAAAGTAAGGTACTCGTAAAGGAAATATATCACCTGTGGATTGGGCCATGAGAACCTCTAGTGCAACAAAGGCTCCCCCTAGGTTCTTGATAATCTATCTAGCATAGCATTAAAACAAAAACCATAAAACACATCTGCATTAAACACAAAAATGGCCCTCTTAGCCTAATGAAATAGAACATTTTACTGCACACTAATTGGCCCTCTTGGCCTAACGTAATCTGGTCATAATATCCAAAGCAACTAGCCTTCCTAGCCTAAAATACATAGGTCATTCTAATCCATGCAATACATGATCTCCTTGGCATATGCATCACATCCTATCAAACTAACTAGGATACCAAGGATAGCATAAAATAGGAGGACTAACCCCATGCTACTCATGCGAGTCAGCTAAAAGCTTGATCTGGGCCCTTTGTAGATCCACTAGCCAAAGCCTTTCTACTGATATCTCAGTAATAATGGCCATCTCTTCTTGGGTACTATGAGCTGAATGAATGACATCATTAGGTTTTTATATTTCATCTTCTTGGTCATCATTCAAACTGATCGCTTGTCCCAACTTTCCAGTAACTCCTCTTATAGGGAGAATCATGGATTTATGATCATTCAACCCTTCCCTAATTGGATCATTACATATGCCAATTATACGATCCAAACTAGGAAGAGCTTCAAAACTAGGACCATCACATAGATGCGTCTTGTTGAGATATCGAGCTCCACTCGTGATACGCCAGGGTGACCGTTGTGTATTTATGTCACCGACTTGTCAGTTGCAGACGCGGTTGGTACACCACCCATGAATAATAGCTACATGATAGCTATCCTTATCTACTCTAGTTCGTGGCTCACTTAGTATGCCACCTTAGTTAGTTGAGTTTGGTTTGAGACCCATATATAGGGTTCTTCTATTTCTTTGTACTTGAGTTCTTTTGGCTTACACAACTAAGAAGAGGAAAACTGTTTTCAGCCTCCACCCTTGTGTGTCTTCCCCCATTGTGCAAGCAAGAAAGCTTCAAGCGAGACTCCTTCCTTCTCTCCCACAATCTTGACATGGTATCAGAGCCTTGTTCGTGGTAAGGAGCTCAAGAAAGCAAGCCAAGCTCGCGGTGTTCTGGTAAGAGGAGCAGTGTTGCTTTCATTTTCTGTTTTGGGAGTAGATCTCTGCAGGTAGCACAGCCGGAAAGTGCAGGAGTGCATTGTCTCAGGTTGAGACGCCCTTCGCGGTGAAGCAAGAGGGCAGTATATGTTGCGGGCAAGGGCTTTAGCCCTTGGCGACCCTGTTTTTTTGATTTGAGACCATTTTCGGGGCCTGTTTTGGAGGCGGAAGTTTTTTGCACGCACTCAGGAAAAGGCTCAGTTTTATGCAAGGCAGCCACTATTCTACAGATCGGTGAAAAGTTACTGTAAAAATTGCATTGTATGCTTGTGCGCAGAGACATTGGGAGTTACAGAATCATCCCTGTTGTCTGTTGATGCAAAATCGTCACTAGGAAGTGACTGTGTGGTCAAATACCACTTTCGCCAGTTTTGCAAATTTTCCCGTGTGAGGGTGAAGCTGTGGTTTTTGCAGTGACAGAAATTTTTCCGGTCTTCTGTAATGGCATCTGATTCTCTTTCACAGATTGTCACTGAAAAGCTTGACAAGAACAACTTCCAAGCATGAAAGTTTAGAATGACAAATTTCCTTATGGGAAAAGGATATTGGGAATTTGTTGCAGGAAATGAAGAAGAACCAGTTCTTCCTGATGTTCCCAATCAACAACAAATGCAGGCATTTAAAGCATGGCATGAGAGAGCCAGGAAAGTTATGTATTGGCTGTCTATCAGCATTTCAGACTCTATGATTGTGCATATTCAGGATGCAAGTACGCCAAAGGAGGCATGGGATATTTTGTCAAAAATGTATAGCACAAATACGCAAGCCAGGAAAATGCAGCTCAAGCAAGAGTTGCACAATGTGCAAAGAGAAAATATGAGCATCAACGACTACCACATGAAGGTGAAGAAGATTGCAGATGCACTTGCTTCCATTGGGTCACCAGTGGAATATGATGATTTAGTTTCTGTGACCTTGAATGGTCTAGGAAAGGATTATGCACAGTTTCGAACATCCATTTCAGTTCGTGAAAGATTTCCTGACTTTGAGGAGTTGATTGCTCTTCTAATTTCTGAGGAGCAGAGAAATGGTGGTGCATCTTCTTCAGGAGGAACTTCAAAAGAAGCTGTCTTCTACTCAAATGCTGGAAGAGGTAGAGGCAGAGGTAGAGGAGGCCGATTTGGAGGCCGTGGTAAAAATCAGAATATGCAGCAAACTCAAGAAAACCAGTCCTATGGAGGAGGACGTGGTAACTCTAGAGGCAGGGGGAGCCAAAGAGGTCGTGGTGGATGGCAAAGAGGCCAAAATGCAAAGAGTAATGTTGAATGCTACTATTGTGGTAAAATGGGTCATATGGCTAAAGGCTGCTATAAAAAGCAGAATGACATCATGAATCGAAAACTGCAACAAGGAAATTATGCATCCTCTAGTAGACAGGGTGATGAAAGAAATGAGCATCTGTTTATGGTGCAGCACATGAACAATTCTGTGACAAGTGCAGAAGAAAGCAACGATGTATGGTATGTTGACTCAGGTGCATCAAACCATATGACAGGTCATGCAGAATGGATGGAGGATGCAAGGAAAATAGAAAAACCAGGATTTGTGGAGACTGGTGATGATACTGCACATCCTATTGTGCAGATTGGAAAACTTCCTTTGTCTATGCAGGATGGGAAAAAGAAATACATGTCCGATGTATTTCATGTCCCGAATATCACCAAGAATCTGGTTTCTGTCGGTCAAATGGTTGAGCAGGGCTTGCAGGTCAGATTTAATCCTCATGGATGCTTTGTTGAGGATATGAAAAATAAAGGTCGCTTGACAGCAAAAGGAAAGAAGAAGGGTAGAATGTTTACGTTGGATGTAGACATGTCTGAATTGAGTGCATCAATGTTTGCACATGGGACCGGTG
This sequence comes from Lygodium microphyllum, assembly GCF_053477565.2. NCBI lineage: Eukaryota > Viridiplantae > Streptophyta > Polypodiopsida > Schizaeales > Lygodiaceae > Lygodium > Lygodium microphyllum. The sequence goes on along the minus strand of NC_141141.1, from coordinate 2,897,950 downwards.
TAGTTGCAGATATTGATATATGGCATAAACGCATTGGTCATGTTAATGTAAAGCGACTTAAATCAATGCAGGCCCAAAATATTGTTGCAAGAGGCAAAATTCAAGGTTGCAGAAATGCATAAGGTATGTGAAGCCTGTCAGTTTGGAAAACAGGCAAGGAAACCATTTCCTAGACATGTTCAAGAGAGTGAGAAGCCATTGGAATTAATCCACTCTGATGTGTGGACTACTAAAGCTGCATCTCTTGGAGGCTGTCATTATTTTGTCACTTTTATTGATGACTATAGAAGAAAAGTTTGGGTGTATTTTATGAAAAAGAAAAGTGAAGTTTTTGGGCATTTCAAAACCCTTAAAGCTATGGCTGAAAAAGAAACAAGTCTGCAAATAAAATGCCTAAGGTCAGATGGAGGCGGAGAGTACCTCTCAAATGAGTTTGCAAAGTTCTTGCAGGAGCATGGCATAAAGCAGCAATATTCATGCAGTTATACCCCACAACAAAATGGAATTGCAGAAAGGAAAAACAGGCATATTGGAGAGGTATCTTGTGCCATGCTCAATGAAAAAGGCTTGCCAGATTTTTATTGGGCTGAAGCAGTTGCTACAGCAGTCTACATAATGAACAGGACTCCCACTGCAGCAATACATGGAATGACTCCAGAGGAGAGGTATAGTGGTAGGAAACCAGATATTTCTCATTTGAAAATTTTTGGTTGCATTGCCTATGTACATGTGCCAGATGAGTCGAGATCCAAGTTGGATCCAAAAGCTGAGAAGTGCATCTTTATTGGTTACTCTCTGCAGCAAAAAGGGTATAGATGCTATAACCCTTCTACTCGTAAGTTTACAGTGAGCAGAGATGTTGTTTTTGATGAGATGAGTAGCTGGTATAAACCAGTAAATGTGATTGATGATGTAGATGCACAAAATGGTAATGCTGCACAAAATTCACAGCAGCAGTCACAAAATATTAGTGGACCTGGAGCGTCCTCTAGTAGTGGTTCACATTCTTCACCATGGACAGGCAGATTGAGATCAGGAGAATCTTCTCAAAGTAATGCAGATAGTGGTATGCAGGTATCACGAAAAGGAAAAGAGAAGGTTGATCAGTCCATGTTTGATGTGAATGCAGGTCACTCTTATGTGGATGGTGAATCCAGTGGCTCAGAACAGAGCATTGATGATGAGTTGGATATTCCTTCTATTGTTACACCTGGAGTAAGAAAGACCAGGGATGTTTTGAGAGCACCTGGGAGTGAACCTACTTTGCGCAGGTCTACGAGAGCTAGGTATCCTGTGGATAGGCTGAAATATGATGGATTTACAACGATTCACTATGCATATATGGTCAAAGTGATACAAGAACCAGAACCCACATCTTTTGAGCAAGCCATGGGAAAAGAAAAATGGGAGAAAGCCATGGATGAAGAAATGGATGCCTTGGAAGCAAATGCTACATGGGAGTTAGTACCTTTGCCTAAAGGTAAGAATGCAATTGGCTGTAAGTGGGTTTATAAGGTGAAGCACAATGCAGATGGTTCTGTGAACAGATACAAGGCAAGATTAGTAGTCAAGGGGTATGCACAAACATATGGCATTGACTATGAAGAAACATTCAGTCCAGTTGCAAGGATGGCAACTGTAAGAGCAGTCATTGCTATGGCTGCATCAAAGGGATGGTCTTTACATCAGATGGATATAAAGAATGCCTTCTTGCATGGTGATTTGCAAGAAGAGGTCTATATGGAGCAGCCACTAGGTTATGTGCATGCTATTCATCCTGAGTTTGTTTGCAGGTTGAAGAAAGCCTTGTATGGCTTGAAGCAAGCACCTAGAGCATGGTCTGACAAGATAGGACAGTATCTTGTCACTATTGGCTTTCAGATTTCCAAGGCAGATTTCTCACTTTATGTGAGAAAAACAGAGAAAGGTATTATGATACTTGTCATTTATGTTGATGATTTGATTATGACATGTGACAGTGATGAAGATATCCTTCATGTGAAAATGCTATTGAAGCAGAAGTTTGAGATGAAGGATTTGGGAGAGCTGCGTTATTTCTTGGGCATTGAGGTGATTAGATCACCAAGTGGGATACAGCTCTTGCAGAGGCAGTATGGATTGGACATGCTGTCCAAATATGGGATGACAGGCTGTAAGCCTATTTCAGTTCCTTTGGAGCAAAATGTGAAGCTGAGCACAGATGCAGGTGAGCTTCTAGAAGACCCTACTATGTACAGACGCATAGTAGGAAGTTTGATTTATATGACTATTACCAGGCCAGATTTGAGCTATGCTATTGGATTGGTAAGTCAATTTATGCAGGCTCCAAGGAAACCACATTTGGATGCGGCTAGACGCATACTCAGGTATGTGAAGTCCACATTGCAGTATGGACTATTTTATGAGACTGGGGTTCAGATACAGTTGCATGGATACACTGATGCTGATTGGGCTGGTAGTATTTCTGATAGATGATCTACCAGTGGATATGTGTTATCTTTTGGGAGTGCTGCACTCACTTGGAGAAGCAAGAAACAGCCTACAGTTGCCTTGTCGAGCACAGAGGCTGAGTACAGGGGTGCAGCAATGGCTGCATGTGAGGTAGCTTGGTTGCATAAGCTACTTTATGATATGCATCAGTCTACAGATGGGCCAGTTGTCATTTATTGTGACAACATGAGTAGTATACACTTGGCAAATAACCCAGTCTATCATGCTATAACAAAGCACATTGAGGTGCATTATCACTATGTGAGAGAGAGGGTTTTACTAGGTCTTATTGATCTAGCTTATGTCAGCACAGAGGATCAGGTAGCTGACATATTCACGAAGGCATTGGGCGCAGAGAAGCTGCGCAAGTTCAGAGACCTGCTTGGTGTACAGGAATTGGGATTGAGCTCGAGGGGGAGTGTTGAGATATCGAGCTCCACTCGTGATACGCCAGGGTGACCGTTGTGTATTTATGTCACCGACTTGTCAGTTGCAGACGCGGTTGGTACACCGCCCATGAATAATAGCTACATGATAGCTATCATTATCTACTCTAGTTCGTGGCTCAGTTAGTATGCCACCTTAGTTAGTTGAGTTTGGTTTGAGACCCATAAATAGGGTTCTTCTATTTCTTTGTACTTGCGTTCTTTTGGCTTACACAACTAAGAAGAGGAAAACTGTTTTCAGCCTCCACCCTTGTGTGTCTTCCCCCATTGTGCAAGCAAGAAAGCTTCAAGCGAGACTCCTTCCTTCTCTCCCACAATCTTGACACGTCTTAGGCTAATGCATATCGTTAGATGAATCATTATGGCCTCTAGTCACATTCTCTTGGTAATCTATCAAAGCATATCCACATGGAAGTCTTGTCATTTCATCTGATACACCGACCGCACATTTAGGAATTTCGGGTCGCCAACCCCATCTCATATTCATTTTTATATTCTTACACTACCTCATTTTGCTGCATTGGTCTAATGGACTCAAAGTGGACTTATTGCTATAGCCGGATGGCCTCACATTCTTAGGACTTCCATCGAGCACAAGGGAACCTTTGGCATCATGCATCTTCTTCATACGAGATGTCTTTACTTGCCTTTGTCCACACTATGGTTTCTTATTCATAAGAACCATGCTTTTATCGATAGGAATAGCATCTACTCGAAAGCATGATTTATCCATAAATTGGACATGTCTCTCAAGAGCCTTACTAGGAGCATCACTAGAACCATTGATGGGACACTCATCCACACTCATAGGCCCAATGGTTCTATAAATTTTGCCATCGTAACTACCTCTCATGGAAGTGTTGCAAACCTTAATGGGGCTTACTTGGCTTGGAATCTTTTTATCCCCAGGAGGCATCTTATCACTACTCATAGGATTGCCATTTTTTGCTTGGAGATTTTGGCTACCAAGATCCCTTGCTAAGGTTGTCTTAATATTAGCAAATGAATCTTCTCCTTGTAGAAAAGGCTAGATATTTGGATGCACTTGTACTGAATGGGGGAAACTCCAAAAGTTTTTCCAATATCTTTGAATATACTTCCCATAGTCAAATGCATGCATCTTAGCCTCACTTAATGACTTAGGATCTTGCATCCTCGCTTGGATTTGCATTTTAATATCTAAGCCATTCATAAAGAGCTCACATAGCACATCACCTGGCAATGAAGTAGTCCTTCTAGGCCAAATCCTAAGAATATCATCAAAGGCTTTAGCGTATTCTTTAGTAGAAGGATAGAACTCTTGTCTAACCTGCATAAGTTGTCCTAAAACGTGGGTCATAGGCACCTTCTTTTCATATTCATTTAAAAATTTATCACATAGCTCATCGAAGGATTTAATCGACCCTCTTGGGAGGCTCCAGTACCATTTCCTAGCTTCTCCCTTCAAAGTGCTAGAGAACATAAGCATCCGATGTGTATCATCAAACCCACTTGCAAGGCACATTAGGAAATATTCCTTTAAGTGCAACATCGTGTCCTCATTTATCAGCCCATGAAACACTTGGAGATCCCTATAAGGAGGAGGGCATTTAGTCCTCTTTCTTGGGATGAGCACACTGGGTCATTAAAATCTTCATATTCGTCATGACCTAGTTCTAGTCTTTTAGGGTCTTTGACCTCTTCCATTTCCACCTCTACTGGTCTAGGAAGGTTAATACTATCCTTAACGTCCCTTTCTGCCAACTCATAAAGTGGTCTAGGGAGGCTTATAGCTCATAGCATGTCATTCCGATCCTTTCTTAGAGGATCTTCCATATCTTGCCCCTTCCTAGGCAGTTCCATGATGGCTTTATCTAGGAGCTTGTGACCCTCATCAAAAGCAAACTTATCCTTAGCACTTAGGACCTAGGGACCATGCCTTTTAAGCAACAGTTTTCCCTTTGCAGCTAGGGCTTCTAATATCCTTGTGATACCTAAAATTTTGGCATGATGCCCCACCACATGGGATGTTTTAGCCATAACTGCACTCCACTGTATGTCAAGTTTTCCCATGGCACTACAGCTTTAGCATAATCACCTGTTGATGCCATGATTGCCATAGCTTCCAACATACTTATTCCATGCCCTCTAGGTTGATGGATGGTTATACATGATTTCACTTGGGTAGAGACCACATCAAGGCAAAACATGCCATTGCATTAGAGGATGGGGTAACCACTAACTGGTTACTCTTCTCATCACCTAAATTATCTTTTGTAGAGGACTCATGCTCTACATAACTAACTAAGTCCATCAATAAGCTTTGTATAGGGAAAGCCAAGGTTTTCCAGCCTTGAATGAACCCATTTTTTGGGTAGCTTAGCACACTCCTAATTGACATAATAAACATAGGTCCCTTCACAACCTAGATTCGGAGACCGTCACTTATAGGTGGCTCCTAGAAAATGCACCACTTTTCGGAACCAAAAATGGGCCCAACACTGGCTATAGGCACTAGCTAGGCCTCTATAACACTCACAAGACAACCCCACACGGCCTCACGACCAAGAGCATCCAATGGACACACTACCCTAATTGCTACTGTAGATATCACGTTTATAGTGGAATGTAGTCCAACGATTTCCCTTCCCTACTCAGTGGGAGATCCCATATATCTTGGTATAATATACCACATAGCACAAACATAGAGGAGACAGTCCTCGGGTGA